>NC_133647.1:174529938-174848205 GCF_009905375.1 Apium graveolens | reverse complement strand
CATACTCCAATTAGTCATTTAAGGGCCTTAACCAAGGTTTCAAAGTAAGGCGAGGGGTAATGGTTCGTTCGCGAAATGCCGTTACTTAAAATGGTCGTTTCTCCTAAACCGTACATCGGATTCAAGCGAACCACATATCAAAATGAAGCTCGTAACATGAACTATCTAACATGGCAAAGGTTAGAATCTTTCAGTGAGTTCACGGGTCCTAAAGTTAAGAACAGAACAGTTAAGGAAAATCGGGCATTATGACGTTTATGTTTAAGCGATTTCCAATTTAATTAACACTCTAAATTATCATCAATTCACTCACAACCACCAATACAACAATATTCAACCATCATACTACAAACTCAGTCCCCAACTCCATGTTTTACCAATTTATCCAACCAATCAAAGACCCAATATTCAAAACCAATACAAATCCACCAAAACTACTTATAATCAAAGATCAAGCCTTAATACTAACAATGCTTCAATAAAACTTAATGGAATCATAAAATCAAAGCTAGGGTTTGAAGTTGATACCTTCCTTGGTAGGTGTTAAGTTGCTAGGAAGCCTTAGGGAGCCTTAATCTAACCTCCTACAAGCTTGATCTTTCCAAAGAAATCAAGAACACAAAGTTAGGTTTTGAAGTTTCTAAAAGTCCGATTTAAAGAACTGTAAAAATTAGGGTCTTACCATGCTTATTTGGACAAGACTTGTGAACAAGAGTTGTAGGAATTCTCAATACCTTTCCAACGAGCTATAGAACACAACATTTGAGTGAGTATTGAAGGAGATATGGTAGTTTTAAGTTGCTGCTCTGGTTTTGGCCGAGAGCAAGGGAAGAAAAAGTGAAGTAAAAATGTTTCTAGTTTGATTAAATGATTTGTGTGGTGTTTAGCTTGGTTACTTTCTTTTGTTGTTAATTAGATTGTTACCATGGTAAAAATTGTGTGGTTCACAATCAACCAACCAATCCCTCCATTTGTCATGCTTATATCACCATGCCTATGTCATCTTTCTCATGTCATCCTCTTACACTTGTCTTCTTCTTGTTGGTGTGATGACATCATCATCCACTAATCTCTTTGATTAACCCCTAATTACTTGGCTAATGACCGCTTATCTGTTATACGATTCGCTTAACTTTCATTCTCATTTATCATTTGAGGGATCATACCTGGGATCTTATTACTTAGGTTCCCCTAAACCTTTCTCAATATTTTATATTCCTTTTATGATCCTCTCTAAAAATCCTTGAATTTAAATCCTTTTTATCATGTTACCTTATACTCAATTCTTTCGGTATCTGGTGGATTTTCGGGAAAAATCAAAGTGTTCGGATTTGGATTTTGACGATCTTTACATACACTTATATACCATATAGAGTACTAATAAGACCTCAGAATATCAATAAAAGAACTGCTACATTGTGTGGCATGAAAACTTTTCTTATTCAGCATAATCAGCAAAATCACTATTCATAAGGTTTACAAAAAGTCCAAAATTTTTGGGGTTATTACTAGCTGGTTCCGCGAGTGTGGAACGCGGAACATCTCCGAAAGTATTATCAGTAAGGCGCGGCCGTGGCCCCTTACGTACCTCTTTTATTATATATTTAGGGTTATGCCCAGATCATAGACTAGAATTAAATAAATTCCTCCTAGCCTAGGGGGTAGTGCATGTACTACTTACCTTAGAACTAGTTGAAGGGTCATTTTTTCGAATAAATTCCCCACAGAGCATAGTAGCCATGGGACTGGTGCACTTCTGACACTAGAGCGCATTATTAATAAAAAAACTTTGAAAATTTTCCAAAGGGCTACTAATTTGTTGATGTACTAAGTTGTATGACGCGCCCTACTATTCCCAAGGACGCGCCCAAGTTATCTTGGTTGATGCTCCGACAGTTTTATGTTTCTTTAATTTTGACAAAACATATTAAAAAGGGAGGCCGCGTCCTTACTAAGGACGCGCCCAACACGCTCCGTCTTAGCTAAATGCACAAGTGCAGCATGATATCATGCTCGTTGAAAATATATTATCCAAACAACTCTATCCAGACGTGTCCAAATAGAAAGGACGCGCTCATTAATAACACATGCTTAATATGTGATAGTAGAAAGAATAACAATGTTTTAAAGGTGACGCGTCCTCCGTACAGGACGCGCCCATCTTTATGACAAAGCAGAGTTGAAAAAGAAAAAGACATGCAAAGGCAAAGTAAGGAGAAATGTTATGAAAATGTGCAAGCAAAAGGAGTTCAAAAAGTAGTCATTACAATTTGCAAGGCTTCGAAGGGCCCGCACCTTTAAAATAGTTCAGAAAATAACTTCACAAATAAGCGTAGGACGCGTCCTAGGCAGGAGGCGCGTCCTGAGGCTTGTCTTGGTCGCCTGCAAGGGGAGCTTGAGTTTGGAGTGGAGAAGGAGCAGGAGACGCGTCCTCTTCCTCCAAGCCTAGGAAAATTCTCTTGCTTTTGATAGAATCTGCAGCCCTGACTCTGAAATCATTGACCCATATTTGGGTGTCTGCATCGAACTTTGAAAAGGTATACTCTGGGTCATTTACAATAAACCCAGAGCACCACTCTTCAAACCCAGCTGCGAAGCCGTTTTGGTAAACCAGCTTTTTCTCCGCTGTCCATCCATGCAGTCTTTCATCGTTCAGAGTGTCAAGCTCCAGCTGCATGGTGGAATTCAGTGTGATAACACTCTCCATTGTTTTCTCCATAGAGGAGACATTACCTTCCAACACGGCCTTCTCCCCCTCAAGACGCGTCTTCTCCTCCTCCAGGCGTTTGATCTCAGCATTCTTTTCTTGGACAAGCAGATTAATGTACTTTTCCAGAGATTTTATCTTATCTTCAGCTTGGCTCTTTGCAGTGTCGGTGGCTGCAAGACGCGCCCTGAGCCTTGCAGACATATTGGCACTTTACCTGGCGTGCAGGTGAAGCTCAGCTGCGGCCCTCACCATAGCCTCCTCTGTCTGTTTCTCTGTCCTGAAACTCCAGCCTCTAACTTCGTCTTCAGTGAAGTCGCCGGCTGAGGACGCGCCCAGATATCGAAGCACAAAAGATTGATCATCTGGCACTACTTTCTGACGTTTTGAAGGCGCGTCCTCCTCCTTCTCAGGGATGTCAAGCACAGTAGTGTCAATTATTTTTGGTGGAGGAGAAGGAGTTACAGCAGGAGTGGGGTTTTTGACCTTTGGATTAGACTTTGCAAGGGCCTGTTTTCTGGCCCTTAGCTTTTTGGAAGCTCCAATAGCAAATCCTTTTGGAAGAGAGGCCATATCTGTGATATAAGCATGGAAATGTGTCAGTTGAATAAAGAAGACGCGTCCTGATAAGAGGACGCGCCCATATTATAATATTAAAATTTTACATGCATACAGTTAAAGGCATGAAAGTGCAT
This sequence comes from Apium graveolens, assembly GCF_009905375.1. Classification (NCBI taxonomy): domain Eukaryota; kingdom Viridiplantae; phylum Streptophyta; class Magnoliopsida; order Apiales; family Apiaceae; genus Apium; species Apium graveolens. The sequence continues at coordinate 174,844,803 of NC_133647.1, read as the reverse complement.
GAAAAGATGTCAAGTAAAACATATGTAAAAACATGTAAATGCATGAAAATATATCAGGGAAAGTATATGATACATGAATAATGCGTGTATGTGTCAAGTAAGAAAAGGATGACGTGTCCTAAATATATTGCGCGCCCTTCCTAAGGACATACTGGCTATAACGAGTTATGGGAAAAACATAAGTCACGGGAATATAGCATTGGCTGCCATGGTCATTTGTTCTAAATGATTTAGAATATTATATTCAGACATTCCATCTATATTCCATTCATAAACAGATGATGCATTGAATTTAGACTGGGTTAAAATTTCAGGTCTATTTTCAACTCCAATGTCTGGGGCTATGAATTTTGGAATCATTTGTCGGAGGTCATGAACCTGGGGCATGAAAGCATCTTCATCTGAGTCATGATGTATGACATTTAGTTGTTTAGATGAAACACTGTCAGCAGCTATTTGGGTTGTGGAAGAGGAAGCCTCAAGTCTGCTAAGATGGTCTTTGATGGCTTTAACGAATTCTGGTCTATTTTTTTGAATTTGTTGTTGGCTTTGTCTAGAAACTTGGTATGACTTAAATATGGGTTCTTGATTATTAATACTTTTGGGTAAATCTATTGTTTTTTGAATCCGGTCTTCTATTCGGTTTAGATGACTTCCTATGCTATTTAGGTGGGTGTTTGTGTAATTAATAGCAAGGATTGTATTCCTATTATTTTTTAGTATGTCATCATCTGGTCTTTTGATGGGGTGTGCCTCGATTTTTTCACTATGAACTGTTAGTGTGACATTTCTAAAAGGTGGGTGGTGTGATTCTATAGTTCCGCTGGTTGTTTCCCATTTTTTTTGTTTTTGGCTCATGCTTCGAGTGATGGGGTTTAGGTAATTTGTGAATGGGAAAAATAAGTTTTGGTCAGAGGAGTAAATTTCCAACCAATCAAAGAATATCATTTGGATTTTGTTTTGGTTAAGAAATTCATAATAAATTTCTTGAATTTGTGTCTTTTGTTCTTTGAAGTTGGTAAAAAACCAATTTTTTTTCCAGTGTTTTGGGGAGAGTAGAACTCTTCACGGAGAAAAGTTTAATTGATTTGGAATTCTATTTCAATTACATTTAGCTCACTTGGCATTCCCATATTCTCAGTTATAGCAGAGAAGGTTGGGGATGTTGGTGAGGAAGGGGAAACCGTGTTTTGGTTTGGTGGTAATTGACTTTGTTTATAGAATGGGTGAGGTATATTGGAAGAATAATCTACACCTCCCATAGAGGTATTGGGTATATCTGATGTAGAGTATCTTGATTTTGAGGTAGTGTTAATGATAGAAGGGATTTGAGAAATCTTTTCTAAGATTCTTGAGGAAGCATCGGAATATCGAGAACTAATAAAAGAGGCTCGGGATGATCGATCAAATGCAAGAGTGACTCTTCCATTATCATCTTGGTGAACTTGGTGTATTTGTGTGTTTGGTTCTAATCTTTCCGGTAATCTAGGGCGAGCTACTCCTTCTAAAACCCATTCAGTGGGAAGGGAAATGTCCTGCCATTTTATGGATCGAGGAATAACTGTGTTAGACCTTGAAAGGTCAGTTTGGAGAAGAATGGTTTCTCCTTTGACGAAAGCATTTTTATGCCCATCATCTCCAATGGACATTATTGCTTTGTAATGAATTCGAAAGATTAAAGCCACTGGAATTGATCCTTCTAACATTTTATAGTTGTGAGTTTTAACTTGGAGTGTCATGCTATGGATAACATTCCTGTCTTTAAGAGAAATGGATAAATTTGGATAACAACTAAAAGAGATGGGTCCGTTGCATAGACTTGATTCTATGAAACTTAACAGAGAGTCATTGAACTCAAGGAATCTAGCATCTCTTAAAATGGCTAGTATTGAGGTGTCTAATCCTTCTTTGGTTAAGGGCTTAATTCCGACTTGGACTAAACCTATATGGATGTAATTGTATGATTTTGCTAGTTTTTCTAGGGAACTTTTGGTGAGAAGGTGAATTGTTTCGCAAGATTTTGATAGGTGTATGTCCCTTTCTTCGTTTTTGATGGAAGAACTTGAACTATGCCATTTTGTATCATAAACTTGGCTTTTGGGGATTTTTGGGATGTCCCAACGCTCTATTGTTTTTTGGAGGTTTTCGACGTTGGTTTCGGCACTATGTGTAATATTTCTTGAATCTAACGTACTAGTGGAAGAGTTTGAAAGAGATGTAGTTCTGCAGAATACAGAATCCATGTTCTAAGATCAAAAAAGACGTAGGCTAAGCTTTTGCTTACAATCCTAGAAAAAACGGGTTTACTGCCTCCTATGGACTTATAACCGATACACTAGGAAAAACGACTCGGCAAAGGCTTAACTACAAAAATTTAAGAACTGAGAACAGAGATACAGTAGACAATAATAATACAACTCCCTCCTGGCTCTGATACCAAAACAAAATCCAAATGATATTCTTTGATTGGTTGGAAATTTACTCCTCTGACCAAAACTTATTTTTCCCATTCACAAATTACCTAAACCCCATCACTCGAAGCATGAGCCAAAAACAAAAACAATGGGAAACAACCAGCGGAACTATAGAATCACACCACCCACCTTTTAGAAATGTCACACTAACAGTTCATAGTGAAAAAATCGAGGTACACCCCATCAAAAGACCAGATGATGACATACTAAAAAATACTAGGAATACAATCCTTGCTGTTAATTACACAAACACCCACCTAAATAGCATAGGAAGTCAACTAAACCGGATAGAAGACCGGATTCAAAAAACAATAGATTTACCCAAAAGTATTAATAATCAAGAACCCATATTTAAGCCATACCAAGTTTTTAGACAAAGCCAACAACAAATTCAAAAAAATAGACCAGAATTCGTTAAAGCCATCAAAGACCATCTTAGCAGACTTGAGGCTTCCTCTTCCACAACCCAAATAGCTGCTGACAGTGTTTCATCTAAACAACTAAATGTCATACATCATGACTCAGATGAAGATGCTTTCATGCCCCAGGTTCATGACCTCCGACAAATGATTCCAAAATTCACAGCCCCAGACATTGGAGTTGAAAATAGACCTGAAATTTTAACCCAGTCTAAATTCAATGCATCATCTGTTTATGAATGGAATATAGATGGAATGTCTGAATATAATATTCTAAATAATTTACAACAAATGACCATGGCAGCCAATGCTTATACAACCCAAATAGGAACCCCAGACAAAGCTATAGCCGAATTACTCATAGCAGGGTTCTCTGGCCAATTAAAAGGTTGGTGGGACTATTACCTTACCCCTGAAAATCATCTTGAAATCCTAAATTCCATTAGGGAAGATGAAGAGGGAAAACCCATTTTAGATGAACAAGGAAACCCTATCCAAGGAGCAGTCGCACAACTCATTCTAGTCATAACACACCACTTCATTGGTGACCCTTCTCACCTGAGAGATAAAAATGCTGAGCTTTTACATAATCTCAAATGTAAAAAACTTAGTGATTTCCAAAGATATAAAACTACTTTCCTCACCAGAGTCATGCTCAGAGAAGACTCGAACCATGCAAATTGGAAAGAAAAATTCTTAGCCGGACTTCCAACCTTACTCGGTGAAAGAGTTAGAACCTCTTTAATAACTGAACACGGAAGCCCGATACGTTACAAAAACCTGACATATGGCCAACTCATAAGCCAAACACAACGAGAAGGCCTAAAGATTTGTCAAGATTTAAAACTCCAAAGACATCTCAAACGGGAAATGAAAAGAACAAAGCAGGAATTAGGGACTTTCTGTCAACAATTTGACTATAATCCCAACAAAAGCTATTCAAAACTAAAATGTGATGGTGAATGCAAGCCATATCAAAGACCTTATCAGAAAAGGTCTTTCACAAAGTCTAAACATTTCTACAAAAAATTGACAGAACCGTTCTATAATAAACCTTCCTACAACAAAAAACCTTTCAACAAAAATAGATTTACTAAACCAACCAATAAAGATATAACTTGTTACAAATGTGGAAAAAAGGGACATATATCTAGATTCTGCAGACTTAATAGGAAAATACAAGAGTTAAACATAGAAGAAAGCTTATCTAACAAAATCTCGGCTTTACTCCTTGAATCTTCCGACTCTGAGATATCTGAAATGTATGGAAATGATGAACCTCTTCAAATAGATGAGATTGCAACATGCTCATCTTCCTCTCATAATTCCTCCTCTGAAGACAAACGCATCAACGTCCTAACTAGAAATGAAGAACATTCTCTCGAAATCATAGAGAAGATAACTGATCCCCAAATAAGAAAAGAGCTCTTAGAAAAATTACTCCAACGACCAATTGAACCCAAACCAGAACAAAAACCTTCTATTCTCCCATCAACAAAAACTACATATGACTTGGCCACAATATTAAAAAAGCAAAACCCAACCAAAAATCCGTTCCAACAATACAAGACCTACACAAAGAAATTAAGGAAATCAAAGAAGAATTAAAAATCCTTAAAGTGCAGCAGAAGATAGATTCTGAAGTTTTAAATGTCCTTCTAGTTCATGAAGTAGAAGAGAAAAATACTGAACAAAAACAATTAAGTAGTTTAAACAATACTCCTGATCAAGATGAAGATTTCTTATATGAATTAAGGCAAGTTACCTACCGAAAATATCTCATAAAAGTCAAAGTTTTCTTCTCAGATGACTTTATCTTAGATACCATTGCTTTATTCGATACAGGAGCAGATTTGAATTGCATTAAAGAAGAAATAATACCAAAAAGATTTCATCAACATACCAACGAAAGATTAACCGCCGCTAATAACTCAAACCTCAATGTAGTTAGTAAGGTTGACGCCTCTATCAATAATAAAACCTTCCAAATTAAGACATCTTTTCTCCTAGTTAAAGGAATACATCATCTTGTCATATTAGGTACACCTTTCTTCAATTTAATAACCCCCTATACTGTCACCTACGAAGGTATTACTTTCAAAAGCCATAACACCAAACTTACCTTCCCATTTCTTGAAAAACCCAAAACAAGGAACCTCAATACAATAAAGGCATATTCTATATATAATAACGAGATAAATGCCTTAATACAAGGAAAACAGATACAATTATCCCATCTAAAACAAGACCTTTCCTCTCACAAGATTGAGAAGCAATTACAAGACTACTTTATCAAAGAAAAAATCTTAAAATTACTAAAACAAATAGAAGTCGAACTCTGTTCTGACTTACCAAATGCTTTTTGGCATAGAAAATAACATATGATTGATTTACCTTATGAAAAAGATTTTGATGAAAAGGAAATACCAACAAAAGCCAGACCTATCCAAATGAACTCCGACCTAGAACAACATTGCAGAAAAGAGATCACCGATCTCGAATCCAAAGGAATCATATCAAAATCTAGATCCCCGTGGTCCTGTGCAGCTTTCTATGTAAACAAAAATGCTGAAGTTGAGAGAGGGACACCAAGGCTAGTTATCAATTATAAGCCTCTACATAAAGCCTTAAGATGGGTACGATACCCTATACCTAATAAAAAAGACCTTTTACAAAAATTAAGATCTTCAATAATATTATCCAAATTTGATTTAAAATCAGGATTTTGGCAGATTCAAATCCACCCAAAAGATAGATATAAAACCGCTTTTACGGTCCCATTCGGACAGTATGAATGGAACGTCCTTCCATTTGGAATCAAAACTGCCCCTAGCGAATTCCAAAGAATTATGAATGACATATTCAATGACTATTCTACATTCTGTATAGTATATATTGATGATGTTCTAGTTTTTTCAGAAACTATTGAGCAACATTTCAAACACCTTAAAACTTTCTGCCAAGTATCTAGAAAAAATGGTTTAGTCATATCCAAATCCAAAATTTCCCTATTTCAAACTCGTGTAAGATTTCTTGGTCACTATATATCAAAAGGAACAGTTACACCAATTGAAAGAGCCCTAACTTTTGCAACAAAATTTCCCGATAAATCACAGATAAAACCCAACTCCAAAGATTTTTAGGAAGTCTCAACTATGTCCTAGACTTCTATCCAAACATCAATAGGATAGCCAAGCCCTTACATGACCGCCTTAAAACTAACCCTGTCCCTTGGTCATCTGAACATACCGAAATTGGACAAATCAAAGCTCAGGTTCTAGAAATCCCTTATCTACACCTTGCTGATCCAAATGCTTCTAAAGTAGTTGAAACAGATGCTTCTGAGTTAGGATACGGCGGTATACTAAAACAAGTAGTCAATGGTAAAGAACAAATAGTCCAGTTTACATCTGCACATTGGAATGATTGTCAAAGAAATTATTCTACTATAAAAAAGGAAATACTTTCAATTGTTTTATGTATTACAAAATTTCAAAGTGATTTATTAAATCAAAAATTTCTCCTTAGAGTCGATTGTAAATCGGCAAAAGAAGTTATACAAAAAGATGTCCAAAATATTGCATCAAAACAAATTTTCGCCAGATGGCAAGCATTATTAAGCATTTTTGATTTTGATATTGAACACATTAAGGGAGATATGAACTGTGTCCCTGATTTCCTGACCCGTGAGTTTCTACAAAACAGATAAGTTTCATGCCTCGAAAAAGCAGAGGTGGGGGAAAAACCCCAGCCTTTCCCGGAAACCTCCCGGCCACTCAACAAAGCAAAGCGAGTACTTCTTCAGGAAAACCGATCACATCTTGGATCGATAAGGTAATTGCAGATGAAGAAGACAATAACTTATTTCTAGCTCTTCAAACCATCAAAGCCCATGGCCTCAACATCCAAAATCCCTCAACAATCTCCCAAAGCTCTTCAGAAAAATCAACTAAAGTTACCCAACAAAACACTTCTTCCAGCCAACCTACAAATACTCCTTTTCAAACTACACAAACAGTCAGTTTTCAAAACCCAACCCTCTTAGTTCCTTAAAGATCCATGTCAAAACTAGATATAGTTACCCCAAAAATGCAAAACCAGGAGGTAGTAGTCAACCAGTCAAATTTTTTAAAATCTAATTCTGATTACTATACCAAAAGAAACCACCAAAAAATAGTGTCAGTCGAAAGAGGATTTAACAATGTCGATGCCTCCTTAGCAATTTCAAATATTTTCCCTAAAGGATGGCTGTTCAAACCCTGGGATCTATCAAAAAATAATGACTATTATCAAGCCATTCTCTTGTCTACTGAATCAGTCACATTCAAACATTTTTACAATGCCCAGGATAGAGAACACTCAACGCCTTCATACACAACATGTCAAATACAAAAGGTCATCCACCTAAGTCAATGGGGCCAAGAACTCCACAGTCCAAAATTTTTTCCTTCGAACTTCAAAAGACAACTAAACCACTGCTCCTCATATTCTTACTGGGATTACCAGCAAGCATGGCATAATTCATTCTTTATCCACAATCAGAAAAATAGTCATTCCTGGTTATTTTATTTCAATACCAAAATTCAAGTCCAGGAACTCCCTATTTCGTTCCTTCAATGGTGGGATTTCTTCGGAGCAATTGAAGACATTCTTACTCCAAATGCATCTGAATGTCTAAAACTGTTCAAAACACACTTCAAACCCACAGAATACGAAAGACGTTTTCCTCCTCTCTTAATGTTATGTTCAAAATTCTTCCTTCCATGGGTCTGTTCTTGGGAGTTTAAAATTCATTTCAACCAAATACAGTCATGTATTGTTCGGTCCTTTAAAGTCAAATGGTGGAGCAATTTCAAAGAAGACCAAAAGATTTCTAAAGAGATCATTCAAAAATGGTTATCAAGTCAAAATTTTATTACCAACAAAGAAGTTACCACTTTCTTTGCCCAAAAGTCAAATGCCCATGCATTATTAGCCCAAGCAAAAACCAGAAGCCAATACAAAGAATCCTTACTTCAACTCGCAAATTCAATTTATGATTCCGATGACGACAACAGTCCGGTTCATTTAGGAAATGACAACGAAGATGACTGTCACGGGATTTTTTCCCCTGTAGTTTCCACTGATTAAAATAAAAATAAAAATAAATAAATAAATAAATAGAAAAGGTCCAAAATACCCCCAAAAATTTCATCCAAATTTTCATCATTTCATATTGTTTAGTTTTCCTTTATTTCAATATTATAATCAGTTTGTAAAGACACTTCTTTACTCCAAATTATTAGGGGTAAAACGGTAAAAAAATAATAATTGTACATCATTTAAATTTTGTATCTAGTTTTTATTATATCAGCATTTCTCCCGAGACCACAAAGAAGACACTTCCCATTGAGACTAACTCATCATTATTCAAAAGAAGACAAAGAAGACACAAAAGAAGATTCCCACTGAGACCAACTCAGCAATATTCTCCAAACAAAGCAACTTTCGGTGGAAGAGGAATCATACTCAAAATCCTGTGAAGAAAGCAGCCTCCCACTCAGGAAAGCAGCCCCTCCACTAAGAAAAAGAGGACCTCCCACTCAAGTCATGCTGTCCACTCAGGAAAGCAGAACTCCACTACAAGAAAAACAATAATGCTGTTTCAAGAAATTAGACTCCTCATCCTTCTATAAATAGGAAGAAGAAGAGAGTAATATACACACTTGAAATTAGAGAGCAGATAATATACACATCTTGTACCAGTGATAGCAGTTCATATTTCCGAAGTTTATTTTCAAGTTTTCTCAAATTGTAACACAAAGACTGGCAGATTGCTTTCAGTTATATAATCAAAAGCGTTTCCAAGTAATTTCAAAACCTATTCTTGTTCATATCATGTTTTAATATTCATGTTTTAATATTTTGTGTTAATATGCATACCATGTCTTAGTATTACTATATTACTCTCCCTACTATTTCTATTAATACTTGTTGGTCCTATTACGTCCTTTTTGGTATATATATATATATATTATACTCGGGAACATCGACTCCCGGTTTAGAAATATGTTCACCTTTGGGTCCCCTATACTAAGGGTATACGCAACTACTGCTTATCTCTAGCATAGGTATTATGCAACTTATAAGCAATTGAATCAACAATTAGATATCAAGATTATGAAACAGACATGCATATATACCATATCAGCATGCTCCAATATATCGCAAGATTTGCTAATAACATTCATGCACTTATCACAAGATAATGCAAATACATATATACATCACAACAACAGTATAACGGGTAGAAAACTTGTCTGAGCAACTGGGGGTGGTAAAAGGCCTGGGACGAGCCTGGTAACCTATAAACAACATATAAGTTGGAATTAAACCAAAGTTGCTTAAGAATCTACACTTTAACCAACTAGACTCTAACGCTCGCTTTTGCGCTTAACGATTCACTTAAGTCGCTCGAGTACCCTCGGCTCCACCATTTTTAATAAATTAACCATTACGAATTTTAAGGAGATTCTTTCACGAGTACTTTACCAACTTCCTAATCCACATTACATAATTTTTTGTAATCTAATTAGTCTTTTAGGGGCCTTAACCAAGGTTTCAAAGTAAGGCGAGGGGTAATGGTCCGTTCGCGAAACGCCGTTATTTAAAACGGTCGTTTCTCCTAAACTGTACATCGGATTCAAGCGTACCACATATCAAAACGAAGCTCGTAACATGAAATATCTAATCATGGAAATGGTAAAAACTAACAGTGAGTTCACGGGTCCTGAACTTAAAAACAAAAACAGTCTAAGGAAAATTGGGCATTACGACGGCTATAACTTAGCAATTCCCAAATTTTTACCCAATCAATTCAATATGAAACCACCACCAATCAACACCATTCCACCATCATTCAACCACAAATCAACCATACAACTAAACTTCATCCAAATCCTATTAAATCAGTCCATTACTTCATGTTTTATCCATATTATTCAATCACAACAAGAGCTACTAACTATACTTAAGGTTCATCAACCAACAACCAAGATTTATAACCCAAAATCATTATAATTCCAACCAAACTCTAAACATATAAGAATCATGCTCTTGTGAACTATAACAAACAAAACTAAACCTAATACTCAAAGTAAAGTTAGGGTTTGGAGGGGTTATACATTCCTTGGAGAGTGGAGAATCACTTAAGAAGCCTTAAATAACCACTAACTATCTCTACTAAGCTTGGATCTTGAAGAAAATATAAGAAAACACAAAGTTAGTTTCTTGAAAACACTATTCACCAAGAACTTTGATGAATTGATTAGCTATGTTAAACATGGAATCTTGAGCTTAAACTTATGGCTCATCTAAGTTATGAATTATGGAAGCTAAAGAAACAAACCTCTTGATTTTTGAAGGTGTGTAGCTTGAGTTTTGAAAATTTTCCTTTGCTTTTCATGGAAAAGCCGAGAAAAAGAATGAGGGGGGAGAATAAATGCTTCTTGTTTGGTTGCCTAGGTATTTGTGTGATGATTTGCTTGTTAATAAGGTTGTTACCATGGTAAAAATTGTGTGGCTCACAATCATCCAACAATTCCTTCCCTTTTGGTCATGCTTAGGTTATCATTCTTATGTCATCTTCCCATGCTTGTCCTCTTCTTATTGGTTTGATGGCATCATCATCACTAACCTCTTTGATTAGCTTCTAATTACTTGGCTAATGACCGATGATCTGCTATACGGTTCACTTAACTTCCGTTCTCGTTTATCGTTTGAGGGATCATACCCGAGATCTTATTACCTGGGTTTCCTTAACCTTTCTTAATACATTATATTCCTTTTTTGATCCTCTCTTATAATCCTTGAATTTAAATCCTTCTTTTCATGTTACCTTGTACTCAATTCTTTCGGTATCTGGTGGATTTTCGGGAAAAATCAAAGTGTTCGAATTTGGATTCTAACGATCTTTACATACACTTATATACCATATAGAGTACTAATAAGATCTCAGAATAACAATAGAAGAACCCCTACATAGTGTGGCATGAAAAGTTTTCTTATTCAGCATAATCAGCAAAATCACTATTCATAAGGGTTACACCTTCAAAATCAATTTTGGTGTAAGCACCATTCTAGGGATCCTTTGGTTCCCAATGTTGAAGATGTGTGGCATCATGGTCCGAAGAGGGCGCGCCCAGATGCCCTCCATGTCATAATATTTCATGTGCCACTGGATCTCCAAGTTTGTTGCGGTGGAGTCGAGGGCTACACAGGCTAGCTTGCCTTCTTTCTTCCTCCTGGCGTTCTTCTCTGCCTCAGTTAAAGCATCAAGCTTGGTCCAGTCACAATCCACTTCGACATCCGAGGGTTCCCAGTGTTCGAGGGGTGAGTCGGATTTTTGAGGAGACACATGATACTTCTCAAGATCGGGACTTCTTTTTTCAAACTCACTTACGCTGAGAGGGGTCGCGTCCTGAAAAGGAGTCGCGCCCTGTGAAGTTGACGCGTCTTGAGATGGGGACATGTCCTCGTCTGAAACAGTCATGGTGGGTATAATCTCATCATCCGTCCAATCTTCGATGGCGGCCCTAGCATGTAGAATTGGAGTTCTTTTGCGTTTGAGTCCTTTCTTTTTCATTCTTGAGCTTATGGGGACGTGATCCATGGAATCGGAGATGGAGTCAGACATTATAGAAGTCTTTGAGTTGAGATATTCAAAGACGCGTATTTCTTCCTTAAGGAAGGAACTCGTCCTATGAGACTCAGGGAAGTCGGGTTTGAAGGAGATCAAGTGTGGGGAATAGATCCCAAGGCGTTTGTTGAGTACTTTGAATGGATGAAAGGGTGACGAAGAAGACGCATCCTCCAGCTGCAAAGAAGGAAGAAAAAACTGAGGACGCGTCCACATATATTAAAAAAAAAGAAAAAGAAGAAGATACTGGAAACATTCGAGGACGCGTCCTAAGAATCTGTCACAAGAGATGTACTACGAAGACGCGTCCTAGTAAAATATTGTCCCTATGTGACCTCTGGATAAAACGACATAAACATACGTCTTAAATAAGGGAAGATGGGACGCGCCCTGAAGGGTAGACGCGTCCTATGTGGTTGCAATTCAATGGAATTTTAACCGACTGTTAGTAGTTTGGGGAAATCCGATTAAAGCCCTAAACATATGATTACGGAATCAAAGAAGCAAAGTATGATACATTTATAGATATATACACATATATACACGACGAAAACGAAGAACAGTCAAAGTAAAAACGAAGCATATGAACGGTTTCTTGCTCTTTAAAGTCGATTTACTCAACCAAATAAGGAAATAAAAGAAGATATGCGTACCTTGTGAGTTGACGGTTGGATTGAGCTAAATAAATCAGGAAATGGTCGGCTGAATCGTCGGGGTTTTGAACTTGAAGTTTAGTGGCGATGACGGTGGTTATTTTATGAGAGGAGAAGGATAAAAATGTCGGTGGGAGTTCCCTCTTTGGGTATTTATAGAGGAAGGGATAGCTGACGTGGAGGACAGCTGTGTGCCACAAGTACGAAGTGAGGTTAAGGCGCGTCCTGTGAGCCAAATTTCGTTGCTTGGATTTAAGGATAAAAATTCTAATTTTGTTTTCAACTGCAAATAAAATTTGGGGGGTAGTTGTTATACCCAAAATTTGGCATTTAATTGACTCGGGTCAAATGCGGATTACGTGCGGTCAAACCCGGTATTGCGTTGTAGGAGGTTAGGACGCGTCCAGGCATAGAGGACGCGCCTACTTGTGAGAAGATGTGTTATAGCCTGGTAATGACGGAGCATGGGAGTGCATGATCGGGGAAGGACATGCCCAAGCTAGGTGGACGCGTCAACCATGGTGAAAGTACTTGGCAAATGTGATCTTATGGCAATGGAAGTTGGAGGACGCGCATGTCTCTATCAGGACGCGTCTTGTTGCTGTGGCATGCTGTAAGGAACGGTTGATGAAGAAACAAGGTTGGTTTTATAAAGGTGAGGACGCGCCCAGAGTCTTAGGACGCGCCCTGTGTTTGGTCAATACACTTTTGATGGTGACTTCAGGACAAAGCTTGCATGGAGAGGAGCAATGGAGATTATTTTTACTAACATATTTGTTGCAGGTACTATTTGAAGAATTCCCTCCTTGAGACGGTCAAGGAGGGGGATGTCCGTGAAAAGCTTGAAGGCCTCCAGGGGTATGCCTGATGATAGAAGGCCTCCTCCTGTATTCAACGGGTGTCCTCATTGGGGATGCGGGGTTAACATTGGTGTGTGCTTTGGGAACTCTGTTCTTGTATTCAACGGGTATCCCCGTTGGAGAACTTTGGAGTCATCCTGTACTTTGCACCCAAGAGCTTGGGATCACCTGTCCTGTTATCTGGTGGGTTATCCTCATTCGGGGGACAGGGATGCATCTGGCATTTGGGGTGAACTGTGGCTATACCTGCGTTCGTAAATAAAGGGAGATAGTTGTAGCGGAGTGTTGTCCTTACACAGGGAGATGCATTATCCGTGAAGTCCTGCGATTACGGACGAGCCTTGGGCCTTTGCGGTTGGGCCTCATAGTTGGACATTCCTAAAGCTAGCGGAAGACGGACTTTGGATGGACTTCTACCGGGCTTAGGGAATAAGAAGTCTAAGCCCATTAGATTTGTTGTTCCACAAGAACTACGTCAGGCTTGATCCCTATATAAAGGGTACGTAGGCACATTGAGAGGGTAAGAAGTTGAGAGCTGATAAGAGAGCCACCACTTACTCTGATCAATCTCAGCCTAAAACAACCACAAACCACCACACACTGTTTGATTTTCTGGCGAAGAATCACTGTCATAGATCTTAATTCCGGCGAGAAACCTCAATCTTTGTTGTTACCAGATTCCTCCATCAACACAAATAAAAGAGTTATTACCCAAAAAAGATAACAAAAATTGACAACTTAAATATGTTTTAGAAAGGGATAAGTACTGCATACTGACACAAATATTTTGTTTGTAGAAAGATTTAGATTTATGATACGCACCTTGCACGAAAGGAATGCTTATTCTTCGGTTTGTCTCAAATACTTACCGGTAGACGAGATCTAATAGTTAAATATTAAGAAAATGCCTATAAATATGTATGAGTTATATGAATATCTAGTGTACGATGATAATAAAATTAGGATTTTTTTAATCAAGTCATGTAATAACAGATTTATTCCCGAAAAAACCTTTGTATTTACCTAAGTAATTACCTACTTTTTTTTTCAAACAATAATAATTACGTACTTGGAGTATCAAACTCAAAAAATAATTTATTAAACGGTTTTTAATATTAAAAATTTGATAATTACATAATATAAATTTATAGTTATCGTAGTTGACATGATTTTTTTTCATTTTTCTTTTTAATCGTGAGCGCGTGCTCTTTCTTTCATGAGAGTCGCCCCCACCTCCCCCTAACCCTAGTTGCCCCATCTCATTTCCACTCTTTCTACCCATCTTCATCTCCATCCCTCTCCTTTTATTTGCCTTTTTTCGATAAAATCGAGTTTTGTTCCAGAAAATTCGAAAAATCTATTAGAGTTTTTCACGTTAATTTTCAGATATACTAAGATAAGAGCTCATATTTTATAATAAAAAATTGTTTTCGGATTCAAAATCTCCGGTCTAACAACATATTAAAATTTGGTGTTATTCCAAGATCTTTGAATTTTGGATTATTTTCGTTTTATTTTATTTGCGTTACTATTTGTGTGTTTAATTGTCTCGCTTTATACGATGTGTCTCGCTTTCTGCGATGTGATGGTTGTGCTGAAATTGAATTTGATGGTGTATTGGGATATCTAAATATCTCACATCAACAATACTTTCGGCATGTTTATAGTTGGTATCCGACAGGTAAATAGCTGGGCGCGCTTGGAACAGTGGTGAAAATCGCATGTGCACACGTCTCATAAAAAAATTTTGTTCATAAATGAGGTCTCTAATGTTAGATATATTTGATAATGTCATGACTAATATGATTTATGTTTATTTTCAGATCTTACTTAAATAGGACAAATCAGTACTTAACTGAAATCAGCACTTATACTGAAGTCAGAACTTAAGTTATCAGTACTTAAGGTTCAGGAGATATTTATCAGAAGATAATATCATGACTTAAAGGAAATGTTCAGATAAGGAAGGCGGCTGATTGATTAAAGAGAAGATCAAGACAAACGTAAGAAGAGATATGCATGAAGAAGGAATTCTATGAAGAAT
The DNA here is from genome assembly GCF_009905375.1 of Apium graveolens. Classification (NCBI taxonomy): domain Eukaryota; kingdom Viridiplantae; phylum Streptophyta; class Magnoliopsida; order Apiales; family Apiaceae; genus Apium; species Apium graveolens. The sequence continues at coordinate 174,829,676 of NC_133647.1, read as the reverse complement.
AGAATACTTGGAAGAAAAGATATCTGATTGATATATTTTAGGAAGCAGAATTATATTCCATATCAATTAGCGATTATCTTGTAACTATGTAGTATATAAACACAGACATAGGGTTTACACTATAAGTGTTATCATTATCGAGAATATTATTCTTTGTAACCCTAGCAGCTCTCGTAATATTTGTTCATCACTGAGAGAGGACAGTTCCGTATTGTAACAGAGTTTATTGCTTTGAATAAAGTCTGTTTTTCTGTTACTTGTGTTATTAGAATTCGATTTGATTGTGCTATACACTGTATTTAACCCCCTTCTACAGTGTATGTGACCTAACAAGTGGTATCAGAGCCTATCTGTTAACACACAAACAATTTAAGATCCAAAAACAATCATGTCTGAAGTAGAAACTCCAACTAAGCCCACCAAAACTGAAGAACCTCCAAAGACACAAATTTATAGCCGATATGAGGCTATTAGAGTTCCCATATTGAAACCATCTGAATATCCCATATGGAAGGTGAGGATGACTATGTTTCTGGAAGCTACAGATTTAGAATATCTTGATAGAATCAAGGAAGGACCTCACAATCCAACAAAACTCGCAGTTGCAGTTGCAGGTGAAGCACCAAAGTCTGTACCAAAGGAGAAGAATGATTACACTGCTGAAGATATCGTATCAATTGCTAATGATGCTAAGGTACGACACTTACTGCATAGTGCCATTGATAATGTAATGTCAAACAGGGTAATAAACTGTAAAACTGCAAAGGAGATATGGGATGCCTTGGAAACAAGATGTCAGGGAACTGATACGATTAAGAAGAACAGGAAGACAATACTCACTCAAGAGTATGAACACTTTGACTCAAAGGCTAATGAGTCATTGACTGATTTATATGATAGATTTGTCAAACTCTTGAATGATTTGTCACTGGTTGATAAGGAGTATGATCTTGAAGATTCAAACCTTAAATTCCTGTTAGCTCTTCCTGAAAGTTGGGATTTGAAGGCAACAACTATAAGAGACAATTATAATCTTGATGAAACGACTCTTGATGAAATCTATGAGATGCTCAAGACTCATGAACTTGAGATGGAACAAATAAGCAAGAGGAAAGTCAAGAACAACTGCTCTTAAGGCTGAAGAAGAATCTCCCAAGGCAGCAACCTCAAGGAAAGGCAAGGGTAAAGCGCTCTTCACAAAGTCTGATACTGAGTCATCAAGTTCTGATAGTGATGATGACTCAGAATCTGAAAGCTTGCCTGAGACGGATGCTGATGAAGAGATGATGAAGCTGTGTACTCTTATGGTGAAAGGAATCACAAAGATTGCATACAGGAAGTTCAGGAAGGGAAAGAAGTTTTCCAGGAAAGGTGCAAGTTCTGATAAGAAGAATTTCAGAAAATCTGAAGGCAAAGGAGGAAAGTATGACAGAAGAGATTACATAAATATCAAATGCTACAACTGTGGTGAGAAAGGCCACATATCTCCTGATTGCAAGAAAGTGAAGAGTGACAAAGGCAAGGCTCTTGTCACAAAGAAGAAAAGCTGGACAGACACCTCAGATTCTGAAAGTGAGGAGAACTATGCCTTGATGGCAAATACTGATCTGACAAATGCTGAAAGCAGCACTGAAGCTGCTGAGTTAAAGGTACCTAAAACTACTTATGCCTTTCATACTGATGATATTAATGAGTTGAGAAGATATCTTAAAACCATGTTCATTAGCTATAGAGATCAAACTTTAACATGTGAAAGATTAACTTCTGAAAATCTTGCTTGTAAAAAGAGGAATGATTATTTAGAAAAAGAATTATTCATGTTCCATCAAATTCAGAAAGATAGAGATGATGCTTTCTATGTTAGGGATGAAGTACTTAAAATGAATGAATCTCTAAAAACTGAGTTAGAAAAGGAAAGAGAGATTATCAGGACTTGGACTAACTCTGGAAGAACAACTCATAATTTGTTAAGTAGTGGAAACTGGAAAGAGGGCTTAGGTTATGGAGATGATAAGAATGATAAAGGAACTGTAGATATTAAGCCTATAGTTGTTAAACAAAAGCCAAAGTTAAAACCTGTTAAGTTTGTAGATGTAAAGTCTGATACTGAGAAATCAGAAGTTAAAAAGGAATTAACTTCCGACAAACTAAAACAGGAAAAGACAACTGAAGTAAACGTAGGCTTAATGACAATGAAACAGCTTAAGCATAAGCTGAAAGATGTTAAGAATGCAAACAAGGTAAAATCACCTAGGAAAAATAGGAATGGAAAGGAAGGTGTGAATAAAAGCAATGATTATAAGCCTGTTCCTGATGCTCCTAGAAAAACGTGTCATAACTGTGGAAGTTCTAACCATCTGGCTTCTTTTTGCAGGAAGAATATGAACATAAACTCCTTACATTCAAAGTCAGGGGTTAAGAGTCAGTCTGTTAGATATAAGCCACAAAATCCTTGTTTTCATTGTGGTAGTTTATGGAATTCCATTTATACTTGTAAGGAATATCATAGTCTGTACTATGATTATTATCAAATAAAACCTTCTTTAAAGAAAGTTAGCATTGTTCCTTCTAGTGTAAGTTCTGATTCAAAGTCTGATAGTGTAAATTCTGATAAGAAAAATGTTAACATAAACTCTGATGCTAAATCCACTGCAAATGTTAACAAACTTAATAAGGCCAAAGGATCCAAGCAAGTCTGGGTCCTTAAAACTAATCATTAGTGGTCTTTGTGATTGCAGGGAAACAGGTTAAACATCCTAGTTCTGGACAGTGGATGTTCAGGACATATGACTGGAAATAAAGCCCTTCTATCAGACTTTGTGGAGAAGGTTGGCCCAAGTGTTTTTTTATGGAGATGGCAACATTGGAAAAACATTGGGATATGGAAATACCAATCTTGGGAATTTCATCATTAAAGAAGTAGCTCTGGTCTCAGGACTTAAACACAATCTGCTGAGTGTTAGTCAAATCTGTGACAGAGGTTATTATGTGGATTTCTTTGAAGAACACTATGAAGTTATAAGTAAATCTACAGGAAAAGTTGTTCTGAAAGGATACAGGTGTGGTAACATTTATGAAGCCAAGCTTTCAACAAGTACTGATGATTCTGCAATCTGTCTGATGAGTAGAGCATCAATTGAAGAAAGCTGGAACTGTCACCAGAAACTCTCTCATTTAAATTTCAACAATATAAATGAACTAGTCAAGAAAGATCTTGTGAGAGGACTACAAAAATCAGTATTTGCTCCTGATGGCCTTTGTGATTCTTGTCAGAAGGCTAAACAAAGGAAATCTTCATTTAAGAGCAAGACTGAATCATCAATTCTTAAGCCTTATCACCTACTACATGTTGATCTATTTGGTCCAGTGAATGTCATGTCTATTACAAAGAAGAAATATGCTATGGTCATAGTGGATGAGTTCACCAGATACACATGGGTGTATTTCTTGCACACAAAAAGTGAAAATGAATCTATCTTGATTGATCATGTTAAGCAACTGGATAAATTAGTTAAAGACTTTGTGAAAATTATAAGAAGTGATAATGGCACTGAGTTCAAGAATTCTACAATGAAAGAGTTCTGCAAAGACCAAGGAATCAAGCAGGAATTTTCTGCTCCTGGAACTCCACAGCAAAATGGAGTTGTTGAAAGAAAGAATAGAACTCTTATTGAAGCTGCACGAACTATGCTTGATGAAGCAAAGCTTCCAACCTATTTCTGGGCTGAAGCTGTGCAGACTGCTTGTTTTACTCAAAATGTAACACTCATTAACAAGCATGGAAAGACACCATATGAGATGGTGAAGAAAAAGAAGCCAAATCTGAATTATTTTCATGTATTTGGATGCAAGTGTTTTGTTCTTAAGACTCATCCTGAACAGCTATCCAAATTTGATCTAAAAGCTGATGAAGGAATCTTTGTTGGATATCCACTTTCCACAAAAGCCTTCAGAGTCTATAACTTGAGAACAAGGGTGGTCACGGAATCTATCAATGTCTCCTTTGATGATAAGAAAATTACTGGACTTGAAGATTTCAATGATCATGATCAGCTGCGATTTGAAAATGAAGACTTAAATTCTGATACTGAAAATCCTGACAATCTAAATCCTGATACTGCAAACTCTGATGAATTAAACTCTGATGTTATTGAAACTGTGGTGACTACACCAAAGGAAGATGCACATGTGCAGGGGGAGCATACTGAAGATACAACCACATCTCAAGAAGCATCAGAACATACAACTGGCTCTTCAAGTTCTGATTCATCAAGTTCTGATAAGCCAAGTTCTGATAATTCTGAAAATTTAAATACTGAAGGATCCAACTCAGAGAGCATAGTTTCAGGGGGAGCATCAGAAGATGTTGATGAAGATGGCATGGATCATGGGGGAGCATCCAGTTGTAGAGAAAACCTTCCATCTTCAAGGAAGTGGACTAAATCACATACACCTGACTTAATAATTGGAAATCATGATGCAGGTGTCAGAACTAGAACAACTACTTCAAGTGAATGTCTTTACAATTCTTTTCTTTCTCAGACTGAACCAAAGAAAGTGGAAGAAGCTCTTCAAGATGCTGATTGGGTGCAAGCAATGCAGGAAGAGTTGAATGAATTTGAAAGAAACAAAGTCTGGACCCTAGTGCCAAGACCAAAGAACAGATCTGTTGTTGGTACAAAGTGGGTGTTCAGAAACAAAACTGATAGTGATGGCATAATTACAAGGAATAAAGCAAGGTTGGTTGTAAAAGGATATTCTCAACAGGAGGGAATTAATTATGATGAAACATTTGCACCAGTTGCTAGATTGGAAGCCATAAGGATATTTTTGGCTTATGCTGCTCACAAAAAGTTTACTGTCTTTCAAATGGATGTGAAAAGTGCTTTTCTCAATGGAGAATTGGAGGAGAAAGTATATGTTGAACAACCTCCAGGCTTTATAGATCCCAAATAACCAAATCATGTCTACAGGCTTGATAAAGCACTTTATGGCCTTAAGCAAGCTCCAAGAGCATGGTATGAGACTTTAGCTCAGTTTCTTCTGGAAAGTGGATTTAACAGAGGAACTATAGACAAAACACTGTTCTACCTCAACCATGGAAAGGACTTACTTCTGGTTCAGATATATGATATCATCTTTGGTTCTATAAATGACAGACTTTGCAAGAAGTTTGCCAAACTGATGCAGTCAAGATATCAAATGAGTATGATGGGGGAACTTAGCTATTTTCTGGGCCTTCAAGTCAAGCAGAATGAAGAAGGCACTTTTATTTGTCAAACCAAGTACACCAGAAATTTGCTGAAGAAATTTGGAATGCAAGATTGTTCAAGTGCATCCACTCCCATGACCACTGCAATAAAACTGGATAAGGATACTGGTAAATCAGTAGATATTACTGATTACAGAGGTATGATTGGCTCTTTACTCTATTTAACTGCTAGTAGACCTGATATCATGTATGCTACCTGTCTTTGTGCAAGATTTCAAGCAGATCCAAGAGAACCTCACTTAACAGCTGTGAAAAAAATTTCAAGTATCTTAAAGGAACAACTGATTTGGGATTGTGGTATCCTAGAGAATCAGATTTTAAACTAATAGGTTACTCAGATGCAGATTTTGCAGGTTGCAAAATTGACAGGAAAAGCGCAAGTGGAAGCTGCCAATTTCTTGGAGGCAGATTGGTTTCTTGGTTTAGCAAGAAACAAAAGTCAATTTCCATATCAACTGTAGAAGCAGAATATATTGCTGCAGGAAGCTGTTGTGCACAGATTCTTTGGATGAAGAATCAGTTACTGGATTATGGGTTAACATACTTTAAAATCCCTATTTACTGTGATAATCAAAGTGCTATTGCTATGACAGGTACTCCAGTTCAACACTCAATGACAAAGCATATCAGCATTAGGTACCACTTCATAAGGGAACATGTGGATGAAGGTACAGTGGAATTGCACTTTGTTCCAACAGATCAATAACTAGCAGATATCTTCACAAAACCACTGTGTGAAGCTACTTTTACAAGATTGGTAAATGAACTTGGAATGGTTTCAGGTTCTTTCTCTAAATCTGCTTAGTTTTGTTCTGATGCATCAGACTTTATGATCAGTATTTACAGATATTACTCTCTTTGTGTATTTTGTGCCTAATTGAAAATTGCTTAAGTACTGATTGTTGTTTGATGTGAATTTCTAAAACTCTGATAGTGAAATGAATGTTTCTGTGACTATTCAATCCTATGAGGATTTCTGTGCTAGATGCTGACCTAGTAGTCTTTAATATACTAAAGATCACATGTTAGAAGTAATTATTTATGTGGAAATCTATTGACACAAGCAAATTCTGATATTGAGCTTAGTTAAGTTTACTTTGTCTATCTTATTACTAAGTCAAAAACTAGAATAATGCTTCTCATCTGTTAAGTTCTAATGTTAGTAAATCTGCTGAATGTACTAAGTGCTGATAAACCTCACTTATCGAAAGAAAAAGGAAAAGAACAAGGAATAAAAATCAGGTACTCCTTTGAGATCTAGAGTAAAAATGTGGAAGGGACGACCCAAATGCATTGCTGGTATTAAGTAATATGCATTAGAAAAGCAAATAATTCTTTTTCTTGGTGACTTTTCACACTCTATGATTACTGGAGAAATACTCTGATAATAGCATAAATTCTGATAAGCAGTCGTGACTCACTTACACTGAGAAGCCACTATAAAATGGAATTTCAAAAGATGCATAAAATAAGCACAAAATAGTTGAGGTGGACTCATGCATAAACTCATTCAATAGTAGTCTTTAGCATAATGATAGATTTTAAGTAAAGATTCTTAGTTATGCCTTATTTCTAAGATGTACTTAAGTGAATCAGACTTTACCCTTTGTCTGATATTTAGCTTAAATGCACACACTTTCACTGCATATGAATGATGAAAGTTACTGTGGTGATCAATATTGTTTTAGATGAACAGTTTATGTGTCAGATTGCATACATTCTGAGGACAAGTTATGATGGAAGTTCTGATGATTAAGTTCTGAAGAACCGAAATCAGAATTTGTGTGAAGAATTACAGAAATAGGCATACACTTTTCGAGTTAAGAAATCATGTTCTGATGACTGTTAAGTTCTGATATAAGTCTAAGTGCTGATATTAAATTCTGATCCTTTACTTGACTTATTTGTGGTTAAAATCTGAAACAGTCTTATTTTAAATCAGAATATGTTCGGGTGAGATATTAACAGTCAATACATTTAGGGTTAGTGGTACACGTCGATGCACAGTAATGTTTACTTGTTTCTTGTGCGCATTAAACCCTGTTTTACACTTCCAATGGCTTTTTTTATTCTCCTCGGTCTAGGGAGACAAGGTAGAATTATTTCTACCTGTCAGCATTAAATTTTACTTGCGTCTCCTGATATTTAATTGCCTATATAAACCAACACTTCACTCCAGCCAGGACATCTCTAAATTCCTCACAAACTCTCTCTCATTTACAACTCAAACTCTAACACTCATTTCTTCTTCACTCATCACAATCATGGTTACTTACAACTTAGCTCTAAACTATGATACTTTCTCTCTCACCATGAGCTGTCCAGAATGGCAGCAGGAATGGCATGTTACTGCCATTCCTGATGAGGTTTGGGACTCTGTTCCCCAAGAGGTTCTGACAGACCTCTTGTTCTTCTATATGGATTATCATCGCCATGTTGAGCGACTGGAAGAAGAACGGTTGGAAGCTCTTCGACAGCAGGAGCGAATAATTCATCTCGCTGTTCTTTTTGTTGAAAGTAGGAAGAAGAAATAGGATTTGTAGCTTAGGACAATCTTGTAATGTTGTGCTGTAATTTAAATTTCATGAATGTATTTTCTCAATATATTAATGAAATTTTCTATTTTTGCAAGATTTGGTCTAGATGTTTGAAATTGTGATATATTTTTAAATCCTGATTTATCCATATTCTGATTACCATTTTATTTCTGATACAAATCAAGTTCTGATTCTGACGTGGCACTACTTGTTTACTTGATTTATTTTATTGGGTTAAATATCAAGTAGGTCACTTACTGCGTCCAAATATATCAAGTGAGTCACTCGTTACAAAACTGACTCAAATGAGTCACTCATTTAAAAATTTATATCAAAAATATCACTTTATCGTTAGTCGAAATTCTTAAAAATATTATATATTGAGTTTCCCACATTTTTTGTGAATCATATTACATCCAAATGAAAGGTTACGAGTTCTAGTATTTTAGATAATATTGTTAGATTTTTAAAATTTTATCAACTATTTATTTTTATTTTTTAATTGTATTATTTGATTTAAATAAAAATAAATAGTAAATAAATTTAAAAAAAAAATTAAAAATATTTTCTAAAATACTAGAGCTCAGAATCTTTCATTTGGATGTAATATCATTCGTAAAAAATGTGTCAAACTCAATAAATAATATTTTTAAGAATTTGGACTAACGATAGAGTGATATTTTTGATACAAATTTTCAAATGAATGATTCATTTGAGTCAGTTTTGTAACCAGTGACTCACTTGATATATTTGGACGCACTAAGTGACCTACTTGATATTTAACCCTTATTTTATTTGGTCATTCTCTCACTTAGTGTATTTATACAGAATATTGGTCTCGCAGTAAAAATAATTTTTTAAGTGGGAACAGTTTAAATTTTAAATTAAAACTGAACTACCTAAATTAATGGGATTACTTGGTAAATGGAACGGTTTTTCCTTGAAAAACTGCATGTGATAAGTAATGATTACAGTTTTCCTGTGCCCATTAATTATTCTTTACTGCTGCATGTCTGACATGTGTCCAACGGTTACTTTTTCTACCGTGTATAAGTAACAGAGAGAGAAGATTGTAAAAAAATTTATTTACTTTCACACTTTATCTCTCTTTCTTTACTTCTATTCTCTCTAATCTCCTGACGTTTTTTTTCATACAGACATTTTGTCAAACACCTTACAGGCAAACTTATTTCTCAATTTTTCTCATGGCACCTAAGAATTTGATCATAGGTGGAGCCAAGTTTGTTCCCAACAACTATGCTGCAATCTTACACCATGATGAAGCTCCATCTGATTTGCACTTTGTGCAAGATCTTCTAGCACACAGTGAAATTGGGTATGCATTAACCCAACCTCAACTCATTTCCAGACAACAAGTTCTGACATTTTGGCGGACTGGGCATTTTGATAATGGTGGTGCTACTGGTACTCCAAGCATTATTTTCGAAGTAAATAATGTTGAGCATGTGGTAACTCCTGGAGCAGTTCGTAAAGCTCTACACTTACCAGAAGGCTGCATTTTTTCAACACCGGAGGAACCCGTTCTCCAGCAGCTCATGGCCAATTTGGGGTATGAGAAGAGTTTGGCCAAGCTTGGACAGTTGAAACGAGCACATATCAGAAAGGAATGGAGCTTTTTCTTCGAATGCATCACTAAAGCATTCGAAAACAAGTGTTCCAACTTTGATGTCATTCCAATCATGAGTCAGCACATCGGGTATGCTATTATTCACCAAACTCATTTTAATTTTGCAAGTGCTGTGCTAGGCTTTATAGGGGATAGGATGACAGAGGATAGGAATGTCGTATACTTTGCTAGATTCTATTAGCTTATATATACTTTTTGCTGTGCTGATGAACCTCAACTAGCCAGTTCTTTATTTCCACCCTTTAAACTTGTAAAACGGGCTTTTAATGACTTGGTAAATGCTGACCTTAAGAAAAAGGTGGTTAGACCCTTACAGATACCTCAGTCTGTAAAACAGATCTTGGTAAATGCTGATCCACTAACCTACAGATCTGTTTATCCTGATGTTCAACCTACCACCACATCCCAAACACCACAATAACCTTCAGAACATACCATAAATACACCACAACCTACTCAACCCTCTATCAGAACACATTTCAAACCTTCACAGATAGCTCAACCTTCATCATCAGCACATACTGTGAAGCCTTCATCTTCCAAGCCTAAGAGGATAAAGACTGTCCCTCAGACATCACAGAAGAGAAGGAGGATTGTTCTGAGAGATGAGTCAGATAGTGAGGAACAGGTTTCTGCATCAGAACCTGTTGTTACAAAAGCTGAGAAGGTCCCTTCTCAGAAGAATACTGGACTTGGGGGATCTAAGCTTCTCAAAAGGCTTAGAAGAATGTCTTATGCTGAAACTCCCAAGGAATCCACACCTTCAAAGAAAAGAAAGAAACAGAGAGCTCACAGGCCAGCTTCAGATGACGAGGAAGCAGCAGCTAAGGAAGGAGATCAGGAATCTCTGATCTCAAAAGAGCCAGAATTTGCTGAAGCTACTACATCTCCACCTCCATTGTCACCAACTCAGGAAACTGCTACAGATAAAGCAACTACACAACCTGTATCTCCTGTACATGAACCAGTATCTACTGCAGACCCAGGCACAAGTGCTGAAATTGATATTCACAACCTAGTTGTGCCTGAGGTTCTCTACTTAGAAGCTCCAACAGCAATTAATCCATCAACAACACCTCTTACTGATGCTAATGAAACTCCAGAATTGTCTATAACACCTTCTCTGCATCTAGCTGTTGATGATCAGAATATAGGTGAGCATCAGACTATGGATGTTGATCAGAACTTGGAAGCATATCAGCACTTAGAGGATGATGTTGAAACCTCAATAGCTTCTCATACTATTCTTTTATCAGAAGATGTTGATTCTGTAAGTTCTGATGCTGCAAATGCTGATACTAATGGTGATGCTACTATAAATGATGATGCTACTGCAGCTGTTCCATCAAGTAATGCACCTCAACAAACTGTTCACAAAAGTGAGATAGTCAAGAAGTTTGTTACAAGGGAAGCACCGGTACCTTGGAATGAAACTCCTAGAGGACAGGAGTGGACTAAGGAGTGGAACACAGTTACCTTTGTTCCATCTGAAACAATTCTTGCTGAACACTTGGAAAAAGCTGATGAGATGCTAATTAATGTTGATTTCAAGACACAACTTCGAGTCACTGCATTGAGTACTAGACATCTGCAAGGTCTACATTCAACAACTCATGCAGATGTACATAAAATTCAGGAAGAATTGCTCAAGCAATAAATGACTAAGAAATTTGATAAGAAAACTTTCTTCCAACCTACCTTTGACAGAGTTGCTTATATTGAGAAGACCCAAGAGAAGCAACAGTCTCAGATTAATGAAATTTTGAAAAATCAAGCTTCTCAGCAATCTCAACTCGATGAGATCCAATCCTCAGTGGAATTGCTTGTCTCTCTTCTTTTACCTGCTGATGCCAAAAAGGGGGAGAAGGTAATTACGTTCAAATGCAAAACTGTTAAGACACTGAAGGGGAAGGATGATAAAAAAGATGACCAGGGAAACTCTGGAATGGGTAGAGGTCATAGTCAAGGTAGAGGTCTTTCATCAAGAAGAGCTGAAGCTACAAGTCTTAGAACAAGTTCTGATACTGGAAAAAGAATTACTTCTGATACTGGTAAAAGAATAAGTTCTGATGAATTTTTGGATCTTGATGAAGAAATTTCAAGACAGTTATTTCAGAAGAAAAGTCCAGGAATGGACTTTGAGAGTCTATTGGAAGAAGAAGCTAGACTTAAGTCAGAAAAAGTTAACTCTAAATCTGAAGCTTCTGTTGGTAAAAAGAAACTTCTAAAGGCCAAAGACATTGTGATAAAAGAAAGGACAAATATTGAGGCAACTAAGGCCAAATCACAATTGCAGATAGATCCAAGGTCTAAGGGCAAAGAAAAAGTTGGTGAACCTATAAAGGTTTATGTGCCTCCTGTGGATGAAGAAATTACTGTTGAAGATACTGATCTTTCTCTGACTTCAAGAAAGATTTCTAAGACAACCTCTGACATGGCTCAAGTTGTTCAGAGTCAAGATATAGTTAGTTATGATATTACAAAGAAGCAAGTAACCTCAGACATAGCTCAAGTTGACTTGATATCAGAAGATAAATCAAAGGAAACCTCTGACATTGCTCATATTAAACCTTCAAAGTTACTCCTACCAGGTTTCACCAAAGCCAAACAGACTCAACCTTTGAAGACTGCTGCAAGTGGTTTTGAAGCAAGAGTGGTTACTGGAAAGGAAGCAAGAGATAAATCTAGATTGGGTAGTGCTGATGAAAGAAGAGTACAGAACACAACCAATGATCCAACTTCCTTAAGTAAACCAGGTATTGGAGCAACTCCTGAAAGATTGAATCAACTAGAATCTGTACAGATGGTTTACCATACCTATTTGAAAGAACACATCTTGTTATACTTCATGACAGACTGTAGGGTTTACCACATAAGGGAAAATGTTATTCCACAAAAGTATTTTGAAGAACTGGAACATGTTTTATTTTTACTTCAAGTGAATGACAGAATAACAGAAAGTGCTGCAAACTATTTGAAGAGTCAAATTCAGAAACAGACTTTATTCTGTAAAGTCTGACAGCACATATCTTCCAAAGTACAGAGATCACAAGGGTGATATTGTTGAGATGAAGCCTAACTCTGCTAAGATTATAACTACCTTTCTGGGTTACAAGGCTGTAGAATTCAATCTTGAGTCTGATAAGGCTTATTTGATCAGACGGGATCAGGACATAAGGAAAGCTAGAATAAATGATCTCAGGGCTGCTATCTTCCAAACTGGTGAAGATTCTGCAGAGCTTAAAGATGTTAAAAGGAGGATGATTGATGAACTCAGATATGCTGAGAGATGTTTGTTAAAGAACTATCTCAGAACAACTCCTGACATCAGAGAGATCAGAAAGTGAAGTCAAGTCAAGATCTGCAACTGCTCAAATTCTGATATGAATACAGACTGAAGTTGTTATCAGAAGTTAAAGTTGGTAAAGCTTTAAGGACTGTAAGTTGTAGTTATCTAGTCAAATTCTCATGCATTTGTACTTAATATTTTTGACATCATCAAATATCTGTTAAACTTGTATATTATGCTAATTTATAAGTTGGGGGAGATTGTTAGATATATTTGATAATGTCATGACTAATATGATTTATGTTTAGTTTTCAGATCTTACTTAAACAGGACAAATCAGTACTTAACTGAAATCAGCACTTATACTGAAGTCAGAACTTAAGTTATCAGTACTTAAGGTTCAGGAGATATTTATCAGAAGATAATATCAGGACTTAAAGGAAACGTTCTGATAAGGAAGGCGACTGATTGATTAAAGAGAAGATCAAGACAAACGTAAGAAGAGATATGCATGAAGAAGGAATTCTATGAAGAATAGAATACTTGGAAGAAAAGATATCTGATTGATATATTTTAGGAAGCAGAATTATATTGCATATCAATTAGCGATTATCTTGTAACTATGTAGTATATAAACACAGACATAGGGTTTATACTATAAGTGTTATCATTATCGAGAATATTATTCTTTATAACCCTAGCAGCTCTCGTGATATTTGTTCATCACTGAGAGAGGACAGTTCTGCATTGTAACAGAGTTTATTGCTTTGAATAAAGTCTGTTTTTCTGTTACTTGTGTTATTAGAATTCGATTTGATTGTGCTATACACTGTATTCAACCCCCTTCTACAGTGTGTGTGACCTAACATCTAAGCTCAGTTGTTGCAACCGAACATTGTAATATCCATGAAATAAACTTACTATCGGAATATTCTCCTAAAAATTCTACTTTATCTTTAAATCAACTTACCATTTTGATATTATCCTAATTTTTTTTATTCTTGATATTCTCCTAATTTTTTTCTTTTAAATATCAATTCTTCTCTTTCTTATAAAATCAACTTGCTATATTATAGTTTTCTAAAATTTTCTGACAATAAAATATTATAAAGACAAGTATCCACACATATATTTTTTCAATGACTTTTAAGATCAAAATATCGTTATATTATTATATTTAAGTAAAGGAAGCGACGATGGCGGTGATGTGGCGCCTTTCATATCGTTTCCATCTATTTTTATAGTTTTCTCAAATTTTTATATTATTAAATAGAAAAAAAAAGATTAAATTTATTATTGACTCACAAATAATATAATTTTATGATATCAAATTTGTGAATAATAAGAGAGCGACTTATTGGAATAAATATGTTTAACACAAGAACGATTTTTTAAACTTTTTAACTTAATATATTTATTTATTATTCACAATTTTAAAATAAAAGCGAAATATTATTTTTGAAGGTGGCTTCGAAGGGCGGCTAATCTTTTTATGTAAAACATATAGGCTTACCAAACTAACAAAGCCTTAATTGTATTATATTATTTTTTTGCATAAATGGTGAATTAAACAATATTACAAATACTGAATTGTGAGAGAGAAATGAATAAGTTGTAGTTTCTTAAGTATAATTAATAAAGTAAAAGAAAATACGTGTTGGATAAACATTAAACAATTTAACGGGATAGAAGTCAGACTTGGCGTGTGGGCGGTAGACTGGTAGGCTAGAAAGCTACCGTATAAAACAAAATCAAACCAAACAATATTCCCTGAACGAGAAATGACGGATCCAGACTACAAAAGCCTGAAAATAACAAACTTATCAGGCGGAGTATACAATCTAATCCTGAATCAACCAGCAACTCTGAACGCTCTCTCACCTGATTTCTTCACCGAGTTCCCCAAAGCCCTGTCTTATCTCGACTCGAATCCTGATGCCTCAGTTATTCTCCTCTCCGGCCAAGGCAGTCATTTCTGCGCAGGCATCGACATCAACTCTCTCAAAGCAATCACAGCTACTCCTTCGTCTGATCGTGGACGCGCAACCGAAAGCCTGCGTCGACACATTCTGTTTATGCAGGATGCTATTAACTCTATCGAGAAATGTCGAAAGCCTGTCATTGCCTGTATTCATGGTGCTTGTATTGGAGGTGGAGTTGATGTGATTACTGCCTGTGATATTAGGTTTTGTACTGACTCGGCTTTTTTCTCGGTTAAGGAAGTTGATCTTGCTATTGTTGCTGATCTCGGGACGCTTCAGAGGTTGCCTCGGGTTGTTGGTTATGCTAATGCTATGGACCTTGCTTTGACTGCCAGACGGTTTTCGGCTTCTGAGGCCAAACAGTTTGGACTTGTTTCGAAGGTTTTTGATTCTAAGAGTGCTATGGATGAAGCTGTTCGATATTATGCTCAGGGTAATTTCGCTTTCACTATTTTCCCCTCTTTTTGTGTTTGTGTTTTTGATTTTGAGAGAACTCGTGCACAATTGCCTAATTTGTTTTGTTTTACTTGCTCTTTATTGTCGTCGTCTGTGATCACCGTTGTGTAGAATTTAAAACATCAGGAGAAGTAGTATGTTAACTAAATCCACATAGTTATGATAATATAATTAGTTCCAATTGTGTAATTACATTGTTATGCATATCAGTGGAGGGTCAATTGTATCCCTTTTAGCATAAGGAATTAGTTCATTGGTTTTATTGAGTTTTTCATTCTTTGTGAGAGGTGCACCCCAGATATTTAGCAAGTACACGTAAACACAACATCAATCGTGGCACTTTGTAGCGCCCACAGCAGTTACAGGCAGTAATAAATTTATATAATCTGTATATATCCAAGCATTGGCAGTGAAGTGTGTAAAACGCTCTGTAAACATCATTAAATGGTTTTTAGGAATTTATACTAGTTTGCGTATCTCCATGTGTTTCAGAATTCAGGCAAACCTTGAACTTCATTTTAAGCTATGAGGGGTTAGTTCTCTACAACTATACTGACTTTTTGTCGATGTTAGATCATGTTAGTGAGATTTTATGCTATGAATAATTCTCAGACTGTTTAAATGATTAAAAGTTTACTTGATGTATTAGTTGTTTCTCAAGTGAACAGTTGATTCTGTATCATAGGTATTGCTGCTAAGTCTCCTCTTGCTGTCACTGGGACGAAAGCTGTGTTGCTAAGAAGTCGGGACATGACAATAGAAAGAGCTTTGGATTATGTTGCAACATGGAATGCTGGTGCAGTTATATCTGATGATTTAACTGAAGCTATCTCAGCTCATAGCCAGAAAAGAAAACCTGTTTTTGCCAAACTATGATAGTACATTTCCAGTTGATACTGAAGGCCAATGCTTTCCATCAATTAGATCACTACAATGAAATTTTCTTGTCCTTTGCGTGGAGATAAAGTTGGGTGTATCATCTGTCTGTAACATGATAAGCTCTGACCAAGTTCTTGGTAGATATTGGAATTTGTTGTTACTTTGTGTTTGATAAAAACATGGAGAATAAAGTTGGAATATCATTTCTGTAACATGATAAGCCCTAGTCAAGTTCTTGGCAGATATTTGAATATTGTTGTTGCTTTGTGTTTACAAGCTGCTTCCATAACGTGTTTTCTGTTTGTACTACATCTAGGGAAGCCTGGAATCTGGCGATTCATTTGTTTTTATATAAACTTACTGGGATATGTTTCTTAATCATATCATGCAGTTTCCAGTCATTCTCAAGTGAGGCTGATCCAGTCATCCAGATATTAGTTATGTTTACTTGCTTCTGATCTCCTTTTTAATCCAGCCGAGTGATCATTTTGTGAATCCACTCTAATAGTTCCTCTTCTTTTATCCCTCTGAAGCTGGTTTAGTTTCTTAAAACTATTAAGTGAAGGGTTAGTTGATCTCATCCTCCCTGTCATCATCTTGATGACTGGCATAGACATGGCCTTACACCAGTAACTTTGCCACCATTTCTGGCTGCAGCTGATGTCCACCACCACCAATTCTTATTCCTCTAACTATCAACATGGTTACATAAACCAAATTGTCACTTATGTGCTCCATATATGGATACTGATGGTTGTACATACAGATCCTACACTAGCAGCTGCAGCTTGACTTGAGAAAACAGATCACCCAGTGTTGGCTTAAACGTTCTTAGCTATCCAATCTTCCAACTTTAACTGCATAATCATGTCCTCCATTGTTATCGCCTTGTACTTATCGCTAATTGCTTTCATCATTATCCATTGCTAGAGAAGCTTATATTTGTGATCGCAGCTAGTATTGCCAACCTCCTCCTCTTTGGACATTTTCATCTTGTGTTGATCGAGGGTTGAACATAAAGCATCCCTGTCACCGAAATTTCTGAGGCCTTTCCTCATCTTGCCGTGGTAGCTAGTTTTTTTATAAGGGACACTGACAAGTCCTTCATTGGTCTTCTTATTTAAAGCTACATCTTAAATAACATTTATATCAGGCAGACAAAGCTTAATTTGAAAGGGATGGATGGAGTTTACTTAACATGGATGAACTCACAAGTTTTTGCTCTCCTCTCCCTGTGGGTATTGTCTTGCTAAACCCTTTTATATCTTATAATTTAGTAACAGAAAACATTATACATGGATTAATAGCTTATCGTATATTTTCCAAATTATCATGAATTTGATTAATAGTCAAATATTTCCTCTTTCTTTTGTGTAAGTACTCTAATTTGTTCTTGAAATTTTGGTTGAGTGCTAGTTAGTTGGTTTCTGAAGGATAAAATTATAAAACAGAGTCAGATCATAAAATTTATTAATAATACCAAACCCCCTTGAGTGGGTTAATGAGTAAATTTAGTTGGCACATAACACGCCAAGAGTTTAATGGTAGCAAGCTTACAATATCAATTGCAACTCTTTCACTGACAGGTAAAAATAAATATTTCCCGTGCAAATTGAGTCCGGCAACACTTTTTCTAGCTCGAAATATTTTTTTGAAGTATCGTTATACAGATCAATCTATTCAGGGATGCTGCTGCTACTTTCTTGCTTAACTGGTTTGCCTACTGAAATTTCAAACCCTCCTGCAGTGCCAGTATGCTTTGTCCTGTACTGGTATTTCCGCGCAAAGTATAAGAAGATTAAAAAATTGATCAAACTCATTGCTGTGAGAACCCAATAAAGATAGTCAAATCTTCCGCTATTTATATTCTGGGACAGCCATGAAATTTGCCTTTTTTCCAGGTTTTCTGTTGCAGAGTTGATTATACTGTTCAAAGCAGTGGCAGCAAAGCAACCCAAACCCCCAGCTAATGCAGCATAAGCTGAACCAATACTTCTCATTGCATCTGGGGCCTCCTGATAGAGGAATTCCAGTAGTCCCACAATGCAAAATACTTCAGCTAGTCCAATGAGGCAGTACTGAATCAACAGCCAGTATGCGCTCAAGTCAGGCATAGGGGTAAGAAAACTAGCCTCGTATCCGTGTTTTATTGCATAGTTTCTTCTGTATCTCTCAAACACTGCAGCCCACGCCACAGACACTATTGACAGTCCCAAACCGATTCCTACCCTCTGTAGCTGGGAGGCACCGTGAGGATGACCTGTAATGCGCTTGGACAGAGGAACAAATACTGTGTAATAAAGAGATAGCAATAAAAATATGCTGAGGCCAGGAAACACTGGCATGCATGTGACAGGGAGTTTCAGACGACCCATATAGGTATTTAACGTATATGCTTGTTGCACTGATAATGTCAAAAATTCAGTTAAGATAAGGCTTAACATGATAGTGCAGGCCGGAATTGGTAGAAGTTTTATAAGAATCTTCACTTCCTCAACTTGTGTCACTGTGCAGAGTTGCCAGCGACTCGGTACCTGGTATTCTCCTCCATCATTCTTAAGTTGTAGAGCTGCTTTGTCCAAGCATCTGGACCACAAATTAAAGGGATTAATTTCTTTTACAAACAAATTACACTACAAAGACAATATACATAAACAAAAGAGAATAATTACTGTTATCTTGGTCCTGAACAGTTACTACCTATAATCATCAGAGTGCGGTATCTTAGTGCTGCCCTTGACTGCAGATCTGGTCCCTGGTAGCTCGTAAAGGCCTATTAATTCAGTGGTATCAAAGGAGACGTTTCTCTTGCGAAAAGCAGCAACCAGGACTTGTGCAACACGGGTAAGAGGACTGCCTCCGGGCAGCCTATGGCGGTATAAAGGAGTTCCCAAAAAGAAGAGCAAGTTGGAGACCCCCATGGCTATGGCGAGGGTAGCAAAGGCAAGTCCCCATCCTTTTTTTATTTGGATGTACACAATGGCTGTAAAGGCCACAATAGCCCCTAAGGTGACACAGAGGTAGAAAAAGTTAAAATATCTATCCAGGTGAGTCTTGTAATTTTTGCTTCTCTCGTCAAACTGATCAGCCCCAAAAGAAGACACACAAGGCCTTATCCCTGCTGCTCCAAAGCCCGTTATGTAGAGTACAGTATAGAGGTAAAACATTTGCCATGGCTTTGCAGATTCACAATTTCCCAGAAGGAGCGCAAACTGACTACAGTCATCTTGGTTTGGCACGAATATGTTCATTGTAGCACATAAAGTTATTCCGGTTAAACCCTAGCTTGACAGGATCATTCAAAAACACAAGTTATTAATATATCATTCACCTAGCTACAACCTACAAGTAATTTCTTATTCAGTACTGACCACAAGATAGATGGTGGAGAAAATAGCAATCGTCCAGTACCGACCAAGATATGCATCGGCTAAGAAACCACCAATAACCGATGAGGCTTGGGAGATTCCCAAGAAATTGTTTACAGCATTTGCAGAACTGGAGAAGGGTCTGTGCATCACATAGAACATAAAAGCTACCATGTTAACAGACAGCCCAAAGTAAGCCATTCTTTCTGCCATTTCATTTCCTGCAATTTGAATACCAAATAGCCGTGTACTTGTATTACTTTTATATAATACTAGCATCTATCAAGAAACATTTCTCATAAATTAAAAAAAAAACAAGACCTTTTCATAGGGAAAATAGAAAATATAAAAAAACAAAGAAAAGAATATATGTACCGAAAATGAAGAGGGCAGCTGTCCAACCACCGGTTTTGGAGAGACGTTGTTGGGAGATAGGTTTACGGTGAATATTAACCGGTGTAGTTCCTCCTCCTTCCGAAATGTAACCACCGGCAAAAGGTGTCCTCTTGCCCTCATCTGACTCCATGAAATACAGACCAAGATTCTTTCTACTACTCTTGTATATCGAAGAAGATGACGCCTGTATATAGTCTGACCTACCATTAACTGGTGACTCCATTTCTGTGCCTTTCATAGTTGAATTAATCTACACAGATACTAGTGAAGCTACCGGTTGTGAGCTAGCTAAGCTGCATGTACAAACATGAACTATAAAATAAACATGGTACAAGACGAATCAGAATCACTGAATTGCATAACGAATACATTACCTCGAATCCTCAATGATCACAAAATTTATAGTTTTTTTCGATCCCTACCTATAAGAACATGATACTTTTAATGTCGACAAATGAATAATTTAGATAATACAAGCTTGTCATGTTCCGACGGTGTTCATTTATCGACGGATCACTAGCATAGAGTAGTACAGACAGCTTACTGGCCAACTAACACCGGAAGGGGGATTTAAGTTGACATTAAATACCCCCATATGAATGGCAACAAGCTTCCACACTGACGGAAGAAGCACCCATAAATGCTAGAGGACCTACGATAGTATCTATTATGTAGTATCTACTTACTTATAAAGTCTTGAATCAATTTATTGGGACCTAAGATGAATAAAAAACTAAAGGCATCTTTTTTTTAAAAAAAAAATCAAGTGTAAATAGTTTTATAACGGATGAGTATATACTTAGATAACCATATTAGTATTAATCTTATGATAATTTTCATTATATAAACACACGAATGTACTTGATTGTTTAGGTGCCATAATTTGTTCTCGCTGCATAGAAAAGAAATAGAGAATCCTTACTTCGTACAAATTGTCTCCACCACCGAAATAGTGGTTGATTTTGTAACTGGGGGTGTGGTGTGGTGTGGTCCATTCCACACGTTTAGCTGAAAGTAATTAACTGTGTCCTGCTTCATTTTTCATTTTCATTACTCAAGCCGTACTGATTTGTTTTTAAGATGCATCAGCTCTACTTTACCACATCAACTATAAGCAATACAAATCTTACTCAATAGTAATATTTAGTCTTCATCTTTTTCGAGCGCTAATCTGCTTATTCTCGAAAATTTTAGAGAACTACCTTAAAGAAATACACACAAGTCCTTTTAAAAGTTAAAAACAGTAAAAAAAATCACAACCCCGAACGCACAATTTGTCCTAACGGCTGAACTGATGGCCAATTTTATGCATTCTTCCGCAAAAAGAAATGGCACGAGTATTTTACTACTTTATGCACATTGCTTCAAGGGTTTGAGCAGATTCCACATCTCAGCAACACTGCAAATCCAGGCAACAACCCAGTAAACAAACAGATACATCCAGGAAATACAGAATCGCAGTTATCTAGGAATTGCGGCTACCGCAGTATCAAAGTCCTTCGACTTCCTTAGCTACTTTCTGTGAATAGTTGTAGAAGGATTCTGATCAACTTTCTCTTGCGGGATGCTTCCCACATTAAGTGCTCAATATTCAGTTCTCTTAGCTCCATAAGACCTTCCTCAACTGAAAGACACAGGCAGAAAACACACGCACGTACACCATGAGTAAATATTGGATTTACACCCACAAGTCTGAACTTCGAAGAAAAGATTAAACATCACAAGTCTTTTTTTAATGTTACTACAACCAAAAAAAGGTTCAATGGAAATACATCTGGCTGCTAGCCTACCGCTACCAACTGCAGTTATATATAACAGTTGGTCATAGCTGCTGTGCATTTTCACACTACAGTCAAAAATCAGTCGAGGCGGCATACTTTCTAACTGGACAACCTGACTCTTATTTTCATCCTGTTCTAATTATGATCCCTTCCATCCAAATATGTTAAGAAGAAGAAGAGGAGTCCATAAAGTTTGTAAGTTCAAAAAGCTTTTTCATTTTTATCCTTTCCCCCTTTTTCTTCTTATCCTTTCTCCTCTTTGTATATGTACATTGATTTTACCGCATAATGTCTGCCCGAAAGCAATATACTTTCAGCCACTAAAAAATCAATTTCAGTCTCAATCTTTCAAGAAATATGTTCTCGGTGAACAAGGCTCTGGATCAGCACGGTCTATAAAAGGTCCTAATATTAGCAAAACCCAAGGAGTAAATACAGTATTGGAATCAGCAAGTCTTTTTCTGGTGGCCTTTTATTTGGTTCATATAAAGGACCGGATAACAGTTGTGTTGCTGGACCATGTGAATGAAGTGCAGTTGAGGCAGTTTTTCAGCATGATGTATAGCGTTGTTGACAGTAAACCTAGAGAAATCATTGTCATCAGAGCAAAGACGCTTGTGCAAATGTGAAGAGGCTTACTAGGTGATGTTTATATATGTTTTTGTCGTCCTTATCACCCAGTGTTGTGTTTTGTAACTTAATGGGTCCCTAACTGACTTCATGAATTAACCTCTTCAATGTTAATATGTCATACATTGATTTTTAACTGTGACTCTGCTTCTCTTTAGCACCTATATATACTGAAAACGTATGCATTTCAAGACCACTTAATTATTTTGTCTTGATTTTTGATGTTTTGAGGTCTTAATTATTCATGATTATATGGACTTGAGATGTAAAAAGAAAAAAGAAAAATGGGGAAAACTAATAACCCAGTATTAATGTAAATACGGTAATAGACATCTACCCAGAATTTAAAACAATATACTAGGGGGCCTTTTGACTACATAAATATAAATACCTTTTTACATTAATAATATCATCTTAATGATTGTGATCACTAGGATAAAAAATACTGCAAATTGAGCATGCCTTCCAATTATTTTGAAGTATGAAATTGATTCTTCGCAAAAGGTGTGAGCAAAAAAGATCAGAATGAAATAATATAATAAATAGTCAGAAAGTAGTTACCATCATCGGCATCGTGTGAAGTTGGTGACTGCCCACTGCGGCTAATCCAACATTGCAGATGTTTATTCGCAATGTCTTCCTCAATAGCCTGCCCACTTTGGCATCGTGTGAAGTTGGTGAGCTTCCTAAACCCTGATTGAATATCTCAAAAATTTATACATACAAGGCGAATGATTCAAGTAACTATTTCATTTTAATTATATTTTCTGAGCTCTATAATTGTTTGTTGATTATCACAACAGAGGTGGCACAAAGGAGGCATCCCTTATTCAGTCCATTGTTTTGTGAAGTATCGGTTATCGGTTACAGGGTCGCGTCTCTATATTCTATGCCAACAAAATAAATTTTATTTTTATGTGTATTTTAGCATGTTATTTACAACATTCAATATTAATGTGACCACTCAATCCATTTAGAAATTATCTATGAATTTATTTAAGAGTAAATGACACTTTGCACCCCTTATAAATATTCACATTTTCGGTTTGATCTTAAACTTTTAATTTTGGCAGAATGCATCCCTTGATTTTAAATTTCACTTCATATTGCACCATTTTAATAATTTTTGTCCAAAATAACCATTATTGTCAGGGGTAAAGTCGGATTTTTTTTCAAAAGTTTATATAATGACGATATGCATCCCATGGTTTTAATATTTTGACGATATACACCCTATATAGTTTTATAGCTTATACTTTATTTTAAATTTTCATAACTTTTGAAATCCATAAAATTATATATTAAAAAATTAAATTAAAAAACAAAACATATAACAGACAAACAGGCTAGGGTCTAGTGTGTTTTTCTTTTAAATAAACAGAAACCCAAAATTAATGTTATAAAAACGATCCAAATCAAAACCAAATGCTATAAAATTAACGAAATCTTGAGCTCAGACATAACATAAAATTCGATGGTTTTTAGTAGATTATTATATTATGAAATCCAAAGCAAACACTATAAAATAGAAAATTTTGGTTTGTGTAGTGTAGTTCAGTGGATTCCGAGAAAAAGAATGTCTTTTACAAAATTTTAATTTGGTACATAAACATAAGAACATGAATCAAAAGAAGTATTTAGTAACACTAAAAAATTTGAAAAATAAGGCAACTTATAGTTTTAATAGAGATTTATTATAAAAATATTAAAATAAAAATAAGAAATTATAAATTATAAATTATAAAGATTGTGTCAAAAAAGTGATATCAAAACCTAGGCACATATATTTGATAAAATAGATATCTTTTGATATTATTATTTAAAAATATATATGATTTAAAATTATCTGCATAGTATTTAAATTAAAATAATTTGGATAAAAGACTTATTTGTGATTTCAATTCAGATTTAATAGAGAATATTTATATTTTAACAGAATATTTATATTTTAATTATTTTTAAGTAAAAAAATATTATGGAATATTATCATACAAATTTATATATTTTTTGAAACGAGTTGAAGTTAAAATCGAGGTGTAATTTGTTACAATATTAAAAATACGGGGTGCACATTGTAATAATATAAATATAAAAAAATTATTCCGATTTTACCCTTGAAAATTGTTAAAAGAGGTGCGATATTAAATGAAAATAAAAGTTGAGGGATGCATTCTGCCAAAATTAAAAGTTTAAGATCAAACCGAAAAAGTGAATATCCATAAGGGGTGCAAAGTGCAATTTACTCTTTATTTAAAGAGTTCTACCATGGTAAATATCATTGTATAGCATGTTCAGGGGCTCTTCATCTGGAAACCGCCACAAATAGTTTTTTGTCAAACAAGTGAGCAACCAACTAAAAAGCATTTTCGGCACCTTGCCATATACATAGTCTTAACATTAGTTTTTTTATAATTAGACCATACAGACTTTAGACTAGGGATTCTTTGAATATTGAAAGAACTGAAGCAAAATTTCAGTCACAATATTAGAAAATAGAGCCCATCACAGATGTATATGTAGTTGAAGCCTTGTAAAACCATAGACATGTACTAATTTATTGTAAGAAAATAGTAACGCAAATGCTTTAAATCAGAAACTTGCCATTGTTAATTCTAATGGAAGGGAAATTCTGTAGAATGAGTCATCTAACACCAAATAAGCTTATGGAAAATCAACATTCTAAAAAGTGTATGGAATATTTAAGGTTTTACAAGTGTCTAAGAAGTTATAATTTCTTGCAATTTTATATGAACATTCAAACCAGCCTAACAGATTTTTAGAAATGAGATTAAAAATTAAGCTCCTTTTCATGGATAAAAAAATGAAAGGCATCACTAGTGAAAATATCCAAACAATTTCTACTGTATACAGAAACAACCTGAGATGGATTGTCGAACAGAGTTTGGTCTTCGCTGCTGGGCCAGTGCAAGAACAATGGCATCATCAACCTTTTGACAAAAAAATGAAAAGAGAAACACATAAATAAATGTGGAAATATTTTCAAATAAGAGGATACTAACATCAGCATAGTTTGCAGATCTACACTGAAGCAACATGATGGAGAGTAGAGAGGGACAATAATACTTCACAACTCTATAGTCAAACTAATAGACTGAAGTCATAGAGGTATAAACTGTAATTAGTGTACATAAGAAAGCAATCTCAGTGTAAAAAGACCTTCAAGGCTACCAGCTCCTTTAATCCCATCTCAACTGAAAGCATACTCACAATATTTGCTTCGCCAGTTAGATCACCCAAGTCCTGGACATGTTTGCTTCTCTACTCTGGATTCTCGTCCCCTGCTCAGTTAGTAGATAGATTTAATGTAATGTGAACACACACATAAACATACATACATATAAACAAACACACACACACACATATATATATTCTTTATTGTACAGATAGAGCCATGGAGGAATTTTATGACATGTTTGCTTCTCTACTCTGGATTCTCGTCCCCTGCTCAGTTAGTACATAGATTTAATGTAATGTGAACACACACATAAACATACATACATATAAACAAACACACACACACACACACATATATATATATTCTTTATTGTACAGATAGAGCCATGGAGGAATTTTATCAGTTGAAAATAAGATAATTATAAAACAGCATAATAGAACAATAGAACAAATCAAAATCTTCCACTATCGGTTACTCACCTTTTCCCCAGCTATTTTCTTTTGCCTTTTGCCCAGCAGAAATGACAACTTCGAAAGGAAGAGGAGCTAATGCTGACCAGTACTCATGCTTAGACGCTGCAATATCTGAGCAGATGCCTGGAAAATAAGTTAATGCTCAGAAAATATTTGATACTGACAGATACATTAAAATTTTAGAATCTCAACTAAGAAGCATATATATTATAATAGTTAAATAAAAAACATTAGCAATGAAAAGAGCATAGTGCATTATGCATATATAATTTCGAATAAATACCAAAAAAATGTGTAAATCCCGCTCGAAAAGTAGAAAGGGAAGAAAACAATACACTATCCTGTAACAGTAACATTATGCATAATTCATTACAGGATTTAATCAGAAGGTATAGTCAAGTTGCAACAAAAGGAGACCATGATTTAACCAAAAAAAGTTCTTTAACCCTTTCCACAGTTTTAAAAGTCAATCCGAATCAAAAGCATATCAAGCATTGTCAGTCTCAGTGATACATAACAGAATGCCGAATTCTGCCAGAAAAAACTGGACTTAAATATAGTTGTGGATCATAATAACCTTTAAAAATGAAAGTTATGGCATGACAGAACGACATATATATGTAATAATTAATATACAGTCCAAACAGAGACTTTATTTAGCCATAGGGGTTAAAGGAGCCAAGTGAATCTGGAATTTTATTAGTTGAAGATAACATAATAATAAAACAGCATAACATAACAATAAAACAAATCAACATCTTCTACTATCGGTTACTCACATTTTCCCCAGCTATTTTCTTTTGTCTTTTGCCCAGCAGAAATGACAACTTCGAAAGGAAGATGAGCTAATGATGACCAGTACTCATGCTTAGACGCTGCAATATCTGAGCAGATCGCCAGATACCTGGAAAATAAGTTAATGCTCAGTATTTGAAACCGACAGATCCATTAAATTTTAGAATCTCAACTTAGGAGTATATATATTATAATAATTAAATAATAATAAAAAACAAAAAACAACATTAGCAAAAAAAAGCATAGCGCAGAGTATGCTTATATAATTCAAATAAATACCAAAAAAAAGTGGAAACCCCGCTCGAAAAGTAGGAAGAGAAGAAAACAATAAACTATCGTGTAACAGTAACATTATGCATAATTCTTTACAGGATTTAATCGAAAGGTATAGTCAAGTTGCATCAAAAGGAGACCCTGATTTAACCAAAAAAAATGGTCATTAACCTTTTCCCCAGTTCTAAAAGTCAATCCGAATCAAAAGCAAATCAAGCAGTATCAGTGATACATAAAAGAATGCCAAACTGTGCCAGGAAAAAAAACTGGAGCAAAATATAGTTGTGGATCATAATAAACCTTTAAAAATGAAATTTATGGCATGACGGCATGACATATTCATGTAATATACAGTCTAAACAGAGACTTTGTTTAGCCAAAGGGGTTAAAGGAGCCAGGTAAATCTGGATAGTTTAACTGTTGGATTGAAGTTCCACAAGTCAAAAGTTCATTCATATATCAATTCATGCACATTCCATCTGCCAGCTGAAGGGAATAAATTGTGCTGTTGATAACAAACAATTATGTATTCGAATTGCTCGGCGTGTTCTGGTTGGTTCAATGAAGAAACAGAATTCAAGAACAGAATAAAAACTCGATGAGGAAGAAACAAGGTAGCTAAATTAATTTTTCGAGAAAGCTAAATTAGAGTAACTATGATAGTTTAATGGTAGATTACCATGCCGTGCAGCTAAACACCAATAGCGCGCAAGCCAGCATCGCTTAAGAATAACTTCTTCCTACAAAAGTAAATAAACACTGACAATTATATGACATGGGTATAGAATTCATCTGCACACGCACACATACAGACACACTCAATCACATGTATATTTTACCCACAAACCATATCATGCTGATTTAAGACCATCCTTTGTGTCATCAAATGTAGATCTCTAACTTCATACTTCACTTTCTGAAACTGGTCTGTAGCAACTGCAGCCTCAGCTTTCACTTTCTAAATCAAGTTGCAAGCCAAATCATTATCTTAAAAATAAACCAAAACGGTGCTCTCAGAAGGCGTAACTGATCCCTATTCATAATATGAATTAAGCACCCAAGATACAGTTACATATTGTACCAATATATACCTCAAGTTGCATATGAAAAACAGTGATAATTTAATGTTATACTGCATATGAAATAAATGTAAAAGTTTTAGCAGTACAGGAATCACTTAAAGGCTACAAATACAATTGAGGAAACAAACTAGCCGGAAATAAATGCTCCTAAAGTTTATATTATTGGCACAAAAGGACTACTACATTACCTTACGTTCAGCCTGAAGAGATACAATTTCATCATCTATCCTAACTTTTGCATGTTTTGCTTCTTTAAGTGCTTGAGATATGGCCGTCTCCCTATTCGGATTGATAAAAGATAGAAAGGGACGAGGCAAAATAACACAGTATGGATATGGAACATGTCGAGCACAGAAAAATGTTTCCAGCTACAACTTCTCATTAAATTATTATGCTTTGCGGAGGACTTCTAACTTACGAATTATGATGTACATAAATACTTCTGATACTTAGCAGCATGAATATCGTACTACGAGATCAAAACAAAGGATCATTGTTGTAAGAGCAAATCTCAGTTCCGCTCTCATAGTCCAATTCAAGGGATACCCGGTACATAATTCCCTGATCCTTTTTCTTAAGAAACCACGCCCACAAATGCGGGAATCACAAAAACCAAGGACTCTCTTGCACAAAAGATCCACCAATTTATACAATTCTATTACAAATAGAAAATAAATATGAAAATAAAATTTTTGAACTGATTTTGAAAGCCAATAAAAGTTCACACCCACATTATAATTATGCAGTTTTAGATGTCACGTGATCCTATGCACCATCTGACAGTGTCACAAATCATTGCCTGTGAAAGTTGCGTGCTTGTTGTTTTTATCGCCTATATGTAACACATTTCTTTACAGTGATCATCATGCCAATCAATCAATAATTTTACTATATTTTTATTGTACCCTCATCAGATATTGAAAATTAAAGTAATGAAAATTTAAGGCAACAAAAAAAATCAATATTAATGAATGGTGAATGACTCCATAACAAGAATCTACTCTTTAAAAATATATAAGCAAACAAACCTCACGACTCAAGAAACTTCATATCTTTGAAAAGAGTTTTACACTCCTTTGTTTCTTCATCATCTTCATCCTCACCGGCAGCATCTTTAACAAGGCGCGTTAATGCACCAGGTTCCTTAGAAGGAAGTTGGTGTTGAAGTTGAGCTAACCTAAGTTCAGACTCATCAAGGTCTGCATCATCCTTTTTGTCCTTAACTTGGTCGGTCACAATGGAGGCCTTTGAATTAGCATCAAAATACCTTGATAAGGTATAAAGATCTGCACACATGTACAAACATCAGAAAAACCTTGTTTCATGCTCTAATAATTCAAATAGCACAGAGCATTAACCAATTGACCTGTACACTGGGCACTATTAGCGCAATTTTAGATTCGTGGTACATCTTGAGGAGTTCAAAATCCAATCAAGTTGCATATTAGAAGGTAAAGAGAGAACGAATATTTCAGTGAAGCCAGATTTATACCTTCTGCTAAAGCTTCAACCATGGAACAAGGATAGGCAGATACTTTAAATTGATTGAGTTGTAAATTTTGAAATTTACAAATGCCAGTAGAGTCTGCATGGACAAAGAGAGTATCAATCATTATTTATAAACCTAATAGAAAATTATGGCAATTTTGGTAAAGCTTGGACTATCTTAAAGAAAACCTTGACCACTAAATGGTGAAATAAAGCTCTGGGTATTTTAACAAGGATATGAAAGCATTACTTGCAATTTGCAAAAATAATAATGAATAATAATACTGCCATACTATACCTCGTACAGTTCCAAGAGAGTTAACATGACTTTATAATCGACATCATCAGGTAATACTTGCTGCAGTGCATGAGGAGTTAACCAAGCCACCTTCTGCCCTTCAACTTCAGCCTGTCAAATAAAAATAACTTATGGACATTTTTCTATGGTAGAGGTACCATTTTATTCCATATATAAAATGTAAAAAACATAAATATAATACATATGATACCTATATGCCTTTCACTGAGATGAATACTTTGCGCAATTTATGACAACGCAATATATATGCCTGCCATTCATGGGCCATGGCTCAACCTAACAATCAGCAAAAAGGAATTGTAAACAATTATGCTGACAAACTAACACTTTAAACTATATGGGATATAATTACTAACCAACTAAAGCATGTAAAAACACTTGCAAGAAAATTCTATTTTAAAACCTTCGGCAGTTGTGAACGCATTTTACTTGATCTTTTCTCTCCTGTAGCAGGTAATGCAGTAAATAGATAAACCATACTCGGACAGTCATCTATATCTCTTAATGCATCGATGAATTTCAGATACCTACGACCCAAGCAATACAGAAACAAGTTGATAATAAGCAACTCGACACACCTCTCAAGAATAATCTTATCCAGAGTATAACTTGCTAGTCAACAACCATTCAGCAAGATCCTTGTTCTATATCGACAGTTCAGTCTCATCAATAGAACGACAATATTATAATTTACATACGAACATCAACTAATTCTATATTTACTTCTTCATCAGATCTTAATCAAGCAATGAGAGAGAATGCTTACCAAGGGTAAAGAGGTTTAACATACTCCTGAGAGCTGATTAAAGTTCAGCATGATTAAAGTATGCTTCGAAGCCAACTTTCCTTAGATATGGAGCACTCTTAATACTAATCTTCGTATAAATATACCGTGTAACTGAATCTCTTTTTAGTTTCTACAACATCTGTGTTCAAATATATTTTTATTGATATAAAAAAAGCTTCAAGCCAGCCTTTCAACTTCGAAAACCACCCAATAATCAGTCATGTTCAAACAATTTTTCCTTCGAATTACTGTGTGCAGGACTGTTACCAATACTCCTTGCAGGAACAACTACCATCCTTAAAGTGGTGAAAACGATGGCGGTCCCTTATTATGATTTCACGATTAAAAGCAGTAGAAACTAGTTTTGCTGCCTGGTGACAATCATTACAGATGCGCAAGTTCTTGATTATTCTAATTGGTTCTGGAGTATTTATAGCTATGAGACCAAAGGCGATTGCAAGCTTTTCGCTATGTCTAAAAAGAGTAGTTTCCTTGTCCTCCTCATCTACATCATAAGAGACCTCATTTGTATCTGGTGAATAACCCATTAATCTCAATCTTTTAGACATTTCAAATAACATTCTTTCGATCTCGTTAATCCTAGGATGTGTCCTATCACCTGCCAAGAATTCATGAACACTTCCAGTTGCCTCAATTGCACTGCAACCAGGAGTTTTAACCATGCTGTTTTGCGTCATCATCCCTCGAATTTCTCCGACATCATGCCAATTACCTTTCGACGCGTATATATTTGATAATAAGACATGGAACCCATCATGATCAGGTTGAAGTTTAATAAGCTTCCTTCCTATCCTCTCTCCCATTTCATTATCACCGTGCTTTTTACAAGCACCAAGCAGCGCACCCCATGTAGCAACTTCAGGAACCATTGGCATGCTTTCAATTAGCTCCTCTGCTTCTTTTAGCAATCCAGCACGTCCAAGGAGATCAACCATACATCCATAATGTTTAATGTTCGGTGCAATCCCGTGTTTCTGAATCATGCTTTCAAAGTGACTGCGACCCTCCTCTACAAGGCCCATATGGCGACAAGCACTAAGAACAGCCACAAATGTTATCTCATTAGGCTCTACGCCACATTGCTTCATCATTAAAAACGTCTCAAGTGACTTCTCTACAACACCGTTCATTGCAAAGCCAAGAATTAGGGCATTCCAAGATGAAACACCCTTCTCCTCCATACCACTAAAAACTTCCTGTGCGTTCTCTATACACCCACATTTCATGTACATGTCTATAAGGGTTGTGCCAAGAATAGCATTAATCTTGAAACCATTCTTCCTTATGTAGGCATGTACCCATTTTCCTTGTGAAAGGGCAGCTAGGTAAGTGCAAGCTGAGATCACACTAACAAAGGTGACTTCATCTGGCCTTACTTCTTTATTAAGCATCTCTTGGAATAATGTCAATGTATTAGCGAACTGACCAATTTGGGCATAGCCAGATATCATTGCGCTCCATGTTACAATATCTTTCTCGCTCATGGAGTCAAATAACTCTCTGGCATTGTCACTATTGCCACATTTCAAGTAACCAGAGATCATAGAGTTCCACGATATTTGATCCAATTGGTAGCTCGCTTTAAATAAATTTTCGGCAGCCAGAATATTCCCGTATGTTGAATACATGTGAATTAAAACATTTTGAAGGTTAACATAAGAATCGATTCCAATTCTTAAGCTTAATCCATGAATCATCTCTCCTGTCCTCACAATACACAAATGTGCACAGGCAGAAAGTACGCTAACTAACACAACCTCATCCAGCACAACCCCACAACCATGCATTTCCGCAAACACAATCAATGCCTCTTCATACATCTCTCTTTGCTCATAACAAGAAATTAAAGCAGTCCACGAAACCAAATCCTTCTCCTCAACCTCATCAAACAATTTCCGAGCCTCTCTCAACCAACCACATCTACCTAACAACACAATCATAGAATTCGACGCAATCACATTCCTTACCGGCATCAAATCATACATTACCTTAGCCTCGCTCACATCTCCATTCATAACATACCCCGCCAACATCGAATTCCACGAAACCAAGTCCCTCTCACAACTTCCATCAAACACTTTTCTTGCATCCCTCACACTACCACAACCAACATACATACTAATCAGAGTATTTTTCACATATAAATCGAACTCAAACCCGACTTTTAAAACATGATTATGCACTTGTCTCCCCGCAAACAGACACCCTCTAGACCCCATAGCTTGAACAAGAATAGGGTAAGTATAATTATCAGGAAACACATCGTTAAACAACATCATTTTATAAAAAAAGATGACATTTTGCACACAATTAAGATTAAAATAGCCTCTCATCATGGTATTATAAATAAACCCATTTGGGTTTTCAACATAATTAAAAATCTTGGAAGAATAATGAATATGAATAAAGTGTGATTCAGTAGAGAACTTAAGAAGCTTACTTGCAGCATAGGTGTGTTTTATTAAGGAAGAAGTGAGCATTTGAGAGAGAATTTGATTGAAATGGCGGTAGTTTTGACATTTAAGCAGAAGGGTATTCAAGATGAAGAGATTAATGGTAGGTTTTGAGGTGGGTTTGTGGTTTAAAGTGGATTTAAGGGCTGTTGCAACACTCTTCCCCCTTGGCAGATACATGTATGCAACCACGGAGTTGGGGCTGGGAGGAAGCAATTCCACCAAATCTGTTCTTTTTAGCCCGCCCAAAATTCTTGTATATACTCTTTGTTATGTTAGGCAATAATGACAAAAATAACATTTTTTTGGACTAAGTGACAAGAATACCTATTTTTCAATATTTTGGTCATTTTTACCAATCAAATACCCATTCTCATTCTCAGATTGGGTATCTCAACTTTTTTTTCTGTAAAAAAACATTTTTCAAAGAAAAAAACAAAAAAAAAATTAGTTGAAATACCCACTCTGAGAATGGGTATTCGGGCATATACACAATCTGAGAAAGCGTATTTCATATATCCAATCTCAGAAAGCGTATTTCAACTTTAAAAAAATAAAAAAAATTGGTTGAAATACCATGTCTGAGAATGGGTAATCGGACATATACTCAGTCTGCGAATGGGTAATCGGGCATATACTCAATCGGGAAAGCGTATTCCAAATACCCAATCTGAGAAAGGGTATTTCGTCGGTATTTTTGGCCGCATTTCTCAAATTTGGTATTTTGGTCACAAATTTCAAAAAAAATGGTATTTTTGGCCATTATCCGTATATTTTTAGTTTAAGCACCGGTCATTACAAGAAAAAATAATAAAAATAACAGATTTTTCAAAAAAAAACAAAAATAATCATTCTTAAAATATGATCAATTTTAGCCGATTGAATATATTAGTTGAATATCTCAATGTAAGATATTAGTTGGATATTTCATATATGGATACTTCACTGATAATTGGGTATTTCATATATCTGGGTGGACCTGTCAATGAAGCGAAAATCCGACCTAACTAGTTCGATCCGAGAGCATTTTAGCGGATATGGATCGATCTATTAAAAATCCGATATGGATCCGATTCGATAAAAAAATCGATTATAAATAAAACGAATATGGATTTAGACCGATCCGATCTGTTAATAATCCGATACGGTTCATATATATTTTTTTGTTTATTTAAAATAATATATATTATATAATAAAAATATTTTTTAAAATTTCTAATTTAGAATTCTTATCCTCATCCAAGGTCCGTTGTCTGTACTTGTTCGATCTAGTCTCTGTAGTCCGGTTCATTTATATATCAGACTCTAATTTTTTTTAATTTTTTAGAGCTGTATATCACCTCAATCTCAATTCATATAACAGTCCCCATAAATACATCAATTTTTTTCATAGATAGAATCAAATACTCTACAATTAAATGGTATGTTCAATATTAGGGAATTTGTATAATATGTCTCAAATTAATATGTTACTTTACAAATATATCTCATCTTTTTTAACAATTATAAAAATGTTCCAGGATTATATTTTAACTCTTATGTAACTCATATACATGTAATTAATTATATTTTTTGTATTTGAATTGACTAAAAGGTCCCCCATAATATAATATAAGTGGCAATAAAATTAATTATCACGATAGATCCGCACTTTTGAATTAAATTTCTTGTAAGAATTTGAGTGTGATACTTGGGTGACTTAAAATTCTTTATTTTAATCTCTCCTCTCTCCTTTTCATCAAAAATTCTTATATGTTAGATTTTTTATTAGGATATAGCTAGTCATAAAATATATTGTTAGTTAGTTAGTTAGTTTTTGTTGATTTGAAACTAGGAATATAATGTTGTCAGTTAATCTTACACGTAACCTTATTATTAATCTTACTACTTAACCAAAAAAAATAATATAAATTTTTTAATATTTAAGTAACTAATTATTTAAGATAGTAAAATAGTAACATATCAAATATGATATTTAAGTAAATGTTAAACATATCATTTCAAAATGTGAAATAGTAAAATTAACTATGTTTAACTTAAAATAGTCAAACAAATTGAAATGGAACATATTTACAAATAATATTATAAATGGGATATATTTATAAATGGGTTTTAAAATGGGAAATAATCATAAAAAAAACCCTTAATATTAGTATGTTTCCAAATTATAATAGTTTTTGTAATAATTTACGTTAAAAATTAAATAGTGAGAGTTTGTGTGTGATATTTGGGTGACTTACACAACTATTTGATTTTGTGTAAGATGGCGGCTCTAGCAACTGAGAACAACGGTAAGAAATTTAAAAATGGTAGGCTTGAGGATGGTAATAGTAGGAGATTTGAGACTGGTAACCGATCAAAAGCGCATAGAGAAAATCAGGGGAAACTGTACTTAGGAATTTTATTTGGGCAAATAGGAATCTGGTAGATAGACAAGTTAGTGATAATTTCTTTAGAGGAGATAAGCAGGCGATTACGGAGGCTTTGGATCAGATTCACCGGAGAAACTTGAAAGCTAGGGGGTTAGATTGGGAAAACAAGGAAAAGATTATATGGAAAGGGAAGTCAGTTGAGAAGAAGGAGCCAAGTCTGAACTATCGTTCTTATTCGGAAGTCATAGCTGGAAAAGGCTTTGTAGAAAAGAAGTTGGAGGTGGAAAAAGGGGTTATGAGCAACAAAAATGATGAAGATGGATGGATCTTGGTGCAGCGAAAAAAGAAATCAAGGAGTACGGGGACAAAGTACAAATTCATCACACAATCTTTCTATTATCCCATATGAAGTTAAAGCTAGGGATATGTGGAGCTGCTTTAAGGGTAGTGGTGTAATTATAGATATAATATTACCAAGAAAGAGAGATAAGAACAATAGGAGGTATGGTTTTGTTAAAACGACTACAGAAAGGGGAAGCAGGACAAATAATATTAAATGTGAAGGAAAAAGGGGGTCTAGCTACTAGGATTAAGATGTCAATTATGGATAATGATAAATCTTCAATGCCTACTAGAAGAAGATTTAGTAACAAAGGTAGGGAAGGAATGCAGGGTGCGCATAGGGCACCTATATCAAAGTCGGAAGAAGTGAAGAATAAAATAGATAAAAAGGAGAATTTGGATTGGGATTTAGGAACTAAAATGTTTAAGTTTATAGAGGCAATAGTAGTTGAAGAAAGCATTGAGGAGGGTTTGTTAGAGACTCTGGTAGGTTATACAAAATCAGATAGCGATTCTGTTACTATCCAGAAGGAAATTGACAGAGAAGGTCTTGAAGAAATTCAAGTGGTGGGCTTAACATAAAGGAAATTTCTTCTCCAGTCCAGAAAGGAAGATGGTTGGAAGAATATTGACCAAAAAATCTTAGAGAAGTGGTTTTTTTAAATTAGGAAATTTATTTATGAAGATATGATTGTTCCCAGGACAGTGTGGATTGAATGTCAAGGTATTCCTATGATTGTTTGGCTAGAAGAAAACTTGAAAAGTTTTACTAGAGATTTGGGGGAGTGTCTGATATGGTCATATTAAAAAGATAATGGCAGTGATTTCTTCAACCCTCTGGTATGTATTTCTACTACTAAAATGGAAAAGATTGAAAAATGTTTTCCAATATTAGTTAAAGGGAAAAATTATGATATTAGAATTGTGGAAGTAGTTAATAAGGATAAGCTAAGAGATAAAATGTTGGGGATGAGTGATAAAAAAGAAAGTGTGTTTTCGGATGATAATTAAGGATCTTATAAAAGAGAAGGGTAGATTAAATATAGAAATAATGTCGAAAGTAGGATTATTCAAACGGGGAGTGTGGATGTGGGAAAAGAGAATTTGGAAGAAGGAGAGATAAAAGATCATGGGAAAAATATGGATGCTATAGAATTCAGGGATGATAAGATTACAGGTAATGAGATAGTAATCAGCACATTGGGTAATATGGGTGGCAACAGTCATAATGTGGAAGTGGATTTTGTTGGAAGGGGAAAAAATATAGTGATGATCAGAGATGTTAGGGATTCAGTAAGCTCTGACCTCCAAACATGAGCAGAGTTAGAGAGTATTCTAGAATTGAGGAGTGAGGATTTAAGGGATTCATCTTCCCAAAATTCCATTTATGCAAAGATATGACAACTCAAAATGAAAGGAAATAGAGGGAGGCCAAGGAATGCTAAAAGAATAATAAACAATCCATTTGACATTGGAAACTTTGGTATTAAGAAAGGTTTTAGAAGGGTGTCATTGATCAGAAAAGATTCAATTTCTAAAAGAAATGAGTCCAAAGTCACTTTTGATTATATAAATAGTAGTAAGGAGGAGCAAGCAGAAAGGATATTGGATTGTGCTTCAATGCTGGGCTTACAATTTTCAGCAGGGAAAGCAGAAACAGTTAAAGGCATTGTGACGCAATTGCAGAAAGGGGATTTATAGGAAAGTAATAAATTTTTGTAGTATTTAAACCTTTATCATGTCATTAAAAGAAATCAGTATGTTGTCCAGGAATTGTAGAGGTCTTAATAGTAGAGTTGCAAGACGTAATGTTAGGGATACAGTTAAGGAAGTCAATGCTAACTTTCTATGCTTGCAAGAAACAAAAGATAGTGCAGGGCAGAAGTTGTGTGTTGACGGTTTGTGGGGAAATGGTAATTATGGATGGATAGTTCAAAATGCTATTGGTTTGTTAGGGGGTTTGGTAATCTCCTGAGATAGAGAAATGTTTAATTGTGTTGGATGGGCTCAGTCTAGAAATTGGATTTGGTTCAGATGTCTTCTTTCAGTTCGGGGGAGGAATTCCATGTGATTAATGTTTATAGTCCATTACAACTGCAAGATAAAAAATTGTTATGGAAGGAGTTGGGAGACATTGTTCAGATGATTTCAGACAAGTCCTTGTGTTTAGTGGGAGATTTTATGTTAGGCCCTTAATCAACTGTAAGGGGGGATGAATACAGTTAATATAATCAACTCGACAAAACTTCAACAGAATCAACAGTTTTTATATAAATCTAATAAAAACTTATTACACAAGTACTCTCTCAAAAGGATGAACTAGATATCCTTGAGAGCTGCTAGGTTATGCGAAAGATATAATAATGTCGCAATGCTTATAGCATGAACCTAATATGTGCTTTATATAGAGCACATCTACCAATGTATAAGGAATCTTAGTCTATTAACAACAAGAAAACCTATACAATTGCTTCTGAGATAAAGTTCTTCACCACCTTAAAATTCATGTTTCCTTTTCTCCTCGAAGATCAACTGATGTGACAAATACTGATTTCATTATCCATTGACACCATCATCTGTTGAAATCATCATCCGTTGATATCCTATCGTCCGTTGATATTTCATTATCCGTTGATGTTGTCATCAGCATCCGTTGATGTATAAGTTCTGAAATGAACTTCTGATAGTTTCTGTTTGATATCATCAATTGCTTCCAACAATCTCCCCCTACTTGTTCATTATGGAATTATGGACAAGTTCCAATTGATGATGTCAAAACTATATAAATGCAGGAATCAAGTATGCATATTCAATCTTGCTTCAATGAATATCAGACTTTAACTCTTCATCCTGAAATGCTTCTTTAACTTGAGCAATGTCAGAGATTAACTTCACTTCCTCAGCTGGTAATGCTTCCAGAAATCTTCCTTCTTTGACCAGCTTAGATGATTTCTGCTTCAATTAAATTTTCTTCATTATCAAGAGCTTGAACTACTGTATAGATTAAATCTATCAGAGTTTAAGATTTGAATTCCTCAGATACTGACTCCAGCTTTGGCTTTAGATTTTGAAATCCTTGACTTTACTTCTATTTTCTCATTTCCTTTAAGCTTCATGTCAGCAGTTACAATAGCTTATGATCTGAGAGATCTTTCATCTTCTGGCTGACTGATTTCCCTTATAACTATACCTCTGGCTGGTCAATTAGAAGGATCATCTTCATAAAGTACTTGAGAAATATCAGCATTTGCTGCCTTCATAGAATTTTTAAAGTCTTCCTCCATTTGCCTTAGATGTTTAAAATCAACTCTAGGATGTTAGGTCACACACACTGTAGAAGGGGGTTGAATACAGTGTCTAGCACAATCATATCGAATTAAGAACACAAGTATGAAACACATATTTTATTCAACACAATAAACTCTGTTACAAAGAACTGTTCTCTCTCAGTGATGAACAAATATCATGAGAGCTGCTAGGGTTACAATGAATAATAATCTCGATTAAGATAACACACATAGTGTAAACCCTATGTTGTGTTTATATTGACACACAGTTACAAGATAATCTTCTAATTGATATCGAATATAATTCTGCTTCCTAATATATATCAACTAGTTATCTTTTTCTTCCAAGTATTCTATTATTCATAGAATTCTTCTCCATGCATATCTCTTCTTATGTTTGTCTTGATCTTCTTTCCTTTCAATCAGCCGTCTTCCTTATATGAACGTCTTCTTAAGTCCCGATACTATCTCCTGATAAATATCTTCTGATAACTTAAGTTCTGACAACTTAAGTTTTGATATCTTAAGTCCTGACTTCAGTATAAATATTGATTTCCAGTTAAGTACTGATTTGTCCTGTTAAGTAAAGATCTGAAAACTAAACACAAATCATCATTAGACATGACATCACAAATATATCTAACAATCTCCCCCAACTTGTAAATTAGCATAATATACAAGTTTAACAGATATTTGATGATGTCAAAAACATTAAGTATAAATGCATGAGAATTTGACTAGATAACTACAACTTACAGTCCTTACAGCTTTACCATCCTTAAAGTCTGATATCAGCTTTAGTCTGTATACACTTCAGAATTTAAGCAGTTGTAGATCTTTGACTTGGCTTCAATTTCTGATCACTTTGATATCAGGAGTTGTTCTGAGATAGTTCTTCAACAGACTTCTCTCAGCATATTCAAGTTTATTGACCATCCTCCTTTTAGCTTTTTTCAGTTCAACTGTATCTTCTCCAGTTTGAAAGATAGCAGTCCTGAGATCATTTATTTTAGCTTTTCTTATATCCTGATCCAGTCTGATGATATAGGCTTTATCAGACTCTAGATTGAATTCAAGTCCCTTAATACCAGAAAATGTAGTGATGATTTTAGCAGTATTAGGCTTCATTTTAACAATATCTCCACTGTGAGATCTGTACTTAGGACAGTATGGGTTGTCAGACTTTACAGAGTAAAGCCTCTTCTGTCTTTGAATATTTGATTTTAAATAACCTGCAGCACCATATGTTGATCTGTTTTTCACTTGAAGTAGATATAGAACATGTTCCAGTTCTTCAAAATACTTCAATGGAATAGCATTCTTCCTGATCTGGAATACCCTCCCACCTGTCATAAAGTATAACATGATATCTTCTTTCAAAACAGAGTGGTAAACCATTTGTACAGATTCAAGTTGATTCAATCTTTCAGGAGTTGCTCCTACTCCTGGTTCACTTAAGGAAGTTGGATCATTGGTAGTGTTGTGTATTCTTCTTTCATCAGAACTACCCAATCCTGATTTGTCTCTTGCTTCCTTTCCTTGAACAACTCTTGCTTCAAAACCACTTGATGTAGTATTCAAAGGTTGAGTCTGTTGAGCTTTGGTGAATCTTGGTAGTAGCATCTTTGAAGGTTTAACATGAGCAATGTCAGAGGTTTCTTTTTCTTTATCTTCTGATATCAAGCCAACTTGTGCTATGTCAGAGGTTGCTTGCTTCACTGTAATATCAGAATTTACAAAGTCCTGATCTTGAACAATATGAGCTCTGTCAGAGGTTGTTTGAATATCCTTTTTTTCAAAATCAGACTAGCATCTTCATCAGATTTTGTCTACAGATCCATGATTGGCATATATACCTTTACAGGTTCATCAATTTTTGCTTTGCCCTTGGATCTTGGATCTACCTCCACTTGTGATTTGGCTTTGGTTGCCTTAGAATTTGTCTTTTCCTTAATCACAATACCCTTAGGCATTGGAAGTTTCTTTTCAACAATAGAAGCTTCAGACTTGAATTTGACTTTTTCTGCTTTAAGTCTAGCTTATTCTTCCTTTAGACTTTTAAAGTCCATTCATGGATTTTCTTTAAGAAATAATCTCTTTGAAATTTCTTTATCCAACTTCTGTAACTTAGGGTCTTGATAGTAAACTATTGTTTCCTTCCCCTTGAGCTTCAGTTTCTGCATAAACTCTTGACTTTCACCCTGTATAGGAACATCATGCTTTGTTAGAAATTGTTTACCAGAACTTATTCTTCTATCAACATCAGAGCCTGATCTCTGTATAGAAGTTCCAGTTGTCCTTGATGAAGAACCTTTACATTGACCATGACCTCTACCCTTTTCAGAGTTTCCCTGGTCATCATTTCCATCATCCTTACCCTTCAGTACTTGACTAGATTTTCATTTGGACTTAATCACTTTCTCCCCCCTTTTTGGCATCAGCAGGTAGAAGAAGAGAGACAAGCAATTCCACTTAGGATTGGATCTCATTGAGTTGAGTTTGCTGAGAAGCTTGATTTTTTAGAATTTTAGAAATTTGATCTTGTTGTTTCTTCTGAGTCTTTTCAATATACCCAATTCGGTCAAAGGCTGGCTTAAAAAATCTGTTTTCCAATTTTACATTCATATCTCGCTGGATCAGTGATTCTTGAATTTTGTTCACCTTGTCATGAGTTATTGAGTGTTGACCTTGAAGGTGCTCGGTACTCAATGCAGTAACTCTCAGATGTGCCTTGAAATCATCATTTATCAGCATTTCATCAGCTTTGGCCAGGTGCTCAGCAAGAATTTGTTCAGTAGGAACAAAATCAACTTTGTTCCACTCCTTAGTCCACTCATTTCCCCTAGGAGTTTCACTCCAAGGTACCGGTGCATCCTCTCTAACAAACTTCTTGATTAGATCAGCTTTATTAATTTTTTGTTGAGGTGCATGTCCTGAAGGACCAACTGCATCTGCATCTAGATTAATAGAAGCTTCACCAGTAGATTCAGCATTGTCAGCATCAGAACTTATAGAGCCTGCAGTATCAGCATCCTATGATAAAATAACAATATGTGAGGCTATAGAGGCTTCAACATCATCCTCTAAATTCTGATCTGTAACTAAGTTCTGATCAACATCCAAATTTTGATGCCCACCTAAAATCTGATCTTCATCATCTAGATTCAGAATTGGTGTTGTTGGAATATTGGCATTGAAATCAGCATCCAAAATTGGTGTTGTTAGTGGAGTGAGTTGAGTTGGTGGAGCTTCCAGGTACAAAATCTCATGGACAACCAAGTTATGTAAGTCTATTTCAGCACTTGTACCTGGGTCTTCAGCATGTACTAGATCAATTATAGGAGACTTTTGAGCTTGAGTAAAGTCTGATTCAACAGTGGGAAGTAATTCAATTACTATATCTAACACAAGATTTTCCTTTGCAAATATTCTTCTACTCGCCTCAGAATCAAATAATTGAATCTCTAGATCCTTGTAGAATAGAGTTGTCTTTCTTCTTTTAACTTTCAGAGTTTGAAGATATTGGCTTGCTTCAGCACCAGCTTCTTTCTCCAA
The DNA here is from genome assembly GCF_009905375.1 of Apium graveolens. Taxonomy (NCBI): domain Eukaryota; kingdom Viridiplantae; phylum Streptophyta; class Magnoliopsida; order Apiales; family Apiaceae; genus Apium; species Apium graveolens. The sequence goes on along the minus strand of NC_133647.1, from coordinate 174,786,995 downwards.
AATACCTTGGTCTTCATCGGCAACAGTTGTGACTTGTGAAGATTTTTGCATTTTAGTAGTCACGGTCAATTCTTTAACTCTTCTTTCATTCCTCTTGCTTCCTCTCTTACTCTCCGTCTGTTCCCCCTTATTACCTCCATCAGGATTTTCATCATCAGTACTTAATAATGACAGCTGTTTGCATTTAGATATATCAATTTTCTCCCCCTTTTTGGAATTATCACCAAGCAGTAGAGAAAGAATCAGCTCCATTGAATCTTGTACTTTGGTAAGTTGATCAGACATTTGAGCTTGATGAGCTTCAATCTAGCTTGATCGGCTTCAATTGCAGTTTGTCTAATAACTATTGGTGAAATTTGTTTCTGAATTTTCTGATGAGTAAGCAGCTTTGAAGCAATCAATGATTCTTTAATCTGATTGATTTGAGTAGTAGTTGCTTCATAAGTTGGGTGTAAGGATCTGACAACCAAAGTTGATACTTTTAGATGATTCAGCACATCATGATTTATAATCTTCTGTTCTGCTATTTCCAGATATTGAATTGCATGTGTTCTGGAAATAGGATATTAATAATCTTTCCAATAAGCATTCTAGAGATTATCAGAATAATCCTGCTTCTTTTTAGCATCTAACTCTTCCATTTTCTGTTGTCTTACATGCATAAACATATCTTCAGGAAAGAAAATATCATTCTCAAGATCTAACATAGCATAAGATACATGATTTTTTTACCATCATTAGATTCTTCAAAAGTAGTTGGATGTTGCACTAGTTTCTGAACTTTATCATCAACTTCAGAATGCAGAATAGAATGAGAAATTGATCCAGTGGCTTCAGGAGCTTCAACACCTTCAACAGTTATCTCCACATCTTCAAGTATTGTAGATAAATGAATTGGAGCTTCAATATAAACTTTCAGGAGTGCAGGTCTTGTAGAATGCTGTGGTGATTCTGAAATGGATGAATTTTAATGAATGGACTGTTGTGCTACTACATCTTCAGCAACAACATGGATTTCTTCAATTGATGAAAAAGAAGAATGAATGGACTGTTTTTCAACAAAAACAAGGATTATCTTATGTGGTGGAATAGTAAAATGCATGGACTATAAGAAAGTATCAGTACTTAGACTTGCAGAGAGATCAATAGCCTTTGATACACCAGAGTTGTCCTGAGATTCAACAGACTGCTTTTCAGCATCTTTTCCTTTAGTATTTTGAGCATCTGCAAATATATAGCAAATAAAACTTAATCTCTTTATTTTTTTAAAGTAGTCTCACTACTCCTCACACCACACATCTCATGACTTTTAATAGTCAGAGCTTCCTCACAAGAATTACTAAATCATATTTCTCATCTACCTCTACTTTTTCCAGGAAAGATCCTGCCTCTCTTAAATTCCGTTTTTCTCTCAATCTTTTCATAAATCTCACACAAAAAGGCTCAGAAAGATTATCCTACAGAAATAAGAGGTGGCTAAAGAAGGGTGATTTGTGATCATACAACTAGAGGTAGTCCTCAACTAAGGTCTAGATGTAATCATGTCAACATGATTCATATCATGAAAAGCATACTATAAATGTTGAAAGAACTAAATCATTATTTAAAATAAATGTTGATAAAGTAATAACAGTATTTATACCTTGTGAATTCACAATTAGACTCACAGTAGATATTATGGTTATGACAGTTGTTGTTCATCAATAATGAAAACCTCCATTTGAATTTGACAGGATTTGATCAGGTTACTGTCATGTACCATGATCTCAAACCTTTGTCCTTCTTGCAAAGAAATAACACTTGAATGTGTTTAATGAAAGCTATCACAGAGTCTTCAGTAAAAACTGATGAAACCTCTGTGTCTCTGTTAGTATCATCAAGATCTACCTCAGCGAGTAGTCTCTAACCAACTTAATTTTATTTCTGAGTGGTGAACGTAATTCAAGAATTATGACACTTGATTTTTGGAAACATTTGAGAAAAGAATTCAAGTGTTTCAGTTGTAAGAAGAAATTTAAGATATGAGATATATGAAATTTGAGATTGAGTGTGGACAACTTTCTTGATCAGAAAAGAAAGTTTCAAAATATCTTAAATTATAAGCAACACTCAAAGATTATAACTCTTAGTGATTAAGAATTAAATCTTCGTTAAATTTTCTTCTTTAACAATAATTACTTCCTGTAGTGCTCAATCTGTACTGTAGTAATCATAAGAAACTTAAACAGAGATTAGTTTAGTCATATGCACTATAAAAAATATCTGATATTTAGCATGCAGTACTGATTTAACATTTAACATTGAAGAACATTCAAGCACACACACAAGAAAGTAATCAATAGTCACTTAATGAAGCAAAAAAAGATGATATATATATTCATTAAGAAGTGGAATACAAGATTTTCATAGAATTTTAAGAATAAAACCCTAAATAATCTATCTATTCTAGCTTCTTCTTCTTTTCTTCTTCTAACTTCTTCATTGTTCTCCAATGGAAGGTTCTTGACATTGAACCTGCAAGAGAAATAATATTCTCTTGCAACGCTAGCCATACGAGCGACATTGTTCTTCCTCGAGACGCTGTGGTGCAGCCGCATCAACTCGTCTCATCTCTTCAAACTGAACGTCTAGTCTAAAGAGACGAAGGGACTCAGTGTCATCTGAGTTCAGCCAATCAAGAACCGACTGAGGAATCTCATAGGGATGATAGACTTGGTCGTGGAAGACTGCCCTGAGTCGACCAATGTCAAAATACAATCTCCCATAATCAGAATTTGCTATTGGTTAGTAGACTCCATGAGAAAGGGAGTAGACGGTGGCCATATATGAGGAATGAATAAATTGAGTATAATTGGTTTTTGTGAGTGAAAGAGCAGTGAGAAATTTTGAGAGTGAAGGTTGTATTTATAGAAAAGAAGGTGGAAATTGAAGAGACTCTTTGATTGACCATACAATAATTAGACATAATAAGCATACACGATTACGCGTATCTAGGCAAACAAAAAGTAATCTTTCTCTTCATATTCTTATTCCCAATATAAATACTCAAGTATCAACGTATACTTGTATTAATAGTTAAACCATTCTAATCAATTAAAAGATATTCCACCCACTCACTGATTAATTAAAATACTGCTAACAATTTATTTCGAATAAATTCAAAATAATCAATGAAGTATAACAGTCAATCATGGGTTGACCATTATCAGTATCTTAATTACTAGTATCAGGATTTAACAACTACTGATATAGACTATTAATCAAAACAAGTTTAACTAATAACAGAGTTTATAAACATAATCAGTAGTTCAACATGCAATTATCACATAAGATCATTTAGCACATTTTGCATGTTATCATGGCATCAAACATTTAGCATAAGAATCAGTATCTAACAAGTACTGACTAATAATAAGATACCATGCTTCAAAAATATCAGCAGACTTAATTATAAAATCTGAGAATTGTCCTGAAATCATTCCCAATTCATTCACCAATCTTGTAAATGTAGTTTCACATAGAGGTTTTGTGAATATATCTGCTACTTGCTGACCTGTTGGAACAAAGACCAATACCACTGTACCAGCTTCCACATATTCCCTTATGAAATGGTATCTGATACTAATGTGCTTAGTCATTGAGTGTTGTACTGGATTTTCCTGTCATTTCAATAGAACTTTGATTATCACAATATATAGGAATAGAAGAATAGTCTAACCCATAATCCAACAGCTGATTCTTCATTCAAAGAATCTGAGCATAACAACTTCCTGCAGCAATGTATTATGCTTCTGTAGTTCAAGTGGAAATTGACTTTTGTTTCTTGTTGTACCAAGAAACCAATCTACCTCCAAAAATTGGTAGCTTCCAAAAGTACTTTTCCTGTCTATTTTGCAATTTTGCAAAATCAACATCTGAATATCCAATTAGCTTAAAGTATGAATCTCTAGGATACCATAATCTCAGATTCATAGTGCCTTTGAGATACTTGAAAATTCTTTTCACAACTAATAAATGAGGTTCTCTAGAGTCATCTTGGAACCTTGCACGGAGACAGGTAACATACATGATATTAGGTCTACTAGCAATCAGATATAGGAGTGATCCAATCATACCTCTGTAGTTAGTTATATCTACTGAAGAACCAGTATTTAAATTTAACTTGGTTGCAGTGGCCATATGAGTTGATGTAGTTGAGCAGTCTTGCATTCCAAATATTTTGAGTAAGTTCCTAGTGTATTTTGATTGATTTATAAAGATTCATCCATCATTCTGTTTGACTTGTAACCCCAGAAAGTAACTCAATTCTCCCATCATACTCATTTGATACCTTTACTGCATTAGCTTTGCAAATCTCTCAAAAAGTTTATCATTAGTAGATCCAAAAATGATATCATCAACATATCTGTACCAACAATAAGTCCTTACCATGGTATTTAAAAAAGGGAGTTTTATCAATTATACCTCCTGTGAAACCACTCTCTAGAAGAAATAGAGAAAGTGTTTCATAATAGGCCCTTGGAGCTTGCTTCAATCCATAAAGTGTTTTATCCAGTAAGTAGACATGATCTGGATACTTTAGATCAATGATCCTGGAGGTTGTTCAACATAAACTTCCTCTTCGAGTTCTCCATTTAAGAATGCACTCTTCACATCCATTTGGAAAACCTTAAACTTCTTGTGAGCAGCATAGGAAAGAAAGATTCTTATTGCATCTAACCTTGCAACTGGAGCTAATGTCTCATCACAATCAATTCTTTCTTGTTGTGAGTAACCCTTTGCAATCAGTCTTGCTTTGTTCCGTGTAACAATGCCCTCACTGTCAGTTTTGTTTCTGAACACCCATTTTGTGCCAACTAGAGATCTGTTCTTTGGTCTTGGCACGAGAGTCCAGACTTTGTTCCTTTCAAATTCATTGAGCTCTTCTTGTATTGTTGTGACCTAATCAGCATCCTGTAGAGCTTCTTCAACCTTTTTATGTTCAGTCTGAGATAGAAAAGAATGATAGAGACATTCATTCTGAGTGGCTTTTCTTGTTCTTACACCACTATCAGGGTTTCCAATGATTAAGTCAGGTGTGTGTGACTTAGATCATTTTCTTGCTGATGGAAGTTGACTACTTGAAGAAGAACCTCCCCCTTGATCCATGAATTCTCTGTTATTTCTTTGAGTATTACCGTTGTTGTTACCTGATGTTCCCCATGAATCAGTGTTCCTATTGTTATCAGTATTTGACTCATCAGAGTTTGAGGAAGATGAGTCTGATGATCTTTCTACTGATTTTTCTTGAGTAGAATCACTTGTAGTAGTCTCTGGATTTGTGTTATGTTACTCCCCCTCAACATATGCTTCAGTGTCAGAAGAATTTCCACTATCCTGTGGAATCGCAGACCTTCGAGTGATATCAGGATTTACTGTATTAGAGTCAGGATTTAAAAGTTCAGCATAAGGTACTTCATCTTCAAATCTCAACTTGTCATGGTCATCTGCATCTTTTAGACCTGTAATCTTCTTGTCATCGAAAAATACATGTATAGACTCCATGACTGTTCTTGTTCTCAGATTGTAAACTCTGAAGACTTTTGTAGTCAATGGATATCCACAAAGATTCCTTCATCAGCTTTCATATCGAACTTGGTCAGCTGCTCCGGATGAGCTTTGAGAACAAAACACTTACAACCAAATATATGAAAGAACTTCAAATTTGGATTCTTCCCTTTCACCATCTCAAATGGTGTTTTTCTATGCTTTTTAATCAATGTTGCATTTTGTGTAAAGAAAGCAGTTTGCACAGCCTCAACCCAGAATTAGGTAGGAAATCTTGCTTCTTTTAGCATGGTTCTTGCAGCTTCTAACAGAGTTCTATTCTTTTTTTCAACAACTTCATTTTATTGTGGAGTTCCAGGTGCAGAAAACTATTGTTTTATCCCCTTAAGTTTAAAGAACTCTTCCACAGAGCTATTCTTGAATTCAGTTCGATTATCACTTCTGATGATCTTCACTTTGTATGTTGATCATTTCTCCATCTCCCTCACATGATCAAGAAGAATGGATGGAGATTCATCCTTGGTGTGCAGAAAATACACCCATGTGTATCTTGTGTATTCATCAACAATCACAAGTGCATACCTCTTCTTGGAAATAGACATAACATTCACTGGACCAAAGAGATCAATATGAAGTAGATGATATGGTTCAAGAATTGAGGATTCAGTTTTACTCTTGAAAGATGTCTTCCTTTGCTTGGCTTTCTGGCATGAATCACATAAGTCATCAGGAGTAAATACTACATTGGGTAAGTATTGTCCTCATGTTCTTCTTGATAGCAGTTGTACCTTGACACTTTACTTCTAAAGCATCCCATATCTCTTTTGTTGTCTTATATCCAATGACTCTATTGGACATAACACTATCAAGACTGCGGTGCAAAGTATATCTAACCTTAGCATCCTTCATGATAGACGAGATATCTTCAGGAGTATAGTCCTTCCTGTCTTTGTCTATCATCTTCTCTGGTTCTCCTGCAAGCGAAATAACTACCTTCATTGGTTTATGAGGACCATCATAAATCCTGTTCAGATATTCAGGATCCGTGGCTTCCAAACATGGCCATCCTGACTTTCCAGATTGGATATTCATGTATTTTCAGGATGGGCACCTTGATTGATTCATACCTACTCATGTTGTTGCTTATCTGTGACGTGGCTGGGGGTTGTGGCTTCGGATCTAGATTCTGTGTTTCTTCTTCTCCTTTATCTGACATGGTTGATTAATCTTTAGATCTTAAACTATTTGTACGTTAACAGCAAACGCTGATACCAATTGTTAGGCCCTTAATCAACTGTAGAGTGGGGTGAATACAATTAATATAATCAACTCGACAAAACTTCAACAGAATCAACAATTTTTATATAAATCTAATAAAAACTTATTACACAAGTACTCTCTCAAAAGGATGAACAAGATATCCTTGAGAGCTGCTAGGTTATGCGAAAGATATAACAATATCGCAATGCTTATAGCATGAACCTAATATGTGCTTTATATAGAGCACAACTACCAATGTATAAGGAATCATATTCTATTAACAACAAAGAAACCTGTACAATTGCTTCTGAGATAAAGTCATTTATCCCTTGAATTCCTGTTTCCTTTTCCTCCTCGAAGATCAACTAATGTGACAAATACTGATTTCATTATTCGTTGACACCATCATCCGTTGATATTCTATCATCCATTGATATTTCATCATCCGTTGATGTTGTCATCAACATCCGTTGATGTATAAGTTCTGAAATGAACTTATGATAGTTTCTTTTTGATATCATCAATTGCTTCTAACATTTTAATAGTGTAAAGGATCCAACTGAAAGACTTAATTATGAATATATAGAAAATGATGTGAAGTGATTTGTTAAATTTATTAAGGAAGGAAACTTATTAGATGTGGATTTCAGGAATGGTTTTTTTACTTGGTTTGGTCCGGGAGGTAAATGCAATAAACTTGATAGATTCTTGGTTAATGGTGCTTGGATGAAGGTAGGTAATTGGTCAGTAACAATTAGATGTCGTAAGATTTCGGATCATAAACCAATTCATTTAGGAGTGTGTGATCTGGAATGGGGTCCTAGACCTTTTAGGTGCTTCAACTGGTGGTAGATAAATAATACTTTGAGATCATAGTTGGATAATTTCTGGGAACATATAAAATGTGACTCTTCTCGGAAGAATATTAAAGAAGTATTGAGAGAACTTAAAAATAGATTGAAAATTTGTAGTAGTGGTGCTAAGAAGGACTTGGATCAGAAAATTGAGATTCTTCATGAAAATTTGGATGGTTTTGATCTTCATAATGTATGGGGGATGGAGTTAATAGATATAGAAAGGAGCTTGAGGATTGTTACAATAAAAAAGACTCCATGCCGAGGCAGAAATCCAAAATAAATTGGGTGGTGCAAGGGGATAGTAATACGAAGTTTTATAATCAATTCATCCAGAAAAGAAGGTATAGAAATAAGATTCCAATGTTAAAGTGGAATGATAAGATAATTAATGAGCCTTCTGAGATAAGGGAAGTTGTTTTCACCCATTTCAAGAATGTTTATAATAAAAAGCAGCTTTCGATGCTTGGTCTGGGTGATTTGATACAAAGCATACTTAGTTTAGAAGAAAGAAGTAGGTTGGGGGAGGATATCAGTTTACAGGAAGTGGAGTGTGCTTTGTTTTCTATGAATAATGATAAGGCCTCTGGCCCATATGGATTCAACATACATTATATCCAGTGTTTTTTACTCACCTAAAGGATAAAGTCCTTGCCTGCTTTGCTCATTTCTGTAGATTTAGGAAGCTGTCAGGAGGCTTTAATTCATCGTTTATTGCATTGGTTTCAAAAGTTAGGGCTCCTGTCAGTGTTCAAGAATATAGACCTATTAGTTTGATCAATAGTACTTCCAAGATTTTAACTAAAATTTTGGCCAATAAACTTGTTCCATCTCTACCATTACTTGTGGACAATATCAGTTTGGGTTTATTAAGGGCAAGCAAGCAGCAGAGAGTATCTTGCTGGTTAATAAGGTGTATCATTATTTAAAAGTAGGAAGATCTGATGGGATGATTCTAAAGTTAGATTTTGAAAAGGCTTTTGACATGGTAAGTTGGAGTTTCTTGTTATAAGTAATGAGGAAGATGTGTTTTGGTGATAAATGGATTGGATGGATTGAGAATTTTTTTAAATCAATTAGAATTTTTTTCTTGGTGAATAGATCAATGACAAGAGAGTTTAGTGTTTCTAATGGGGTTAGACAGGGTGATTTGTTATCACCAATTATGTTTAATCTTGCCGGAGAAGTGCTAAGCAAGATGATAATCAAAGCAAACAAAATTGGTTTGATTAAGGGAGTGGTAATCAGACATGCAGAGCAGGTAATGACTCATTTGCAATATGTATATGATACCATTTTGTTTTTATCAGGAGATCCAGAGTCAGTGGTAGGAATTAAGCAAGTTCTTTAGTGTTTCCAGTTAATTTCTGGGCTCAAGATCAACTTTAATAAATGCAGTCTTTATTCTTGCTCTAGTAACTTATTAAAGGTTAGTGAGCTTGCATGGTGTTTGGGTTGCAAGGTTGGGTAATTGGCCGTTCAACTACTTAGGAACCCAAATAGGAGTATCAAGTAAGAGAATTTTTTTTTGGAAGCCATTGATTGATAAGTATAGAGGGAAACTAGCATCTTGGAAGATAGATTGCTTGAATCAGTCAGGTAGACTCGGCCTCATACATTCCACATTAAATAGTCTGCCTACTTATTGCTTCAGCCTGTATAATATGCCGAAAGGAGTTTGTAATCAGCTAGAAAGAATAAGGAGAAATTTCTTTTGGGGAAGTAGTACAGAGTTTGATGAAAAAAGAATAAAGAAAATGCATTTACTAGCATGTGATAAAGTTTTTCAATCAAAGCGGAAATGAGGTTTGGGATTGATATCTTTTCAAAAAAGGAATGTAGATTTGATGTGTAAATAGATTTATAGATGGACTTCATAAAGGGAGAAGTATTGGAATATTTGGTTAAGAGGTAAGTATGAGAGCCCTCCTGGAGTTTCATTAGAAGAAGGCCTAAAAGGAAAGAAAATGTCCAGCTTTATGAAGGATATCCTTGAGATTAAAAGTAACACATGATTAGGGAAAAAATGGACTCAAATCTTCTGAAATGGTCAGTTAACAATGGTGAATAGACCATTTTATGGGAAGATGTTTGGATACATGATTAATCACTCTCAACTCAGTTTAAGAGATTGTATAAAATTTCAACTCTTAAAAATACAATTGTAAGAGTTTTTTATGATCTTTGGAATTGTTATAATCATGATGATGAAGTTTTTTGGACTAGAAAACTTAGGAGTTGAGAATTGTCTGCACTTGGAAAATTGGAAGAAGTATTACAGAGAGTGCAATTGAACTCAAAGAATGATGTGCTCAATTGGCTACCTGGAAAGGATAAATACACATCAAATACAGTGGTTAAGTTGTGGCAACAGCAAGGCTATTCTTCTAATGAGAGTTGGGACTTTGTTTGGAATTTAAAAGTTCCACCTAAGGTTAGAATTTTCATATGAAAAGTTCAGAAGAGTATTTTGCCAACTAGAAATTGGCTTAAAGTTAGGATCAGTACTGATATGGAGTCAAGTTTGTGTAAATTTTGTGACAATGAAGAAGAAACTCAAAATCATATTATGTGAAAATGTGAAATCTCCAAAAGAATTTGGGTAATGATTTCAGGCTAGTGGGGAATCTCTCGTCGAACTTATATTGGGGATATGGATACAATGTGGAAATCGGTTAAAAAGTTTAAGGATGTTGTTCTAAGGAAAGTTTGGGAAATAGTGATAGTCTCTACCATTTGGACAATCTGGCTGGAAAGAAATAAAAGAGTTTTTTAAGATATGGCTCTTAATTATGATCAGATTTTTCAATTGATTAAATTCGAATCAGAATTGTGGTGCTCAGCTTTAGGTTTACTACTTCAAGATAAAATACAGTGGTGGAATAACAATCCAGTGGGGGCAATAACTGCTAGTGTTAAGACAAAATGGTTCCAGTTGTTGAGTTATTATAACTGTCAATTGCTAGCTTTTATTGATGGGAGCTGGAAGGAGAGAGCAGGTAGAGTTTGGGGTGGTTTTGGAGGGATAATGTTAACTGAAGTTGGTGCTACAGTGTTAGAATTTGCAGGTCCGGATTATGCTGAAAGTGTGTTTGCTGCAGAATCAAAAGCATTGGTAGAGATCATTCGATTGGTGGATAGTTCAAAATGGAAGGAAAAGAAATTGCTTATTTTATCAGATAGTTAATATTTGGTTAAATCAGTAATAAGAGTGGGTGTTGATCAGATAATAGGTTTTAAAGCACAAGTAGACGTGTTTTGCTGCATGTGGATAGGACCTTTAACAATATAGTCGATGTTAATGCCAAGAAAGGTGCAATACTTTCTGGCCTTTGGGTGCAATGATATGTGGGTTGGGATAACTAATAAGATGGACATCTATTTAGTGGGCATAATTCTCAAAGTTTTATTTGGCTAATAAATATTGGGCTAAGGGGGTTTATTTAGTCTAATTGACATAAGTAATACGGGGAAAGTGAAAGGTTTGATTAGAAAGGGAAAGAGAGATTAAATAAAAGACAGATGGTAATTATTATATTTATAGAGATATGTAGTGGAGGGATGTTTTACTTGGGGATCCTAAAGACTTATTGATAATAGGAACATAGGAAGGGGTGTCTTCAGTTAGAAGATGAATATATTTTGTTGCAATCTATATATATAGTTGATAGTACTCAGGATAGTTCTCAGTTGTTTAATTTCAAGGGTTCTCTTGCTTCGATTCATATGGAGCAAGAAAATATTAATGTTAATGCACGATGGGTGATACCTGTTCCTCGAGTGATAAAGTGTAATGTCCACTCTTTTTTCTCAGAAGTTGCCTTGTCGAATGGTAATCATTCTAGCATTGGGACGGTGTTTCGAAACAGTAAGGGAGTTATCTTGCATATGACTGCAGGATCACTGGGTTTTGAGGATGGTTTGGAAAATGAGTTCAATGCTATTATGGAAGATTTTAAAGAAGCCTTTTTTAAAGATTACACCAACATAGTGGTTGAAGTGGACCATCTGGATGCTTATTGGATTTTGTTCAATTCAACAGTGACGGGTGGGCCTCCTCAACATGAGTTTATACTTCAGCAACTGAATCAAAGGCGTGCATATGGTAATTTTAGTGATGATCTTCGCTTGGTTGACCATGAGGATAATTTGTGGGCTGCTTACTTAGCCGAATATGGAGCTCGTAACTGGAAAGAAATGGTCATAATTGAAGAGCCATTTGGGAGAGTGGAAGAGTTCTGGCACTATGACACGAGGCTTGGGTATTTTGGGCCTCGTTACAGAGCAGTTTACAAGGACATATTGATCCCATTGTTGTGGCTGAGGAATTTGTTGATCCTCCTGTTCAAGTCCATGAGAATGAGTTGGGTAATGATGTTGGAAATATGATAGATAATGCGGCTGCAGAGCTAATGGAAATAGGACATGAGCAGGATGGTCTTGATTTGGTCCCAGAGGTTACTGGGGGAATTGGTATTGATGTTGTTGGTAATGCTAATATGGGTTTGGAAGAAAATGGTATGGATGAACACATGGTGATTATTGGTTTACCGGCTATTGGAAATGTGGATGCTGAGCAAGATAATACGGTGTAAGAGCTGACGGTATCTTGGTATTGCAGGATGTTCAAGGAAGTGTAATGGAAGCTGTTTAAATAGTCCCGCATAGTTGCTATGGAGTTTCAGTGTTTTAATCAAGGCATACTTTTGTATTAGCAATAGTTATTAAGTTGCTTGCTTTTAAGATTGTTTAGCAGAAAGTATAGTATTAGTTATGGATTCATCTAATTTGTTGTGGATGGTGGGTTTCCTTCTCTTGGCTGGTAAGAGTTGGGATTTCCAAAATTGTTTATGTCTTGCTCTTTTAATCCTATTGCTTTCAAAAAAAAATACATAAATAAAGCGGATATCTGATCCGAAATTTTTGATCGTAACGAATTTGGATATGAATCGGTTTATAAAAAAATTCGGGGTCTATCCGGTCTGAATCTAAATTCCCAAAAATAAATGAATATATATATATATATATATATATATATGGATTTAGGTCGATGCAATCTAAATGAGAGGCTTATATATGGGATAGAGTTGTATATCTCACATAAAATTAATATTTAACTGACGATAGGGTATGTTAAAGTTGACCAACTTTTTAGAAATGGTCATTTTTGTTAATTTTATATTAAAATAAGCTAAATTTGTACTTCACCCTAATTACAACGTATTTGGTCTCAAATATTACTATTTGTAAAATAAATAAATCAATGTCACTTTCTGACCAAATATCATTATATCGCTCCAAAATGACAATTCGTATAATGTTTAATTTTTTAAGTTCAAAAAGTCGTTGTGTCTTCAGTTTCGATTTTTTTTCAATAAAAGCAAAACGCAATCAGAACTTACTTTTTTTTCATGTTTCATGTATTAAATTTAGAGTGGCATATATATAGTTTGCCCGGAATTTATCATAAATCCATATTTTACAAAATTATTTGATTTTATCAGTTTTTGAATTTTTTTGTAAAAATATTATTTTATTTAAAACATATTTAAAAATACGATTTTACATAACAGGTTGCATTAATTTTGAAATATGCAATTATTTTATGTTGAATTTCAGATATATTTTAAGTTGTAAAATATTTTGCAAATATGATTACAAATTTACAAAACATATTTTTGCAATTAGTTGTTAAAATTTAAATTATAAATGTGGTTATAAAATGGTTCAAAAATCGCAAAATGTTGCAAGTACTCATAAAAAGGGACAATAATTTTTCAAAAAATATAATTAAAACTTGGGTATTTGCGATAAAAAATAAATTTTAATATTTTATTTTTGTTGGTAATTTTTAATTTATATCTGGTTATATTATTTCAACATTTTTATTATTTTTCTTAAATATTGCATAGAAATATATTTACATAGTAATTTTAATAACTTATTAATTATAATTTTATGTTACATGGATATTATAAATAACAGGAATGCTATTATTTAATATTTTTTAGTAACTTTTTTTATTTCATTACTTTATTATTTAAATTAATATTTTATTTTACAATTTGATTGTTTCAATTATATATGTATAATAAAATTATTTTTATTTATTTTAATTTGGATTAATTAAATATTTTTATTTTTATTTTAAACGCTTCCATAAAATGAATATTTAGAATATTGTTACTTTTTTTATTTTATTAGTCATTTTTTTTATCTATATGTAATGAATTTTTAGATTATCTTCTGTTAAAAAAATTCTTTTTTATAATTAAAAAATATTATGCTGTTTTTTAAAATTATAATTTTTAAAACATATGCATGCAGTAATCGATTTTTTCATGTTATAGTAAATTTTTTCTCAAGATACTTGTTAATATTCTTTTGTTCTTTTTTACGGGCGAAAATATTACTTGGCCCAAAATATTCATTCCTAATTATGCAAAGTATGAGCATGATACTCCACCCTGATATGTCAAATCCAGGGGAGTATGAAGATAACCTGATATCATGTAATTTTATTTTATTTTGAATATTTATATTTATATTTAATAATTTTATTATTTAAACATATATCATATTTTAAAATTTTTAATATTTTATGATTCAATTTAAATTTTAAAAATATTTAAAAAAATAAATAAAAGGATATTTATGATTTAGAATTTAAAGTTTAGGGTCAATTAAAGTGTAAAGTTTAATTTAATAAATTTAAATTTTAGATCACATTATCAGCAGAGATGGTTAATAATACCTATTTCAATACACAGGCCACATATGCGTACTCCGTCTAATAAAAACTTCTTGTTTTTTAATGCAGCAAGATTCAAAATTTAATTTACACAGGGAGAAAGAGATATCCGATGAAAGGAAAACAAGAAAGGAAAGGAGATAAATGTGAGATTTGGATTTAGTTTACTGCGGATAGTGTGTGTATAAGTTGTACCGACTGTGCGTATTGTATTATCTTAATCATTGTTCAGTTATTCATGTTACCCAGCCTTACTTTGTGTATCACCAGTTGCCCAAATCATAGTTGCTCTCTCTCGTTATGTTACCCCATTTTTAAATGTGTGGATTGCATATTACTTTGTTACCCAAATTTATATTGCCTATCAGACCTTACTCAATCTCTATGTGCCTAATCAAATCGGTAATTCAACCACCATTCAGAGAACTGTTATTTTCATTCATGTTAAAAATCCATTATTTATAGACTTATAGTCTTCACCCTAAGAAAAAGAAGTATCAATCATCCTGATACTCTGCGATCACATGGTTATTTAAGGCTTCACGTATATAATAATTTAACAAAAAAAAAACATGAATTACAATATTTATATAATCTTTAAAAGTCAAAAACCGTAAATAAATTACACACCCGAACGCACAATTTGTCCTGAAGGCTGAACTGATGACATGTTTTATGCATTCTTCCGGAGAAAAGAAATGGCACGTATTTTCTACTAGTAGTGGAACCTCAGTGTAATGAGAAATGTGAGTTCTTCATTATCTATTTTACTACTTTATACCCATTGCTTCAAGCAGTTGAGCAGATTCCGCATCTCAAAAAGACTGCAAATACAGGCAACAACCCAATAAACAAAAAGATATATCTGGAAATATAGAATTGCAGATATCTAGGAATAGCGCTACCGCAGCATCAAAGTCCTTAGACTTCCCAGGCTAGTTTCTGTGAACAGTTGTAGAAGGATTCTGATCAACTTTCTTGCGGGATGCTTCCCACATTAAGTGCTCAATATTCAGTTTCCTTAGCTCCATAAGACCTAGCTCAACTGAAAGGCAAAGGCAGAAACACGTAGACCATGAGTAAAGATTGGATTTACACCCACGAAGTTAAAACTTTGAAGAAAAGATTAAACATCATAAGTCTTACAACAACAAAAAAATAAGGATAACTGATGATCCAGTATTGATGTAAATACGATAATAGAAATCTCCCAAGAATTCAATACAATATACTAGGGTGCCTATTGACTACATAAATACGAATATCTCTTTATTCTAATAATATCATGTTGATAATTGTGATAACTAGGATAAAACCAAATAAGTATGCCTTCCAATTATTGTGAAGTATACAATTGATTATTCGCAAAAGGTGTGAGCAAAAAAGAACCGACTAACAAAATATTACAAATAGTCAGAAAGTAGTTACCATCTACGGCATCGTGTGAAGTTGGAGATTGCCCACTGCGGCTAATCCAAAATTGCAGACGTTTATTGGCAATGTCTTCCTCAATAGCCTGAACTTTGGCTCTACTCCAGAAATATGTAAGCCATGCCTTCGCAAATAAATATGATATATAATAATGATTTAAAGGAAAAGTGATTGCTCTTTTTTAGGGCTATGAAGCTATGAATTAGTTTGGTTACCAAAAAAATATATTACATGAAAAAGACAGGTCTTTATTAAAGTCAGGATCGGGTAAATCTAAGTTTTTAGCGAAGTGGATCCATAATAAATAATTGGTTGCGGAGGCATGGTACTAGGTCAATCTAAAATATAACAAACAAACTTGAGAGAAGAATGGCGTGTAGACAAATCAACATTAAAGAAGAAAGTTACAGACCTCTTTGAAAAGAACATCCTCAGACTCTTCTGTACTTAATTCTGCAAGATGACGCATAATTAAATGTCACGTTCAAATATTGATGAGAATGCATCTTTACCCCTTCTAATTGTATCTTATATGTCTTATGCCACAAACATTATATAATTAATTTAATAACATATCTTTTGCATGAAATCATTTGACTGTTCAGCTCAACTAAATTCATGTGCTAACTTTTAAACAACTCAGCCAATTTATTTTATTTCACATCACAAGATGACATATCTATAAATAATAAACAAATTTATACTTACCAAAGGCATCCATGAACTTTGTATCTCCAGGGGACTTCATATCTGATAAAAATTATCATATCAAGGTAAGAAGGCCGACATATTTTACATCTGCTCAACTAACAAAAATGATTTAAGTTACTGATAGAGTGATAGAAGGCATAAGGCGCAACTAAGCCGCAAAATGTAGGTGAGATGTAGTGAATTAGCAATAAATTGGTACATTCTGTGCCATATACTACTTGTCAGGGTAACTTAATTATTGATTTGCAAGCCAACTCATAATGATACTTGTCTCCGATTGTAGTGCTTTTCGTCTACACATTGTTATACACCAACGCCCTGAGTTTTGTTCAGCACATCAAGTTACCTATGCAACAGAGAATCCACAACAGGAACTATAATAATATATTAAAGCTTGAGGAACAAGTATGTTGACTACAGATTTTAATTGTGTATTTGTCCATTCTACTTACCACATGATAGCAGTTTATTCAAATTAAATTTTTATTTACTTCAAGGTGAAAACATAACAACTTACATTTGGCATTGTAAATGATGAAAAAAATAGATAAAATGAACAAGAACAGTAGACAATGTCTGAATGGCATACAAATCCCTCCCACTGCCTTTTTTGCTCATACTCCGGTACGCATTGTCAGAAACATGTATCTGTGTGTCAAACTCGATATATTTTAAAACTAATAACATGGGAGCTTTTCCCTATTTCGGGCATTGGTACTGTGGTACATGGATATCTCGCAATTATTAATAAATCTGTTAACCCCGATAGACGACTGATCAGTATAGTACTAACCTTAATTCCTGATGGGTCACCAATGGTGGGTCTAGTCTAGGGTAACATGATTACTGGTCCATATTCACCAATGGGCTTATATCACTATGTAATGGCAGATCATTATGGTGATGACCACTGATCCACCGGTACCAGTTTACTAGGTTGGGTGAAATAATGATCTTAAAACTCTATGTTGGATATGAAGGCTCGCCTCATCAATCTTATCTCAGTGAATCTGACCTTGATTTGGTGTCTGGTTTACAAGGAAATCTACCATGTGAAGTTACTTACTACTAAAGAATAGGAGCTTTCTAAACCCTGATTGAATATCTCAAAACTTTATACATAGAAGGCGAATGATTTAAGTAACTGTTTCATGTTATTATATTTTATGAGCTCTATAATTGTTTGTTGGTTATCACAACAGAGGTGGTGCAAAGGAGACATCCAGTCATCCCTTGTTCAGTCTATGGTTTTGTGAAGCATCGGTTACAGTCTCTACATTCTATGCAAACAAAAAATATCTTTATTTTTATGTGTATTTGGCACATAATTTACAACATCCAATATTAAAGTGATCATTCAATGCGTTTAGAGATAATCTATGAATTTATTTAAAGAATGAGTTCTACCATGGTAACTATCATTGTATAGCATGCTTAGGGGCCATCTGGAAACCAGCCACAAATAGTTATTTGGTCAAACAAGTGAGCAACCAACTAAAGTTATTTTAAAAAAAAAACCATAATCCATTTCTTTCATGGAAAATACAGCATTTTCCCCGCGTCTTGTCATATATATGGTCTTAAACATTAGTTTGTTTTTTATATTTAGAGCATACAGACTTTAGAGTAGGTATTCTTTGAATATTGAAAGAACTGAAGCAAGATTTCAGTCACAATTTTAGGAAAATTAGTTGTTGAAGCCTTGTAAACCGTAGACATCCAGATCCCCTGATTTATTGAAAATTCAAAATAGTAATGCAAACAGGGACGGAGGCAGGGGGTGGCCGGCGGGTGCGGCCGCCACCCCAAACTCCGGTATAATCGTGAAATTAGTATTAAAATTTATGAAAAAAAATTACATATTTATATATTTAATAGTAAAAAAAAATATTTTAAATGTCCGTCCCCTCAAAAATATATAAATTTTATGAATTTAGTACTAATATTAGTGATATTTACAATAGTTACGAATTTAGATACACGAATTCAGGTATATTTTGTACATTAAAATTTTAAAAATAATATTTATTAATTTATTTAATATATATTAAATTAAATATATATATTAGTTACTCGGAAAAAAATTTCGCCACCCCAAAGTCGGGATTCTGGCTCCGTCCCTGAATGCAAATACTTTAATTTGGAAACTTGTCATTGCTAGTTCTGGTGGAAGGGAAATTCTGTAGCATGAGTCATGTAACACCTAAGATATGCTAACAGAAAATCCACATTCTAAAAAGTGTATGGAATAGATATGGTTTTCCAAGTGTCTAATAAGTTAAAAGTTCTTGCAATGGTTTATGAACATTCAAACCAGCCTAAAAAGAATTAGAAGTGAGATTAAAAACAAAGCTCCTTTTCATAGATGAGATACTGAATGGCATCACTAGTGAAATTTCCAAACAATATGTACTAGATACGAAAACAACCTGATATGGATTGTCGAACAGAGTTTGGCCTTCGCTGCTGGGCCAGTGCAAGAACAATTGCATCCTCAACCTTTTGACAACAAAAATGAAAAGAGAAACACATAAATAAATATGTAGCAACATTTTCAAATTAGAGGACACTTAAATCAGCATAGTTTGCAGATCTACAATGAAGCAACATGATAGAGAATATTAATACTTCAACTTTATAGCCAAACTATAGACTGTAGTCACGTAGGTCTAGACAGCAATTAATGGATATGCGATAGTTTAAGGCAATCTCTTTATAAGAAGACCTTCAAGGCAACCAGCTCCTTTAATCCCATCTCAACTGAAAGCATACTCTCAATGTTTCCTTCTCCAGTTAGATCACCCAAGTCTTGGACATGGTTGCTTCTCCACTCTGGATTTTTGTCCCCTGCTCAGTTAGAAGATAGATTTAATGCGATGTGATCACACACATAAACATATATGTGTGTATATATTTCCTCTATTGTACAGATATCGCCATGGAGGAATTTTATCAGTTAAAATTAACATAAATAATAAAACAGCATTACATAACAATAAAACAAATCAACATCTCCCACTAGCAGTTACTAGCCTTTTCCCCAGCTATTTTCTTTAGCCTTTTGCCCAGCAGAAATGACAACTTCGAAAGGAAGAGGAGCTAATGATGACCAGTACTCATGCTTAGACGCTGCAATATCTGAGCAGATGCCTGGAAAATAAGTTAATGCTCAGAAAATATTTGATACTGACTGAAACACAAAATTTTAGAATATCAACTAAGAAAAATATATATTATAATAGTACAAAAAAAGGACTAGATTAGCAAAAAAAAAAAGAGTATAGCGCAGTATGCATATATAATTCAAATAAATACAAAAAAAAAAGTGGAAAACTGCTCAAAGAGTAGGAAGAGAAGAAAACAATACACTATCTTGTAACAGCAACATAATGCATAATTCTTTACAGGATTTAATCAAAATGTATAGTCAAGTGCAACAAAAGGAGACCATGATTTAACCAAAAAAAAGTTCGTTAACATTTTCCACGGTTCTAAAAGTCAATCTGAATTAAAAGCATATCAGGCTGATTCCTTTGTAAGCATAGGCAAACATGGTTTAACTATCAGTGATTCATAAAAGTATGCGGAGTTGTGCCAGAAAAAAAAACTGAAGTAAAAAACAATTGTGGATCATGATAGCCTTTAAAATGAAATATATGGCATGACAGAATGACATATTCATGTAATATACAGTTCATACAGAGACTTTATTTAGCCATACCCATATGGGTTAAAGGAGCCAAGTGAATCTGGATAGTTTAACTGTGAGAGAAAAGTTTCCACAAGTCAGATATAAAGTAAAACAGTTCATTCAGATATTTATTCATGCACATTCCATCTGCCAGCTGAATTGAATAAATTGAGCTATTGATGACAAGCAAATATGTATTTGATGTGCTCGGCGTCTTCTGGTTGGTTCAATGAAGAACCAGAATTCGAGAACGGAATAAACACTCTATGAGGAAGAAACCTAGTAGCTAAGTTAATATTCGAGAAAGCTAAATCAGAGTAGGTAGCTATGATAGTGCAATAGTGGATTACCATGCCGTGCAGCTAAACACCAATAGCGCGCAAGCCAGCATCGCTTAAGAACAACTTCTTCCTACAAAAGTAAATAATATAAAAAACACTATGTATTATATATAAGTAAAGAATTCATCTGTGTGCACACACACAGACACACTCATGTACATATATATTATACCCACAAACCATTTCATGCTGATTTAAGACCATCCTTTGTGTCATCAAATGTAGATCTCGAACTTCATACTTCACTTTCTGAAACTGGTCTGTAGCAACTGCAGCCTCATCTTTCACTTTCTATACAATGTTACAAGCCAAATCAATATCTTAAATATAAACCAAAAAGGTGCTCTCAGAAGGCGTAACTGATCCCATGCATAATATGAATTAAGCACTCAAGCTACAGTTAGTGTACCAATATATACCTTAAATTGCTGTAGTTAAAAATAAAATAGAAAAACATTGAGAATTTAATGTTATACTGCATATGAAATAAATGCAAAAGTTTTAGCAGTACAGGAATCAATAAAGTGAGGTTACAATCGAGGAAACAGACTTTCCGGAAATAAATGCTCCTAAAGTTCATATTATTGGCACAAATGGACTACCATATTACCTTACGTTCAGCCTGGAGTAATGAAATTTCATCATCTATCCCAACTTTTGCATGTTTTGCTTCTTTAAGTGCAGCCTGGTAGTCAAAATTCATTTTTTCATGTAAATAGTAGGGAAGCATGCATTATGCCACATGAATATAAAGAAACCTAATAACATCTTAAGAACCAGAGTACAATACTATGCATAGACGAAGTCATGTATACATTACTTAAGGTCTATAAAAAAAACTTGCTCAAAGCAAAGAAGAGGAAACAATCACCTCTCTTCTACGCAATGCAGCTTCCTTCCTAAAATAGAATACAATGGTACTAATAGTTAGGAAAAGGGAAAAAATAGTCTAAATAAGAAAAACAAGAGGAAGAGTTTGTCAATCCTTAATACCTGCTCAGTAATTTAGCTTCTAAAGTTACCCCATCTCCAAGAGCAGCAACCTACCAGTAGCAACTTTTCATGTAAATGTTTCATGTTACAAATATAAAAGATCGTGACATACTGCATACGATTTATAATTACCATAAAATAATACTCCCTCCAACCCCAGTTAAAGGCGCCTTTGTATTGGCACGCTGATTACAAATACTGTTTGACACCCTTCTGGCTTGCCCTTTCTCTTTCCTCGTAAATAGACATTACATACTATTCTGTCCTTTCTGCCCCTAGGTTATTGTATTATTTTTGTTGGGTTTATAAAATAATTAGTAGCACAAAAAAAAAGTTGGCATCTATTTACATCATTTTTAATGCATAGGTTGATCAAATTTTTTAGTCTTTCAAGCAATTTGAGGTCATTATTCGAAGAGGTAAACTCATAATTATACTCAGAAATACGTTGATGTTCCAAAAGGATAAGGTTAATTCAGACAGCGAAATATAGGAATACCTGCTTTTCAAGCTCCTTAACTCTAGCTTCTGCTTCCTTACAACTGTCTTCCTCTATTCTTAACTGTGCTCCAGATTTTAAACTTATATCAATATACAAATATAGCATGCACACAACTAAGCTCATGTGCTCACAGACACACAGCAACAGTTGAAGATAGTCACAGGTACCTTCTCAAAGATAAGGTCGTTTTCTTCTTTTAGCATATCAAGCTGCAAAATTATTTTGATGTTAACTTGACAGGAAATATGAAAACATAGAAAAATATATGTGCCTTCCAACATTCTTTTATTTATTGTTAAAACTGAAAGGGCAAAAAACCTCTAGCATATCATCATTGATCAGTACAACTTAAAACAATTTACATACTTCATCGTGAAGTGCAGAAGCATCCCGCTGATCACTTGTGTCATTGAGCTTGATTTTCCCCATATCTGATGAGAATCTGAAAATTGCACTTTTTAGCTTGTCTTACTAAATACACAAAATGAACTTCGCAAAATCTACAATAGACAACTATACGCCAAACAGTGACCGAAAAGACTTGAACATCACCAACGCAATAATTCACGCTTGCAGTTGGAGAAGGTCAAGAAAAGGATAACAATAAAGTACATATATTACCTTCTATCTCTGTTCTTACTAGTAGGTGGATCCATTGGTGGTAATGATACTGCTGTTCTCAACGGCATGGTGCCTGGTGGCACAGGTGGCATTGCCCGAATTGACATTGCTGGCCTTCCGGTTGATGTTGAGCGAACTGATGAGCTCACCTTCACAAAGTTCATAACTAGAATTATTCAGTAAAATTTTCAGACCTGAAAATGCCCTTATGCATCCAATGCGTACACAACAACCAATTATGACATTATGCAAATTAATTAACACCACAATATTAATGTGGTCCATGATCTACGAGTACATAAAATACAATCCAGATCCAGTTTAACAATACCAAGGCTATTTTAGCTTGTATAGAACATTTATGAGGTACATATATTAGTATCATCTTATGCATGTTAGAATTAACTATTGCGTAGCGCGTAGGTGATTTGGAAACAATACAAAAAAAATTGTGCATAACCATATACTTCCTCTTGTCCCCGTCTATTTTTTTTACATATTCCATCCAAAGACATCCCTCCCAATTCTTCACATCATCACATTTATAAATATGGGAAATTGTTCTTTGTTAATATCAGAGGGACCCACCAACTTGCACATCTTTCGGCTCCTTTCCTTTCCATTTCCTTGTCCTCCACACCCAACCCAGATGTTAAGAGATGGGTGGGACAAAGGGGGTATTAATAAAATCCATGTGGGTGTGAACCGAACAACTCAAATTACACTGCACGACAGAAAAAGATAATTCTAGTGGGACTTCAATGCGGATTATAAAGGTTCCAAATCTCATCTCATAATCAAATTTACCAATTTAAATGAGCAAGTTCACTTAATTCGTTTTATGAGTACTTTGACCATTTATGAAAAACCCCACCACTGGTTTGGACAAACACATTAACATAAAACGAGGTTCACGAATATAAGTAAATATTTTACCAAGCTGCAATTTAATGTCCACTTTTTCTGAAGATGATCTACATACAGATCAACCTCTAGCATTATAAGAGCAATAAGAAAAATGTACAAAGGTGATGGAGATGTTAGGGCCTTCCAATAAAGCAACTTAGATGTGTTTATGAGTATCATGCATCATCATTCCTTTTCCCTTGCTTTAAGATATATGAAAGATAACGAAAACAAAATTAGAAATAAAACCTGTTACTATGTGTCCAACTGGTTAAAAGGCGGGGTCTTTAAGATGAACATAAAGTTTGCTTACAGCAGAAATTTATACTGAAGAAGATAAACTTGTAACTAGTAGGAATATGCAACAATGAATTATAAATGCATACAATCATGCTATTTACACACATCCTCTGTGATGTAACATACACAAGGCACATGCCTATACTTGCTAACTAAGCCTAAACAACTGAAGCGATTTTTACAGTAAACTGGCAGCATCCGTGTAGAACAAATTCAGCTTAATGTGTTGGCTTGGGCTGAACCACTATATCTTGGTCGATCAATAGTTATAAGGCTTGAACTAAGGCACGGTTTTTGAGTTTCCTTTAGTTGCATCTCCTTGATTATAGTATGCAATGTAGTTGAAGTAATACTTGTAATATTCTCAAACATTTGCATCTAGGGCTATTAAAGGAGTGTCTTTAGGGTACTCCTATGCTCACAATGATGAACCTACAAGTCCTAGTTAAAGTCATTTATTTTAGACTAGTTAATCATCCACGTATAGGGTTCTACCTGCAAACTTATCAGAGTATTCTGAATTATCATCTAATTTGAGTCTCACTTAGTTTGTTCAATCTACTAGTGACCCTAGTTCATTCATTTATAGCAGCCCCGCCCCTCCATTTACTGTGCTCCTTATTAATATAGATGACATGAATCTGGACGGAAATGATTCATTACGTGAAAATTTTTACAGGAATAAAGTTAGAGAGGTCTACTACTATAATATAAACAGAATGAAAGTAAGTTTAATCCTGACTTGTTATTGATGTAGGTACGTTGGATTGCCAACCATCTATGCTGCCCATGGAACATAATCACTCATTGTTTACACAAGCTTACACAAAGCTGATAGGCAGACTTTATCTATCCGACAATTTGAAGAACAAATATCTCTTATACAGTTCACATCCTATCTCAACTCACGGCTCTTCCTTAATCTGTTCAATAAGAAGTTACTTGCAAGTAAATAAAAGCGTAATGTGGTAAAAAAATTCCGGTGTATAGTAAGCATGATAAAACGCAGTTTTAATTCGCTCTATCAAAATCAAACACAATTAAGTTACAAGTTCATTTTCTTCATTATAGATTTCATCACATACAAGCACAAGCATCATTACGGGAACACGACTTAATTAGTGGAACACTTAGAAAGGCCTATAATAGCTCAATTCACAAGTAAACCCAAAGTCGAAAATCTCGAAAACTATATACATTACAATTTACACACATCAAACAAATCTTATAAAAAAACAAATAATTAAATAAAAAGTGGTAAGGTACCTGAGGCGAGGAAGATCTAGCAGTCCTCGAAAACGCGGGAGCTCCGAAATGAAACCCGAGGCTTTCATCATCGTCGTCGTCATCGTCATTGTCAGCAGTTTGAGTAGCCATGACTTGAGCAAGTCGTTGAGCAGCAGCTCGAGCCGCGAAGTTCTGAGTGCGCTTAATATTGGAAATGCCGGTGGTGGAAGTGGATCGGGTGTGGTGCGGGTGCGATGGAGACGAGCCGGCTGACTCGCTGCTCCATTGACGCTCGTACACTGGGCTTTCATTTCGTCGCCTTGGGTCCATTTTTAGCACAACTACAAGGAAAGCAGCTGCAGTTGTGTAGCCTGGATCTTACTTTGCCCCAAAAAAATCTCAGCTCATTAACTTTACAATTTTTTTTTTATCTTTAAATTTTTACCTATGGTAATTTCCATTGGCCCTTATTTCCCATTTTTTTAATTTTGTTCTAACATTGTTTTATTTACATAAATTGTTGTGAATTTAATTTTATTCGCAAATATTTTAAATAATTCAAGTTTAGTGTTTTTGCAAATATTTTTAAAAAATGATAACATTACATTGCATTATTAACCAAAAAAAAAGGTGGTATATAACATTACATTGCATTACTAAATTAGTAGTCTTTAAAGAGCATTTTCTTTGAAGTTTCTTATGCTCTAGAATGTATCTCCTCCAATGCAAATCGTGCATTTGCTAGCTAGTTCGAAAATTGCCTTTCATTTCTGATAACCTGAAACGTCTTAAAACGTCGAATGTGTGTCTACTTTACCTCAGATGTACCATTGCTAACCACAAAAGTGCAGAAACCAACTCCAAAATCCCCTCTGCTAGAATAGAGAAGGCACCCTCCTCACCTTAAAAGTTAATTTCTGTAAAATAGAAAATGTCTCTTCTAGCACACAAATTGGTTTTGCTAATTCCAAAAGTATCATTGTTACCATCGCAACTTCTTAAACACCGAAATTGGTCATGTCAACCTGAACCTCTATTGTTCCTTTACTAACGCAGAAATTCCCTCTACTGATGCAAAAAGTGAATTTGTTAATCTGGAATATGCATTCCTTTCCTACCAAACTGTTTCTAATTATTTCAAACGTTCTTTTCTAACCCTGAAAACATCTCAACTCAGAAATCTCTTTGCTAACCACGAAAGTGCCACTACTATTAAACCAAAACCTGTGTTTCTAATTGGATATAAGCAAAATAACAAATATACTACTAGAATCAGCACACATTTAACATACGCATGTTAAAAAATAATCCGACAAATCTTCTCATCCTCATATACAGTAATGCTAACAGAGGTTTCTATGCACAAATTTTACTGTGCTACCCTTTTTTGTTAATTTGATATACTGCTTAAATATTATACACATGTACCGTGTGAGATGTAGCTGTAATTAAGATTGACACTCAACATATAATAAAACTCACTCTTCATCCAAAACCTTAACTCCTTCGACTTCACAAGGACCATAAGCCCAACTACACAAAAGGAAATACAGAAGATTAAGTATGGACAAACCAGCTAGCACACCGTAATAGTAATCATAGTGACCTTCATTAATATTGCTTGAAACCCAACTTGGCTTCCCTCCGCTTGAAGAAACTTGATCAACAGAATTAAAAATGAAAGTTGATAACAAGCTACCAGCACATGTCCCAAGACCTTGTAGCGTTGATGCTATGCTGGACATGCTTCTTGGAAACTCCGACAAGTAGAACTCGATTTGACCAATTGCATTAAAAAACTCTGCAATACCGATAAGGCAATTAGGAATTATCAACCACATTGCCGACATATTTACTGTGGCTTCTGGGTCATCTATTAGCCCTTGCTTGATTGCAATTTGTCTCCGAATATGTTCTATGACTGCTGACACTGCGACAGACAAGAAAGACACAAAAATTCCGGCACCCATTCTTTGTTTTGTGCCAAGACGGACTGGTTTTTTCATTATTCTTGATGCCAGGGGGAGTATGAAGCTCTCATAGAGAGCAACCCATACTACAACAGAAATAATAGCAAAAACGCCGAAAGAACCAGCTGGAATTTCAAATCCTGATGTAACGTGTCGATCCATTGATCCTGCTTGAAGAACTGGAAAAGAAGGTTGACTTATGGTTACAGACATCATCAATCCTGTTGACCACAATGGGATCACCTTTAACACTGCTTTCAACTCCTCTACTTGATGAACTGTGCAAAGACTCCATGAGTCTGTAATTCTTTCATCATCACTAAAGCATTGCCGAGGATCACTAATGATGCAAGCTTTATTGAGAAACCTGTAACATCGGCAAAGCTTTTAAGTCGGCTTTTCTTTATTTTATTTTGCCAAGTAGTTAACATTCATATTATTTTTTTATTACAACAAATAAATTAAATTTCATGCTTGAATATAATTATTAATCATTTGCTAGTCAACCAGACTACATAAATAGCTTAACAAGGCAAACAAAGTCTCAAAGAATAACACACTTAATATTTTTTATTACACAAAGTGTATATATTCTATTTACTACGCATTTCCCATCGATTTAAATTTTAATTTGGAGCATGGACAAAGACTATGATAACATACTGGTACCTCAGTTTATTACTCGGGACAGCCATCTCTGACCCTTTCTTGTTGTGATACACCGTACTTGTGCTGTCCGGTAATACTATGATATGCCTGTTCCGGAAGGACGCAACAACCACTTGAAGGAAATTAGAAAGCAGACTCGTTTTGTTCTGTAACTTGATATAGAAGGGAGTCGCCAAAAAGAATGAAAGTGCCGATACAAACATGAGAACAACAGGAACCCCGAAGCCAATTTTCCACCCCAAGTTATCTTGAATATATGTAATGCAAGATAAAGCAATAAGAACCCCAAGTACTAAACTTGCATAATACCATGCATAGTATTTCTTTAAGGCAGCCTCACTTTTATGGTTATCTTGCTCCCTTAGTTGATCTACACCAAATGCCAAGGAGGATGACCTGATGCCTCCAGCACCTATAGACATGAGCCCTAACGACAAACATAAGAAAAAAACTTGCACAGTTGTAGGGGAGCTGCAGCTGATACTAGAACCAACGCATGGTGGAGGTCTTGTTTGAGGAATCACCGCTGTTGACCAAAACAGTGCCATCCCCTAGACAAAGAAAAATCAAGTTGCTTGGTCCTGATTGAGGTTTAGTTTTAAAAAGTACACATTGTTTTGTATCAGGTTTGTATATATGAAAAAATAAAAGCATGCACAGAATTGTCCAAGATGATCACCATATAATGGGCTTTCTGTGGGAGGTCCGAGTAATACCAACTTTTTGGCATATGTGACAGACTTGACAGTTTTATATAACAGTTCTCTGTCTCGTAAATGTCAGTCCCAACAGAAAATAAAACTCAACTTCAGGAGAATTTATTAAAATTTAACAAAGAAGACCCACTCTCGAAAATTCAAAGGAAACACAGTGCCAACAGATCACTGACACCAAGATTCAGCAATGGTATTGGACATTTGCTTCTGCAACTCCTAGCAGAAGCTACAAACATACTGCTACAGAAATTTATTACATTCATATTTCAATATTTAAATATAAAATATGATCAGGGAGTCATTTTCCAATCCCTGCCATATGCGAATATCTGGCACAGGACGAAGCGAGTCCATCCTGCACTACACAATGTCTAGGTTGGAACTCGGCGGACAGATGTAAAGACATGAGGACGAAAAACTTGTATATTAACACTAGGCGCCTCGTATAAAGATTGTGGACAGTTGAGGATGACATGGTTGGTTGCAAAAAAATGGTGAAGATGAGACACCAATGAAGGTGATGATATGTTGACAATCATTGCTCAGTAATGAACAAATCCTGAATTGTTTTTTCCATTATAATATAATAATTCAATCTTATTTGATTATAAGGATCAAATTCTTGCAATTAAGTAATGCTTTCATGATGAATCCTAGTCATATCTCACAAGTTAGGTCAGTTGTTCTTCCATCTAGTTTATTTCACGAATCGGGATGATAAGAACATTATGCGTAATAACTGAGTTTAGATTCAAACAATGACATATCATTATGTAGCCCGCATATTAGAGTGATTTTTTTTTACAATTCAATTTAGATGTGAGGTTTATGGTCCCCCATATATTTTTATTTACTATAAATTTTCAAACAATTTTCTATAAACTAGTTTACTTCTATTAAAAATAAGTATTTCCGGGTAATTTTTGGTTCCACCACTAGAATCGCCAAGGCCAAACGCTTACATGAACACACTAATGATGAATGACTTTTACAGACTACGGTGTGGCTGAGTAGTTAATCTGTCATGACTCATGACCACGACATTAAATGATGTAGACATGTGGTCCACGAAAACGAAATATGGTGTATTCTTGCAAAAGCTTTTCAAGTTGAAAATTACCAATTAAATTTAATATAACAGAAAAGTTGGTAATATTCTAAGAATAATGAATCTCTGGACCAGTCCCCGCCCTTGATAGACCTAGGAGCAACTTCAATAAATTTAGCACCTTATTACTTACAGATTTGCTAGCTCCGTACAAAATAAGGATCGAAGGGGAGACTTGAAGCTCTTGGAGGACTAGCTTTATTAATTTGTCGAGACCCGAGCTTATAAGTCAAAATTACATACTTTTTTTTAAAACTTTTAAGTTACTTATAAGATATCTCAAACAAGCTATATATCCATTATGTTAATTTATGGAAAATTTTGGAAAGAGAGAAAAGGAGGGGTTACCAACCAGGAGACTAAAAAGAGATCCAAAAGCAATGACAGGATAGCGACCGGCAAAAGAATCAGCAATATAAGCTCCAACAACCGGCAAGAAATTGGTAGCAGCCGACCAAATATTAATAAGATTAGTTCCGGCCACCATACTCATATGATACTCGTTCATCAAATACTTTATCATATTTGGCGTCAACCCAAAACTCGCCACTCTTTCAAATGCTTCATTTGCTGATCAAAATCAAATCATACATAAACCACCAAAATCAAAATTAAACATAATTTTGATATAACTTGAACACAAACACATACATACCTATGATGAACGGAAGAGTTCGAAAACCGCCCTTGGGATTGGTGCCCTCCTCCAACAATGGCTCCTCGATCATTTTCTTCTCGTCCTCCATATCATGCACTGTGTTTATGTACAGATATTATCTATTTTTATGTGTTGTATGTAGATTCAACTCCAGAGACCAGAGCACAAGCAGGATAGATAG
The DNA here is from genome assembly GCF_009905375.1 of Apium graveolens. Classification (NCBI taxonomy): domain Eukaryota; kingdom Viridiplantae; phylum Streptophyta; class Magnoliopsida; order Apiales; family Apiaceae; genus Apium; species Apium graveolens. The sequence continues at coordinate 174,756,558 of NC_133647.1, read as the reverse complement.
AGACAGAGAGAGGGAGCGAGAATCACAATTATCAAAGAGTTATCGTTTATGGTGCTGCCAAACTTACAAACGTGTGATATCACTGACACTGACTTTGCATGGTAAGATCATTCTCCGCTTTACACGTGGCCTAACTTACCCCCGACAGCTCGTTTCTAGTCGACTAAAATACTACCTCCTTGTTCTTTTGTGTGACAGGCGGTTATTGATATTTTATTTTTTCACGTCAGGCATCTAGATTAATATCCCGGATTTTTGGGATCACATTTAAATTTAAAAATATATATACTATCTTTATTCCAACAACCTTTACGAAACGGAGTTGCATTTTGCCGCGAAAAAGTTCGAACTCGACTCGTTAAGAGTTTGGTTTAACTCATTTTATTAAAGGTTCGAGTTCGAACTCGAACAAAAAAAGTTGGTCATTAAGAAAATAAGCTCGAGTCGACTTTTTGGCATGTTTGGCTCGGTTCGGCTCAAAGAACATTTAAAAAAATATATTTTATTTTTATATATTTGTTTATTATGATTTTTTTTATATAAATATTTCTCAATTATTAAACAGTATGAATGTCAAAATATATATTTTAGTACTTTGAAAAATATTCAATATTAATAATAATTTTATTTAATTTGATATTTTAATAATTAACAAGTGATTTGACTACTACTTCTAACTAGTATTTATTCCCATATTGGTGTTTCGATTTTTTTAAGATTATTTATAAATAATTCAACTATACGGATGTCAAGACCTATATATTTGAGTGATATAATAAAAAAATTAGAAAAAATAAATATATTTGATTTGTTATTTTAAGAGTTAATCCGCAATTTGACCAGTACTTCTATTTGGTCACATATTGATGTTTCAATTTTTTTAAAAATATTTACGAATGATTCAACCGCACGGATGTTCATATCTATATATTTTAGTGATAAGACAAAATTTTACGAAAAATATTATTTTGTTTGTTATTTTAAGAATCAACCAGTAATTTGAGTATTACTTCTAACTAGTGTTCAGTCTCATATTGATATTTCAATTTCAAATAAAATGATTGATCCAACCGTACAAATGTCAAAATCTATATATTTTAGTGATATTAGAAAAAAAAATGTATCTTGTTTGCTATTTAAATAGTCAACCTAGTTTGATCCGTACTTATTATTAGTGTTTAGTTTCATATTGATGTTTCAATTTTTTAAAAAAAATTTATGAATGATCTAACTGTAACGATGTCAAGATCTATATATTTTAGTGATATGAAAAAAAATATTAAAAAATATATATTTGATTTGCTATGTAACAGTCAACCGGTAATTTGAAAAGTACTTTTTAGTAGTATTTAGTCTCATGTTTATGTTTTAAATTTTTAAAAAATATATATGAATGATCCAACCGTACGGATGTAAAGATCCATATATTTTAGTGATAAGAAAAAATTTCATAAAAAAAAATAATTTTTTTTTATTTGTTATTTTAAAAACCAACCAGTTGCTTGAATAGTAATTCTAACTAGTGTTTAGTCTCATATCGATATTTCGATTTTTTTAAAAAAAATTATTAATGATTCAACCGTACGTATGTCAAAATCTATATATTTTTATGATATGACAAAATTTTCATAAAAAAATAGTTTATTTGGTTTGCTATTTAACAGTCAACCAGTAATTTGACAAGTAATTCTGACTAATGTTTAGTATCATATTGGAGTTTCGAATTTTTAAAAAATATTTATGAATGATCCAACCGTACAAATGTCAAAATCTATATATTTTAGTGATAATACAAAATTTTCATAAAAAATAAATCTATTTTGTTTCTTATTTTAAAAATCAACCAATTGTTCGAATAGTACTTCTAACTATTGTTTAGTCACATTTTGATGTTTCAATTTTTTTTAAAAAAAATCATGAATGATAAATTGTACGGAGGTTAAGATCTATATATTTTAGTGATATGATAAAAAAATAGGAAAAAAATAAAAATATTTTGTTTGTCATTTTAGCAGTTAACCAGTGGTTTGACCATATATTTTTCACATAAGCTCGTCTCGGCTCGACTCGTTTTAATGTATAAATCTCGTGCTCGACTCGTGTTCAGCTCGATTGTATTCGATAAAAACTCGTGTTCGGCTCGTTAATTAACGAGTTCAAGTTTAAATACAAATTATTATTAGTGGTGTTTATCCTGGGAGATAATAACATGTTGGTGTTAATTGTTGATATGATATACTTTCTCAAAATTTCGGGTTTTGTATCCACTCGAGGAAGGACAGTACAAGTCCATTTCTAACTATATTCTCACACCTTGTATTTTATTAGAACATATGTGATGTATGAAATATTTTTAATATTTTTATAATTTTTAAAATTAATTTTGAAAGAAAAAATTTAAGTTATGAAATTTGTCATTTAAGATGTCTAATAACATGATACTATAATAAATAAATAAATATATACACACAAACACACACACGTATATGTTAGTGGTATTTTTCAAATAAGAGATATTTTGTAAAAAAATTAACATTAATGAATGAAATACATAATTTTATCGATACTCGTAGATATGTATACAAATGATTATTATGTTTAATCGAAAGATAAATTTTAGCTAAGATTAATCGTGCAAATCATCCTTAATTTGATTTTAGTATTATTTTAGCACATATCAATTGTACATGTTATTTTGCTTTAACACAAAACTCATTATACCGATCAAATCCAACTAATTATATTTATCTTTAATTTAATTATTTTAAGCTTGGATATGTGATATATTTTAGCTCAAATAAAAGTATATATTGTTTTGTTTTAGTTGTTCTAATATTTTTGATTTCAATATAATTTAATTTTGGATCAATTATGTAAATCTTTTTTAATCATGTTGAATAGCATATATTTAATTTTTTTTTCATAAATTATTGTACAAAGTGACAAATTATCTCTAATTTCATTTTAATAAAAAAACATCAATATCGATATTATAGACATAAAATAATACATGTAACTATATGAGCCCATTATGTCAACCAATTTCAAGTAATTAAATCTAATTTGTTTTCAGTTTTATTTTAGTCTAAGTTGAATATTGTTTTGTTTTGGCAGAGTAATATATTATTATTTTTAGCGTGTGTGATTATCTCGAACAACAAATTATCTTCAATTTTAATTTTTTTGGTTTGATTCAATATCATGACTTTTTTTAATTGTATCAATAATATTTATTATTTTGTTATAACCCTATTTAGCCAATCAAATTAACTATATTCATTTTTATTTTTATTTTTTTATTTTAATATGCTTTAATAATATAATTTTGTTTAATGGATGATTAGCGTATTTTTTTAATCTCGGGTTATTATACTTACTACTTAATTATCTGTTAGTTTGAACTTTGTTTTGACGGTTGAACATTATAACTTTTAGCTCGGGTAAATAGTATACATATTATTCTGAAATTATTATAGTACTTAGTTTTATTTATATTTATAATTTTTTTTGTATATATAAATTTACGAATGAGAGCGTTAATAACAAAATTGGGATTATGAAAAAAAAATCACAATTACTCCAATAATTGAATAGTATAGCAAACACAATTGTCTACTTAGAGCATTTTCCAAGGCTAGACATTTGTTACCTATAATATCTACGTGTCAATCTATTATAACTAACATATAAAAAATATATCCCTTCAACGCTGAGACTTTTTAGGTGTTTTTTAGATAACAGAATCCACGCACGTTGTATCTGTTAATTCATTTGCAATCATTTAAATTAACCCACATCAGCTATACCCCTAATCCTAACCGACTCCTTAATTTTGTTATTTATTTAAAATATGAGCATGCCACCTTAAATTATTTTTTCAATACTTAATTTAAAATATTTAAGGTAATGTTAAGTGTAAAAATATTATGTTATTGTTAAATAAATTTATAAAATTTATATTATATGATATGTTTTTAGTTATATATTCTATTTTTTTATGTCAGTAATGGTTGTTATTTTTTTCATTTATTTTCAAATATGTTATTATATTTTCAATTAATCATAAAAATTATTTATTTTTATTTTTATAATGTTTATTCTAAAATATTGACATAAATATAAATATGTTATAATATTATTATTAAAAAATATTTTATTAAATATTATTATTTTAATTTTTCAAATATATATATATATATGGACTACTCTAATAGAAACAAGTAGAATAAAAACTAACTAAAAACTTAATTTTTAGGATGATATGAATGGTTTTGTTGGGGGCGAGAACGAGCCTAGTGCGTCAAAAAGAGGCATGCTAGAACGCATTGAGGTCTATTTTCCATGTATGGGGCCTATCTAGGATTATGATTCGAGCCCTGATGAGGCTTAGTGGGCCCGAGGTGGATTTTTGGGGCTGAAAATAGATATCGAATAGATTATGTAATCTAAAAGGTGGGTGATGTGATTTAAGGGGCGGAGTTTTAACCTGTAAACTTGAGTAGTGTATATTATTTTAGTATCTAAATCTAACGGTCATGATCACTTCATTAAAAAGATCCGACGATCATAAATGGAGATAATTAAACCAATAAAAAAACACCAAATTATACCGTCATTCCGGTTATTATAGCATACTAGCTTAAATATCGTGTGATGCACGGATTCCCATTAATATTTAATTTTTTTATTTATCCCGTCATATTATAATTTTAGAATTATTTATATAAATATATAATAATAATAATAAATTTATAAAAAAATAATAGGATAACTAGTTGTCGTAGTTTAATAGGATAAGTGTATTATATCCAGTAGTTTAACAATTTAGTAGTTTAGCGGATATATAACACTATTTTTTATTTATATTTTATAATAGGATAAGATGTGGTTGTAGTTTAGCAGGATAAATAGACTATGTGTGTAGTAGTTTCATAATTTAGTAGGTTACCGAATATATAACACTATTTATTTATTTTTTAATAACCAAAATTAGGGAATAACCGTTGAACCAAATTATACATCATTCCGATTATTATAGTATAGTATAGATAGCTTTACAACTCGTGCCATGCACGGGACTTCATTAATACTTCTATATTATTTAAAATATAATATTTTTTTTGGATCATTAACTTATTAGTATATTTATAATAATAATATAAATATTTGCTATTTGCGGGGTTCAAACCTGAGAGTTTTAGTAGTATATAAATAATAATATAAATATTTGTTGTTGGCGGGGTTCGAACATGGGAGTTTGAGTAGTGTGTATTCTTTTAGTATTTGAATTTAACTGTCCTAATCATTTGATTAAAAAGATCCGAAAATTATAAATGGGGATAACCAAACCAACAAAAAAGGAAAATACTAAATTATATATGATTCCGGTTATTATAATATAGTATATAGTATATTATAGATTATAGATTAATGTTGGTGGTTAACCTTAGGTAACAACGACAATCGTTGGACGGACATAATTGTTATATGTGTTTTTATATCAATTAAATTAATAGAAGAAATAGAATTAAGTTTCAATATTAATTAGTTCAATATTATATTAATTATTAAGGGTAATTCGACTGACCGATTATTAAATTTTTAATATTTCGTCCATTATAATATAGTATAAATTTTAGCACAATTTAATTTAATTTATTTTATGATTTATTAATATAAAATTAAAAATAAATAACAATTATATTTTTATATTCATTAATTAAATTGTAAATTAAAATCAAATTTAATAAACTGAAAAAATATTATTTCATTATTCATCCAAATTTGAATAGATAAATATTGACGGTTCAAATCTTTATCGGTCCGATCGTAGATCAAAATTTATATCAAAATATTGATCATTTTAAAATTGGCCCTGGACCGAAATTGTTCCAAATTTAGTTTAAGTCAATCTTTGAGTTGGCTATAGAAAACGTTTCGGCTAAAATTGAATTGATTTCGGTTCAAATTGTACCCATAATTACCAAAATCTCGGTCTTAATTGAAATACTTAACATTGTCAAATTTGGACTATTTTTCTGACAAGAAAAAAATTTGGACCGTTAGAGCATCTACAACGGGATTCACCTGTTAGGTATAATATATGTGTGGCAAGAAACTTTTTGAAATTATACCTAATATGTAAAAAAACGACTATTCCAACGCACATACCTATTAGGTAAATTTGTAGATGACGAGAAATCAACACACTAGATATATTGAATGAAATACCATCATCTACAGTAAAAACTCTATAAAATTAATAATGTCGGGACCGAAGAAATTTATTAATTTTGAGAGTTAATAATTTATCGATAAATTAATAATTATTAATTTAAAGAGTTTTTAACCTATTATAATGTACATACCTCTTAGAATCAACGAACTTTGAGATTCAACATAATTAGTAATCTTGGGAAATTAACAATGACTTTTGAAATTGTACTGTATAATTATTATAAACAAGATTAATGAATGTGTTCAATGTATTCTCAAACAAGTTTGGCATATATAAATTACATGAACGTGTTAGAGTATTCAAAATATACCTCACAAGATGGCTTCTCATCCAAAAGGTGTTGCAGAATCAACTATGTCAGATCAAATACGTAAGGAGTTGTGTGAGTACAAGAGAGATAATCCTGCAAGCACACAAAAAGACTTGCAGAGATGACTTGAGGGAAAGTTCCAGTTAAAAGTTAGTCAAGGAACAATATCAAACACACTTGAGCGATCAAATGATTATCTCTATGCTGAAATAGAGGGAAGCGCAAAGATCAAAAAACACAAACCAGTAAAATATCCTGACATGGAGAAGGTTGTTTATGAGTGGTTTCTCCAGCATCAAGAACGTGTGAATATCACAGGATAATTAATTTTGCATAATGCAAGAGAAACAATGAAACTCTTGTACCCTCACGATGATTCAGATTATAACTTCTTTATAGGATGGCTTGGGAAATTCAAGCAGCGGCATGACATAAAGTCATTTCGTCATTTTGGCGAGAGTGGGTCTGTTGATGTACAAGACATGGAGCATAAATTGGTATCGATTCGGGAGAAAATTGATCAATTTTTTGTAAAAGATGTTTTCAATATGGATGAAACTGGGTTGTTTTATAGGCTACAAGCTGATCATTCACTGTCAACAAAATAACTTGAAGGAAGAAAACAAGATAAAGAAAGGCTTATGATAGGTATTTGTTGCAATGAAGATGGCTCTGAAAAAATCCCTCTATGGATTATTGGGAAATATGCAAAGCCTCGTTGTTTCAAGAATGTGAACATGAATAGCCTGGATTGTCAGTATCGAGCTGACAAAAGAGCATGGATGACTAGTGTGCTTTTCGATGAATATGTTCGTTCATTTGACCAAATGATGCATGGTAGAAGAGTTCTGCTTGTGATGGATAATTGTCCAGCCCATCCAAAAAATATTGAAGGGCTAAGAAATGTTGAATTGTTCTTCTTGCCACCCAACATGACATCAAAGATTCAATTTTGCGATGCTGGGATAATAAGGGCTTTCAAGATACATTATCGTAGAAGGTTTTATCGTAAAATATTGAAAGGTTATGAGGTAGGATAATCTAATACAGGGAAGATAAATGTCCTTGATGCTATCAATTTGGCAATCCCAGCTTGGATGATAGATGTTCGAAAAGAAACAATAGCAAATTGTTTCCGACATTATAAAATTCGTTCATCTAGTGACGTTGCAAGAAATTTAGATGAACGCACTTTTGATGAAAAAACCCAAGACCTCGAGACTATGATCAATCAATGTGGCTATCGTAATAAGATGGATGTCAACAATCTAATAAACTACCAGGTGAAAATGAAGCATGTTCTGAGATTCAAAGTTTAGAAGATATTGTTGATACTATCATTGAGGACAATACAAATGATGACGGCGAAGATGATACAATGTCTTTGGAACCTGTTACGAGAAAGGAAGCTCTTATGGCGTCGAATACTCTTCACAACTTTATGATACAATACAAAAATACAACACTTGAGTTATTGGATACAATAAGAAAAGTTAGAGATGAGCTCCAAATAGACTTGAACTTTAAAATAAAACAGACAACTATTAAATCATATTTCAATAAGGTGTAATATATTATTTCATTTCCTATGAATTATTAATTTATGATTTTCTTGGGATTGAAAACTATAAAAGGATTTCCCAAAAAATTATTATCTTATTATTTTATCGAGTTTTTAAATTTTTTACATTGGCCCAAGTCGGGACCGAACAAATTTATTATTTTAGAGAGTTTATTAATTTAACAAGTATTAATTTAAAGAGTTTCTACTGTATTAATTTATTATATTAGTTTACTAATAAACTAATATAATAAAAAAATTAGCAAATGTTTTGAAATATATAATCAATGTTTAATAACTATTTTTTTCACATTTTAAATATTACAATAATATCATTAAATATATTTTTATAAATTGTATAATTTATTTTCACTTGTATTAAATAAAGAATAATTAATATTTTATTAATATTTCTTTCACAATCCTTTTTTTATCAAAAGGTATAGCCATTAAAAATATTAGTGTTGAAATTTAAAATTAACAAATCAAAATTATTTTTTCAAATATAACTAATCATTGTAACTAATAATATTTAAGCAAAATTATTTACAAATTCAACAAATTTTAGGTAATATATTTTATATAATTTTAACTAATGATTAGAGCTACCTGTCTCGAAGATGCTCTTGCCGACTTATACTTTTCATTTGATCATCCAGATTTTAGTTTAAAAATGCAACCCGGTTTAATAAATCCCCTAGGAGGTGTCAACTAGGGCCCTGGCTGCTGTTCCGGGCACATTCATCAACCACAGAAACACAAATTAACGCCAGATCCGAACCGTTAAACAAGCAAGACATCCAACGGTTATCCCTACATTTCACCAAGATTCAACAACCTTAAAGACGCAATCTCATTGGTCGCTAGACCCAACACACGGATCGCTGCACCTATCAAAATCAACACAATCTAAACCGTCAATTTTCACCAATCCAACGGGCCCAAAACCATCCCCCACAAGTCCAAATCAAAAAATTCAAATATCCCGCTCATCACAAACCCTCAAATTTCAAATATAAATACACACACTCCAGACACATCTCATTCATCTCACATTCTCATCACAATTCAATTCAGTTTATAACTTATATTCAAATTTCGTTTTCGATATCAAATGGCTCGTACTAAGCAAACCGCCCGTAAATCAACCGGAGGAAAGGCGCCACGGAAGCAACTAGCAACCAAAGCAGCACGAAAGTCAGCACCAGCAACAGGAGGAGTGAAGAAGCCACACAGATTCAGGCCTGGAACTGTCGCTTTACGAGAGATCAGGAAGTACCAGAAAAGCACTGAGCTTCTGATCCGGAAGCTTCCTTTCCAGAGACTTGTTCGAGAAATTGCTCAGGACTTTAAGACTGATTTGAGGTTCCAGAGTAGCGCTGTCGCCGCGCTTCAGGAGGCTGCTGAGGCTTATTTGGTTGGATTGTTTGAGGATACTAATTTATGCGCTATTCATGCTAAGAGGGTTACTATTATGCCTAAGGATATCCAGCTTGCTAGGAGGATTCGCGGTGAGAGGGCGTAATTTGGTTGATCAATGAAGAAGGGAATTATGTAGTAGGTTGATTATGATGCTTTTGTGCTTTATGGTGCTTGGTTTGATGTATATCTGGCTTGGTTTAATTATGAAATGAAATTTGACTTTGCAACCAATCTGTTTGATAAATGTTCTGTGTGAATTATTTTTGCCTAAATCGTAATAAGTAATTTTGAGCTAGAGTTTAATTAAATGTTGGCCTCAGTTAATTGCTCATTGATTGAGAATGATAAAATGATACAGCTACTCTGAAACATGGCTTACTGTAAAATAGTTTCGTTGGTGATTTGATGTATGATAAATGGAAGCTTGCCCAGTTGTAAAACAATGTCTGGCCTATATGTATTATTTTGTGCCTCATCAGTCTTTTTTTTTGTTTATTATCTTTGGTAACTTGGTATACTTAATGCTTTTCTTCAGGGCACAATCCATGGTAAATGTCCTAGCCTCCTAGTCTTGTTACCCATGTATGTAGACTATGCAAGCCAATTACTAGATCTAGCTGGTAGTATTCAACCCTTACATGACTAAATTTGAGATTGTTGTTGAAAAGTTTTTGTGATATTAATAGCTCCAATGGAAGATCGTCGTTTGTCTTTTGCATTTTTGTGGTACATTATAAGGTAATTGACACTGTTTGCAATGTTCAGCTGTTGCTTTTAACGTGGCGGAAGCTGTGGGGATTTAAAACAATAGTTACAGTACCACATACCCTTGTCTGGATTCTGTTTTTTTTGAAGAATTTGACTTCTGCTTTCTACTTCATGTTTCTACTGGAGATCAACCTGCAGACTATATCATGAAACCTTTATCTTGTCTTGTTAGATTTGTCATCTTCTTATCATAATCTATCTTAAAAATTTAAGTTCTTTTTTATTAGTATCATATAATGTGATATCAATGCAAAATCAATAATAGATTTTATGTTGGGTTGTTTTGCATTAAGTGCGTTGGAATGAGTCTGATGAAATTTGACAATCTCCAGATCGTTTTTTTCTTAAGCCTTGTACCCAGACACTTCAGAGAAAAATCACTAGTATCATTGACTCCACACGATTTAAAATTGCAGCAAGGTAATATACATTTGTATCACATGAATGATGTTGCGATTGTTGTCAGCAAGCTTTAGCGATATCAGTACCCTTTAACCCCAGGAACAGAACAACGGAATGCTGTCACATTTCTTATGCATTATATGTGGCACATTACAAGGTACCTGTTGACGGTAGAATCCGGTAGCAACAAAGTTTGAGGTTCGTGGCAGGAAATAAGATCTATGACGGTGTTTTTTTATCGGAAGCGTGAACAATAACCGGTGTATCCGATGGACAGTGTTCGTCAGGAAGTATGAACAGTGTTTGGTGGTGATGATTATTGGCGGCTGAGATCGCTTAGGGTTAGTGGTGGCTCATTTGCGCTCTCGCTTCGGACTCCTTACAATTTGCCTATGTATCCCTATTTATAGGGAATCAAGTCAACGTAGTTCTTGGGGAACAAGAAATCTAATAGGCTTAGATCTCTTGTCCCGAAACCCAATGAAAAATCCACTGGAAACCGTCTTCTACTAGCTTTAGGAATGTCCGCCGATGAACCCAACCACAAAGGCCAAAGGCTCGTCCGCGGTTTCGAGACTTCACGGTTCCCTGGCCAAGGATAATCTTCCGCTACCAGCTGTTTCTCTAGTCCGTGTACGCAGGTATAGAAATGGTTCACCCCAAATGTTGGACACATACTTGCCCCCGATAAGGAGCCCCTACCAGATTACATGACAAGTGATTCCAAGCTTTTGGGTGCAAAGTGCAGGATACCCCGAAGTCTCCCAACGAGGACACCCGTTAACTACAGAGACAGAGTTCCCAAAGCACACACCAGATTTTACCCCACATCCCCAATGAGGACACTCATTGACTACAGAAGGAGGCCTTCAGTCCAGGCATACCCCTGGAGGTCTCTGGCCACAAACACCGCATTTCCTGTAGATATGCTACAGGAAGGAGTTTTTCAATAGAGTAGCTGCATCAAATAGGTTAGTAATAATAATCTCCACCTTCCTTGAATCTTCCAAAGAACTCGGCCAAGCAGTCATGTTGAAGTCTTCACAAGGTCATCTATTCATTCAGGGCGCGCCCTAAGGCTCACCATAGGAAAGGATTCAATCAGGAAATTCCTCACCCTTTCCTTAGTAACTAGGCGCACCTCCTCACTATGCTGAGGGCGCCCCTCTTATACATGGGATCTATTTGACAATAACTTCTTCATCAAAATATAGGGCGCGTCCTTCATTCACACAGGGGGCGCCTACTTTCCTTCCATAAGGTAGATTAACCATATATGTTCCTTGATTTTAGGCATCTCTTCCTCAATTTTGACTATTTTATCAATTTTAATCTGAATATTGTTTATACCAATTTTTGGGCATAACGGTACTCAATATTTTTTTGTAATTTAAGCTATTGCTTTTATCGTGGCGAAAGCCGTGTGGGTTTGAAACTTTGGGATGAACTGGGTGGTTGCCAACTTATTGCCATAGTGCCACATTACCCTTGTGAAAATTGATAACTCCTGGTGGCGGGGCTGCTCCTTCGACGCTGTGCCTGGATTTTTTTCCGCTATGAAGATGTAGCTGTCGTGGAGCTCCTACAAAACAACACCGAAAGGGGGTTTGGGTCCCGCGGCGCCTCTGGTGTGAGAGTAAGAACTCACTTTTGGGGAAGATGAAGATTGAAAGGAATGCAGGGTGACTGTGTGTATATGAGTGTGAGAAAGTGATTAGCCTCAAAACCTTTCCTCCTTGGGCTATTTATAGCCCAATGGTAGGGTTTAGGGGCCGGTACCTTTAAATCGGAGTCGTCGGTTCTAGGAGCGGAGAACACCTGACTGAAGTGGATGTTTTACACGTGTCGGGACAGGACTGGCTGAGGAATGTTCTGAGGATCCTCCGACACGTGCCCTGATAATTTCTATGATTGATAGGTGATAGTTGTCCCTATCATGTGTTTTGGCAAGTGCCTCACGTGCTGGGATTTCCCAATATTGGGCTCGCGTGACTGGGCCAGTTAGGACTAGTAGTGTGCGGGACTGGATTGAGTTAGGAATCCGGGCCTGGTCTTTGCAGGAGCTACATGTACTATCATGTGCCCCCCACTCCCTTATGCAGATTTTCTGGAAGGGGGAGTAAGGTTGTGTTTGCTTGAAGAACTTGAGCTTTGCTTGCCCCCTAGTTCGGATTGGGTTGAGTTCAGCCAATCAGGACTAAGGTTTGTTATATTTACAAGAACTTGAGCTTTTCTTGCCCCCCAGTCCGGATTGCGTTGAGTTCAGCCAATAAGGATTGAAATTTGTTGTCTTTAGAAGAACTTAAGCTTTACTTGCCCCCAGTCCGGGTTGCGTTGAGTTCAACCAATGAGGACTAAGGTTTGTTGTATTTAGAAGAACTTGAGCTTTGTTTGCCCCAGTCTGAATTTTGTTGAGTTCAGCCCATCAGGACTAAGGTTGGTTGTCTTTAGGAGAATTTGAGCTTTGCTTGCCCCCCTAGTCCAGATTGCGTTGAGTTCAGTCAATCAGGACTAAGGTTTGTTGTCTTTAGAAGAAATTGAGCTTTGCTTGTCCCCAGTCCAAATTGTGTTGAGTTCCGCCAATTAGGACTAAGGTTGGTTGTCCTTAGAAGGACTTGAGCTTTGCTTGCCCCCAGTCCAGATTGCGTTGAGATCAGCCAATCAGGATTGAGGTTTGTTGTATTTAGAAGAACTTGAGCTTTGCTTGCCCCCAGTCCGGATTGTGTTGAGTTCAGCCAATCAGGACTAATGTTGGTTGTCTTTAAGAGGATTTGAGCTTTGCTTGCCCCCAGTCCGGATTGCGTTGAGTTCAGTCAATCAGGACTAAGGTTTGTTGTATTTAGAAGAAACTGAGTTTTGCTTGCCCCTAGTCCGTATTGTGTTGAGTTCAGCCAATCACGACTAAGGTTGATTGTCCTTAAAAGACTTGAGCTTTGCTTTCCCCCAGTCCGGATTGCGTTGAGGTAAGTGGTCCGGACTTGGAAGGTGAAACGATTTTGGAATTCCCCCACCCCAAATGATTTGAATTATTACAGTTGTCTTTTTTCAAAAGACGTGCCGTAATAATTAACAGTAGTAATTACCTTGTATATATGTATTGCTGTGTGTATATATCTTTATTATGGACGGTCAGGATCAGGCCACGTGGCGTGACCTTTCAGTCTTCTCCCCGCCTATAAAAGGCGCTGCTGCCAGACTATTTATTTTTTACTCTTCCTCAATTTCTCTTTCGCTTTTTTTCCTCTTTCTCTCCTTTCTTCAACGGTGGTCTCAGGAGGTTTCGAAGGTTTGCAAGCTTTGCTCGATCGTCCCCAACCTCTCCACATTCTTTGAAATTGTAAGTCTCTTTGTTTAATCTTTCATAATTTTCCTTGTAGACTATTTCTTGTTCGAGTTTCAGTTTTGTGCTGCTTTTGTGTTCATGGGTTTATTTGTTTGGATATGTGTGTATATATCTGTATGTATATGTGTTTTGGGCGTATTTTGGTGTGTGATTTTCAATTGGTCGTGGTTCTGGATTTAGGGTTTTTAGACGTGTCCGGATTTTGGTTTTTAGTCCGGACTGGTAGTTCCGTGTTTAGTGTTTGTGGTGTTGTTTTCTGGTTGTGACTTCAGTCTGGACTGAACTTCTGTTGTTTATGGGGGTGTAGGTTATCTATAGTTCGGACTTATGGCGTGGGGTTTTACTGGTTTTGGTTTATGGGTGGTCTGGACTAAAGCTCGTGCCAGAATTTCCTTTTATTTTTACCCCGAACCTTTGGACTCCGATTCGAGTTCTGATTCAGACCGGACTGAGATGGGTAAGAAGGCTAGCACTTCAGACTCCAGATCTATCACCAAATTGACAATCAGTAGGATCTTCCCGCGGAAGGTGCCCTGTACTCCGTACGGGTTGTGGGTTGATATCCCTAACTATTTTATTACAAAGAGCGAGGAGATAGAAAATAAATGGTACTATAGGAATATCAGGTTCGGCTATGCGAGGTAGCCAAATGTCGGTCCGAGGCCGTATGACCGGTCTGAGTTCGATAGGAGGTTTGTTGGTAGTATTGTAGCCAAGGAGTCGTATGGGTTGAAAGAGGAGTATGCCGCTTTGGACCATGCGGCCCAAGATCCCTCAATCCGGGCAACTTTCCAGTTAGATCCACGGATTAAATGGAGATGGCCGGAGCCTGGGGAGAGGATCTATCACATACCGGCGAATGGTTTTGTTTCGGTCTGGTTGGAGCATCTCCGGTCCGGGTGGAACCCTCATTGGCATCTCTTTCTCAAACATCTCTGTAAGTATGAATATTAGCTTTATCCTATGCAGATAACTCCCAATGGGATAAAGTGGATGACTTATTCATTGCTTCTTGCAATCAATTTAAGGTTCAACCCACATTTAAGTTGTGGCATCATATCTTTAGTTTGGTCCAGTCTAGCCAGATGCCGCTGTATGAGATTCGGTTCCAGGCTGCGGAGTGTGGCTACAGTTCTTCTTACAGGCCTGTCATTCAGCATTCCTCGTTGAAGCAATGGAATGGGGAATTGATTATGCTGAGGGGTTTGGATTTACAGTATCTCCCTCATATTGCTGCTGAGGGGGTCCGGACTAGGTTCCCAGGGTTGTTTCCCGGGGAGACGCTATCCGTCTAGTTTTTTTGTTTTGTGAATTTTTGGGTTCTCAGCTAATCCGAGATACCTTTATGATGTACAGAACTATGCATAGGCTAGGGTGTAAGTGTTTTCTCTTTGTACCAGATTGCTTTCTATATCTATACTACTCTTTAGTGTTTGGTTTTTGTAAAGTACTTGTTTTGACTTGCGTTTTATTTTGTGTTCTGGAAGGTTTACCTTATTACAACCCGAATATATCTTCCTCGGCGTATAGCGGTGCCTTGAAGGGTTTAGGAAGCGCCTTCAAGCTGACAAAGAAGGCTAGAACTGGTGGGTCCGGATCCAATCCTCCTCCGGAGGAAGGCTCTTAGAGTAATGCTGTGTCGAGGCCGGAGTCTGGAGATCATGAAAGGGTTCCGGAGAAGGTGGATGACTTTGAGGCTGGGGATTCTTTTGAGAACTTGGAAGAGTTTGAGCCTCTGGAAGAGGTTCCTTAAGTTGAGGTTACTCGCAGGAGGAAGAGGCTTCGGAGTGTTGGTTCGAAACCTCCTCGGGCTGAAAATTTAACTGTCAGTGATGAGTCCGGGGTGAACAAGGGTAAGGGTGTGGCGGAGGAGCGTCCGGAGAGGACCAGTCCGGGGATGGATCTGAAATTTCCCGTTATGGCCGAGATTCCCTCACCCGATGACTGGAAGGAGATGAATGCCTCCAGATTCGATGGAACGATGAAGGAATGTACTCGTCTCTGGGGCCAGGTATACAACGTTTCTTTGCTTGTTCCGTTTCTTCTGGTTTTGACTTGTGATTTTTTTCCTGAGATTTGTGACTTCTTCTTTCTAGCTTGATGGTTGGTTGAAGCTGCTTCCCTCGCATACAATGAATTGAAGAGTGCCCAGACCACAATTGCTGACAAGAATACAAAGATTGGGGAGTTGATGGATCAGATTATTGTGAAGGATACCTCTCTGATCGGGCCGAATAAACATCTTAACGATGTTACTACCCGTGCTGAGAATGCTGAAAAGGAAGCTGCTGATTTGAAGTCGGATTTGGCTGAGCTCCGGAAGCAGATTGCTGCCGTGAGACCATAGTCGGAGGTCATTGAGGCGTATAAGAAGTCCGAGGAGTATGACAGGGCGATTGTGAATTTCGGGGTTCCGGAGATTAGTCGTTGTTGGGTAATTGCCAAGAAGCATATCAAGACTAATTCGGAGGTGGAATGGGATAACTTTGTGGAAGAATTCATTAAGGCAAAGCAGAATATAGAGGCTGGACTCGGGGATCCGGAGCCTTTCGACGGTCTATGCCCCAATTTCCTCCCTCCAAATGCTCCGGATTCTTAACTTTTTATCTGCATTGTGAACTTTTTATGATTTTAAAACTTTTGATTGGCTTTTGAATGATTTGTGATTGTAATATTGTACTTAGCTCCGGGCTTTGTTGGTCCGGTTAACTGTGAAATGTCTTTGCTTTTCTTTGCTTTTGTTTGCCTTTATCTTGGCTTTTCTATACTTTGTTTGCCTTAGAAAGTTTTTTAAGTTATTGTTTTTCCCCTTGTCTGGTCTAATGGTTTGTCCGGACTAGTGGGGGATTCTTTACTTAGGAAGTTAGTTCCAAGTAAATATGTTTGCTCCAGTCCAAACTTATCTTTATTCCGGACTAACAATAGCTTCTTTACTTAGAAAATTAATTTTATGTAAATATATTTACTCTAGTCCAGACTAATCTTTGGTCCGGACTAAAGATGACTTCTTTACTTAAAAAATTAATTCTAAGTAAATATTGTTGCTCCAGTCCAGGCTAAGCTTTGGTCCGGACTAGTGGTTGCTTCTTTACTTAGAAAATTAATTCTAAGTAAATATGTTTCCTCTAGTCCAGATTAATCTTTGGTCCGGACTAGTGGTTGCTTCTTTACTTAGTAAATTAATTCTAAGTAAATATGTTTGTTGTAGTCCAGACTAATCTTTGGTTTAGACTAGTGGTTGCTTCTTTACTTAGAAAATTAATTCTAAGTAAATATGTTTGCTCCAGTCCAGACTTATCTTTGGTCCGGACTAGTGATGACTTCTTTACTTAAAAAATTAATTCTAATAAATATGTGCGCTCTAGTCCAGACTAATCTTTGGTCTGGACTAGTGGTTGCTTCTTTACTTAGAAAATTAATTCTAAATAAATATGGTTGCTCTAGTCCAGACTAATCTTTGGTCCGAACTAGTGGTTGCTTCTTTACTTAGAAAATTAATTCTAAGTAAATATGTTTGCTCTAGTCCAGATTAATCTTTGGTCCGGACTAATGGTTACTTATTTACTTAGTAAATTAATTCTAAGTAAATATGTTTGCTCTAGTCTAGCCTAATCTTTGGTCCGGACTAGTGGTTGCTTCTTTACTTAAAAATTAATTCTAAGTAAATATGTTTGCTCTAGTCCAGACTAATGTTTGGTCCGGACTAGTGATGACTTCTTTACTTAAAAAATTAATTCTAAGTAAATATGTGCACTCTAGTCCAGACTAATCTTTGATCTAGACTAGTGGTTGCTTCTTTACTTAAAAAATTAATTCTAAGTAAATATGGTTGCTCTAGTTCAGACTAATCTTTGGTCCAGACTAGTGGTTGCTTCTTTACTTAGAAAATTAATTCTAAGTAAATATGGTTGCTATAGTCCGAACCAAAATCATATTTTTCTTTTTTTAATGAAGAATTTGGCTTCTTGCGTTCTACTTCAGTAGATAAAGTTTGAAAGGATAATTTCCAGGTTCATCTTTCGGAGATCAACTTGCAGACAATCTCATGAAACCTTTTTTCTTGTATTATTTTAACATTTGTTATCTTCTTATCAAAATCTACCTTTAAAATACAAGTTCTCCTTTATTACTTTTATATAATATGTATTTTTTATGCAAGATTGATAAGAGATTTTAATTTGGTTGTTTTGTATTAAGCATGCTAGAATGAGTTTGATGAAATTTGATAATTCCTAGACCGATTTTTTCTAAATTGTGAACCCTAGACACCTCAGAGAAAAATCACGAGTATCATTGATATTTAATCCGATGATCTAAAAGTACAGCAAAGTGGTAAACATTCATATCACTATTTGTGTTGATTCCATGTGACACAGTTTGAGCAACCTAGTAAACATATTGCAATAAACTAAATCAACACATCAAGACGTATCTCTCGATGTATTGGTTGATCATGCTTCATATTTTAAGTTTGACATATTTGGGAAGAGACAATTTCAGAACTCGGTTTATCAGTAAAATTAAAAAATAAAGAAGTATACAACCAGTGCATATATTTTTACTTCTTTGAAGTCAAGAACAATTCTACTATTGAAGCGTATTTGGTTGGGTTTTTAGACGATAATAATTATGCGCGAACAAGGCTAATAAGAAAGTCACGATAATATATATGCCAAAGGGAATTCAGATTGCTAAGAGGATACATGCAACAATGAGAGAGTTATATATATCATAATTAACAAGAACATGCAAATAACCAAGTAACGAAACAAAACACAAAGGCAAAACAACAAGATAAATTAGTAACTGAATTGACAAAAAGAGGATAGAACACTTAGCTCTTTCAGAAGCTTTAACAAAACTGAAATCTTAAAGAACTATGAAGAGCTGAGGCGCCTAGCCTTCGAGAAGTCTAGACTGTTCTTGAAGAGATTATTTCCCCACTTACGCTGTGTTGGGTTGCAACAATATCACTTCCAGGATACAACAACTCAGAGTACTACGTCCATCGATATGTAGCACTCAACAATGACTTGTACCTCAGTTCATCCAGAAAACCTATGTTATATTTTGTATATTGTGGTGGAAAGAAAAAGAGAGAAGTAGCTGCTAGGGTTTCTCACATATGTGGTTCACGTATCTCTATTCCCCAACATTTTGTTCAGTATATAATTGAATATATAACTAAAAACGTAACTGAATATATTACATTAATTAAGATAAATATTCAGACTTAAATTGCATTTAATGAATATTTCCAGAAATATAACAGCCATACCATCAGGATTTGCCCATCAATGGATAATGCACAAGATCAATCCATCAACGGATCATCCACACTGAACATCAATAGATAAATCCACACTAAACTTCAACGGATAAATCCATCAACGGTTAATGTAACGCCCTCCAGACCCGGGGTATAAGCCTGAGGTTACTAGCTAATCACCAAACCTGTACAATTTGATTAATAAATAATAAAGAAATAAATCTAAACCCCTTTAACACTAACCAAGATCGTTTTAGGTTGAAGTATGAAAACAAGAACCACTAACTACTTTATTACAAACCAAATTCAAAATCTTATAAACTATCTTTATCACAAATCATTGTCTAACCAGTTTTAAACTAAGTTCATCTTTTATTCAAACACACACACTAACTATCTACACTCCACCTGTTCAGGCAACTCAAAGCTTTCTTCCTGGATTGGGATCAACACCTTGGGCATGAGAGGATCTCGAGGCTTGACCCGCATCTTTACCACTCGAGTCGTGATGGGTTTCATATTCCTTCTTAACTGAAAACAATAAGGTGAGAATAACAATAAAAAGGTTGAGCCAAAAATTGCTCAACAAGTCCGCAAAATATAAACAGTGTTTAAGCAGTTTAAGTGAAACGGTAACCTGGGTATATCTCCAAAGATATAGCCTCGCGAGAATAGAAAGAAGGCCATTACTGGCGAGTACAAACGAACTAAACTAGACATAAGTTTGCATCTATACCCTGTTGATCAGCCATGATACAGTGCAGATCTATATCCCGTTATATAGATCCCGTCGGGCACCCAGGCACTACGGCCCATCTCAAGGATCCGGTTATGTCCCGGTCCTTAGGATTAAGTAAACTTAATCCCCAAAAGTATCACTATCTAGTTCATGGAGTAGCAACCGGAATAATCGGTATGCTTTGATATATTCTAATCATCAGAATATATCAATATTTGTGAGTAACAATTGGAATATAAACAATGAATTCAAATGAAAAAGAGAAATCAAGAATCGAAATGAAATATGGATAAGAGAATCAAAAGAGTGCAAGCGTGATAAGAATCTGAAGAAATATCATTATTCTGAAAATAGAATAGGGGAAAACTTGCCTTATGCGCGACTCACTGCAAATATGTCACCTTCGTCTATCACCGACTCAACCTGCCTTGCTGACTTAGCTTCTGTTAGAGAAATAGACTGGTTTAGTCATTTCGTACTTCAATTGCGTCTTGAACCGACTTCACATTGTTCCTATTGTCTACCCATGCGCTTATGACTGACTCGTATATTACATATTAGAAAGTAAGACTCGATTAACCACATAATACACATAAGCACATAATCATTTTTATAGCTGAAAATAATTTTTAGAATCAAAATCGACTCGCTGATCGCTCAACTGATCATTATCTTACTCGTTTCCTATTTTTCGGAATTTTTCGGACTCGTCTCGGCACGCGACTCGACTGATAATCAGACAAATAACAAAGTCAACTAATTTCTAGAAGAAATTAGGTCTTAATATTATTTTTAATGAAAAGAATTCATTTTTCTGAGTCAAAAGGCTTTCGTTTCGCTCAAATCGGACTAACGGTCTAATTAATATCAATTAAATACGGATAATTAAATTTAATATTCAACATAAATAATTATTACTAATTTTTAAACCCTAAAATAATTTTTAAATCATTATTTAAGAAAAATCAGAATTAAAAATGACTTTTCTATAATTTTTGGAATTAAAATGAATTTATTATGATTTATTGAAAATTATTTGATTAATTATCAAAATAATTAATCATTTTTAAATAATTAATAAATAATAAATAATTGATAAATAATTAATAAATAATTAATTCTGATTTTCAGAAATTATTTCAGAATTATTTATAATATAAATCCATTAATTAAATAATTAATTAACTAATTTATAAAATAAATAAAACTGATTTTTATAATTAATAAAAATTAAAATTAAAATTAAATCCATAAACACTTGTCAGAATATGAATTCTGACAATAACGGATCAAAGGCGGGTTGAAATTGGGTCAGAAACCGGATTGCCAAGAACAATCCGAGTCGGGATGAACACACCGGAAAATTCCCAGATTTCGGTGGGTTCCCCGGACTCCGGCAACCTCGATTCAGGCCAAAATCAGTACCAAAATCAGTACCGTTTGTACTGATTTTTACAGGGTTTCAACTCAAAACAACTTCCCCAATCTGATTCAGGCCAAAACAAATTTACAAACATCATGGAATCACCATTTCCTGCCACAACCGTCATGAACTTCGGCCAAAATACGAAATCACAGAATCGTGAATAATGCAAAAATACAAAAAATGGTATAAATAAAAGTCCTATAATTTTATAAAAATAAAAATATGATTTTTGTGGGGTTTTTAACACCCAATGGGGTCCGAAAAAGTCATTTTTCGCAAAACGAGAAAATTTATAAAATACCTAGATGTTCAAAATAATGGAATGGTAAAAGCCGTTTGATAAAAAATAAGGCCCATTATTTTATTTGAAATACCTTCTTTAAAATCATGGTTCAGGTCGTAAAACGTTTGAAATGAAAGCTATAAATGAAAAATAAAATACCTGGAAAATACCTTAAAAATACGTGGATGACAGAGAATGCACATAACACATGACAATTAGGGTTTGACAGTTAATTCCACATAAATGACACATTAACACACATAATTTATTATAAATATGATATAATACATACGTAAATTTTCCAAACGTTACATCCCCACCCCCTTAATAGGATTCCGTCCTCCGAATCTTGCTACGAAAATAAATGAGGATATTTCTCTAACATTTCACTCTCAAGTTCTCAGGTTGATTCTTCAACCATAGGGTTTCTCCACAATACTCGCACTAAAGATACAGACTTATTTCTCAACACATTCTCTCGCCGATCTAAAATTATTATCTGCTGTTCTACAAAAGACAAATCAGGTTGGATATTTATCGGTTCATACTCTATTACATGCCTAGAATAAGGTTTATATCGCTTAAGCATCGACACGTGAAACACATTGTGAATATGTTGCATATGAGACGGTAAAACTAATTCGTATGCAACTTTTCCTACTTTCTTCAAAATTTCAAATGGTCCGACGTATCGTGACTTCAATTTACCCTTGTTGCCAAATTTGGTCAATCCTTTCCATGGCGATATTTTGAGTAACACGTGCTCTCCTTCCTGGTAGTCCATATCCTTCCTTGCTTGATCTGCATATTTGTGTTGCCTGTTTTGTGCTGCATCCAATCGTTTTCGAATAAGTTCTATCTTTTCTTTAGTCTGTTTCATTAATTTTGGACCCAAAACCTTACGTTCTCCAACTTCATCCCAATATACTGGTGATTTGCATTTTGTTCCGTATAACGCTTCATCTGGTGGCATTCCAATGCTTGCGTGATAACTGTTGTTGTAAGAAAATTCAACCAAAGGTAAATGCTCATCCCAACTGCCTTCGAAATCAATCGCATAAACTCGTAGCATGTCTTCAATTGTTTGGATAGTTCTTTCACTTTGCCCATCGATTTACGGATGATAAGCGGTACTCATGTTTAATTTAGTTCCAATGCATTCTTGAAATTATCTCCAAAATCTTGAATTGAAATGAGGATCTCGATCAGATACGATAGATATTGGAACTCCATGTCGCATCACAATTTCCTTGAGATACAATTGCACTAGCTTGTCGAGTGAAAATCTTTCGTTAATCGGTATAAAATGTGCCGACTTTGTTAATCTGTCAATGATTACCCATATCGCATCATGATTGGCTTTAGTTCTTGGTAGTCCTACCACAAAATCCATCGTTAGATGTTCCCATTTTCATTCTGGAATATCTAATGGTTGTAGTAATCCACTTGGTCGTTGATGTTCCGCTTTAACTCGCTAGCATGTGTAACATTTACTTACCCATTCAGCTATCTCCTTCTTCATATTTGGCCACCAAAAGTTTTCCTTCAGATCATGATACATTTTTGTACTTCCTGGATGAATGGAATATTTCGAACTGTGCGCATCTCGCAATATTTCTTCTTTCAGTTCTGCCACGTTAGGGATCCAGATTCTTGATGCAAAGCGTAGGATTCTTTCGTTATCCTTCTGAGTTGTGATTTCTTCTCCAGTTAATTCATCATCTTAACTCATCACTTTTTCTTGACAGCGGCGAATCTTCTCTAATAACTACGGTTGAAAAGTCATAGCGTAGATAACTTCTGTAGATTCACTGGGAACACGAATTTCAATTTCCAACTTGTCAAATTCCTTGGCTAATTCTTCGCATGAAGTTAACAAATTCAATCTTTCTTTCCGCCTTAGCGCATCCGCCACAACATTTGCTTTCCCTGGATGATAACTGATCGTAACATCGTAATCTTTAATCAATTCCAGCCAATAGCGTTTTCTCATGTTCAGTTCCTTTTGCGTAAAGATGTACTTCATACTTTTATGATCCATGTAGATTTCGTAATTTTCACCGTAGAGATAGTGTCTCCAAAGTTTCAATGCAAATACGATCGCTGCTAATTCCAGGTCATGCGTAGGATATTTCTATTCATGAGGTTTTAGCTGTCTCAGAGCATATGCAATGATATTACCGTGTTGCATCAGTAGACATCCTAATCCGCGGTATGAAGCATCACTGTAAATGACAAAATTCCCATGCTCGTCTGGCAATACGAGTACCGGTGTGGTTACTAATCGATTTTTCAGCTCTTGGAAACTTTCTTCACATTTGTCATCCCATACGAACTTTTCACTTTTTCGAGTTAACTTGGTCAACGGCGTTGCTATTTTCACAAAATCTTTGACAAATCTTCTATAGTATCTTACCAATCCCAAGAAACTTCGAACATCTGTCGGTGTCTTTGGCCTTTCTCAACTCAACACAGCTTCAATCTTCGCTGGATCGACTTGAATGCCTTCTCTACTGATGATGTGCCCTAGAAATTGTACTTCCTTCAACCAGAATTCACATTTTGAGAATTTCGCGTACATTTGCTCTTTCTTTAGAATTTCCAAAGCAATCCTCAAGTGCTCAGCATGCTCTTCTTCCGTATTTGAGTAAATCAAGATGTCATCAATAAATACAATCACGAATTTATCCAAGTATTTCTTGAATACCCTATTCATCAGATCCATGAATGCTGCTGGCGCGTTGGTCAAACCGAATGCCATTACAAGAAACTCGTAATGTCCATATCTAGTACAGAACGCAGTATTGGGAATATCTTTAACTTTAATCTTTAATTGATGATAGCCCGATCGCAAATCTATCTTCGAAAACCATGCGGCTCCTTTTAGCTGATCGAACAAATAGTCGATTCTCGGTAAATGATACTTATTCTTGATAGTGAGCTTATTCAATTCCCGATAGTCAATGCATAGTCACATGCTGCCATCTTTCTTCTTCACGAACAATACCGGTGCACCTCACAGAGATACACTAGGTCTTATGATGCCTCAGTCTAGAAGATCTTGCAGGTGTGTTGACAATTCCTTCATCTCGACTGGAACCATTCTATATGGAGCTTTCGAAACTGGTTCTGTACCTGACGCTAAATTAATCGTAAATTCAATTTCTCCATCTGGCGGTAACCCTGGAAGCTCGTATGGAAAGGCGTCCGAAAATTCACATACAACTGGAATATCTTCTATTTGGGACTTCCTTTCTCAGTATCTAACACGTAAGCTATGTACATATCACATCCCTGTCGAAGCAATCGTTTGGTCTGCATCGTAGTCATAAATTTCTTTTGCTGTTTTCCCCCCTTTAAGATTACCGTTGTATTTTCCGCAGTTCGCAATTTGACTTTCTTGTTCGCGCAATCGATCTGAGCATTATAGCAAGCTAACCAATTCATTCCCTAAATGACGTCAAACTCTCCTAACTTAAAAGGAATCAAGTCTACGGAGAAATGATGTCCGGCTACTTCTATATCGCACGCAGGACATACTCGATCTACTGAACTTTGGTCCTCATTCACTAATTTTATAATTAACATCTCGCCCAACCATTCGAATTCTTCAGAAATAAATGAACGGGTAGCTCCAGAATTAATTAATACTTTTGAATTTACGGAATTCACCAAAAGCTACTTACAATTACACTAGAACTCGATACTGCTTTTTTCATTGTCATGTTGAAAGTTCTTGCTCTGGGTTGATTAGGTGGCGGTGGAGGAGGTAATGCCATCACTTTCGGAATACTAGCTGCCATTGCTAGTCTTTTTTAATTCCTAGCGATATGCCCTTTCTTTTCTCACTGAAAACAAGTAATTTCTGCTATTTTTCATGTTGGAAATTTGTTAGAATAGTGCCCTTTTTGCTTACATTTGAAACATGTCACATCTGCTTTGATACATACGCCGGTGTGTTTTCGTCCACAAGTTCTGCAGTACGGCATTGGGACTCTGACAATTCCCTGTTGACTGGGGGCTTAGAAACGATTACCTGTTTTCTGGATACCTTGTTCCATCCTTTTGAAATTTAAATTTGTTCGGACTTGAAATCCCGGCTTCCTGCTGGAACGGTCTTGGAAACTTCCCTGTCCTCTATCATTTTGAGATCTTTCGCTTTCCCCTTCAATAACCAAGGCTTTCTGGACCACATCGATATACGTCGTTAACTTAAAAACAACAACTTGTCCATGGATCCACGGTCGTAACCCTTCTTGAAACCTTTGGACTCGTTTTTCTTCAGTATCAACTTGTTTTGGAACGAACCTAGCCAATTCAGTAAATTTGGCTTCATACTCTGTCACGGACATACTTCCTGCTTCAGTTCCAAAAACTTAATCTGCATTTGATTTTTCACATAGCGAGGAAAATGTTTCTCTAAGAACAGCTCTTTAAACCTATCCCATGCAATAACATCTTTACCCTCTAAAGCCTTTTTAGATTCCCACCAATAATTTGCTTCTTCTTTCAACAAATAACTAGCAAAGCTAGTCTTCTGGTCTTCACCTACCTTCACTAGCGCAAATGCCTTCTCTATTTCTTTCAACCAAGTGGTAGCCTTAATAGGATCAGTATATCCCTCAAATTCTGGAGGTTTAGCCAACTGAAACTGTTTGAAAGTAACAATAGGTATAGCTGGTGGTATCTGGGGCTCAGGACGAGGTGGCTGTTATAACATTTGATGTTGAATCTGTTGCTACTGTTGCTGCATCTGTTGTTGCATCATTACCATCTGCTGTTGCATCAGATGGAACATTTGGTTCATGGTATCATTGGTCTGTTCTTCAGAATTGCTGTTGGAAGTCTCAATCCTAGTCTTTCTCTTTGGTGCCATTTGCTGATAATAAAACAAGTGATGTTTTTTTAACAGTTTATTAAATAATTGACAGCAGATAAAAAAACAATTTATCATGTATTAACAAAATTTACATAATGGTTCGAAGAAAGAAAACAGTTTGCTTAATATAAAAACAGGAAATGTAAACAGTTAAATGAAATGTTTGTTCTTCTCTCTCTTTTTTTCCCACAGAATTTAAAGTACGAAAAGCTGTAAAATAATAAAGTAAAGGTAAATGCTGTAAAACTGTAAAGACTGGAATTTTAAATGAAAGAAATTTAAAAAAGTTCATTTTATATATATGACACCAACCTCAGGTGTAAGTGTTTGGTACCAAAAAGTCTCGCTCTGCTGGTCATCACTGCGGCTACAAGTCAAACTAACTGCTACCAGTCAAACTGCTACTACAAGTCAAGCTACTACTACACACATACACACTACTCACTATGTCATACTAGGCTGCATCTATATACATCTGTCCTCTGAAGTCAATATCTCAGAATCCTGGCGGAATACGCCTCAACTCATCCCCAAGTATCTGAACCAAAGTTTGCGCCAAACGGAATATCCTGTAAAACTCCGCAAAAGAAGGCGGTCCTTCATGGGTCAAATCATCCAGCTCCCATGTAGCACTCATCAAAGCAGACTGTAACCTCTGCCTCATCATGTAATCTGGCTGTAAGGTGGCTAACGGTCCTCGGTCTCTCTGATCAAATAAATGCATAATCTCCCTACACTGAGCTCTCCAATACTCCACATCATCTCTCATAACCCTGTACTTATGGTATGGTACCATATGTGGCTATGCAACCTGACCCACTGGCTCCTGTGATGGAACCCTCGGTATCCCTGCACCCTGCTGTGGTAACCCCAACTATAAATCCACATCATGCTCGCCCATCCCCTCAACTGGGATCATCTGGAATATGTCAGGCTCTAGGGCATGTACTGGTATAGGAGGCAATACTGGTGGTGGTGGAAGCTCCGGCTCAATCTCCGGTATAAACTGATGCTCTACCGGTAGTGGGATCATCGGCTCAAAGAACTCCAATGGATCAAACATCTCTATAGGGTCATGGACTATCCCCTATACTGGAGGTACTGGCTCCTGTGGCAATGGTGGTGGAGGTGGAAGAGGAGGAAACATGAACTCAGATACTGGTGGCATAACTAGTGCGATTGGCCCGGTGACTGTCCTCTCAGAAGAAGCCGAATAACCTGACGACGCCATCTGATAATATACCAAAGAAATAAAAAGGTCACTAAATCATCCCTAGAACTAATACCTTCCTATCCTAATTTTATCTAAATCCTAACACTACTCTTCCTATTTGACTACTTCTATCCTATGTGATCTCCCTATCTTATCTTAACCCTAATGTTCTTGTTTTCAGGGACCAAACCTACATCTCTGATGCTAAACCTGTAATGCCCTCCAGACCCGGGGTATAAGCCTGGGGGTTACTAGCTAATCACCAAACCTGTACAATCTGATTAATAAATAATAAAGAAATAAACCTAAACCCCTTTAACACTAACCAGGATCTTTTTAGGTTGAAGTATGAAAACAAGAACCACTAACTATTTTATTACAAACCAAATTCAAAATCTTATAAACTCTCTTTATTACAAATCATTGTCTAACCAGTTTTAAACTAAGTTCATATTTTATTCAAACACACACTAACCATCTACACTCCACCTGTTCGGGCAAATCAAAGCTTTCTTCCTGGATTGGGATCAACACATTGGGCATGAGAGGATCCTGAGGCTTGACCCGCTTCTATACCACTCGAGTCCTGATGGGTTTCATATTCCTTCTTAACTGGAAACAATAAGGTGAATAACAACAAAAAGGGTGAGCCGAAAATTGTTTAACAAGTCCGCAAAATATAAGCAGTATTTAAGCAGTTTAAGTGAAACGGTAACCTGAGTATATCTCCAAAGATATAGCCCCGCGAGAATAGAAAGAAGGCCATTACTGGCGAGTACAAACGAACTAAACTAGACACAAGTTCGCATCTATACCCTGCTGATCAGCCAGAATACAGTGCAAATCTATATCCCACTATATAGATCCCGTCGGGCACCCAGGCACTACGGCCCATCTCAAGGATCCGGTTATGTCCCGGTCCTTAGGATTAAGTAAACTTAATCCCCAAAAGTATCACTATCCAGTCCATGGAGTAACAACCGGAACAATCGGTATGCTTTGATATATTCTAATCACCTGAATATATCAATATTTGTGAGTAACAATTGGAATATAAACAATGAATTCAAATGAAAAGGAGAAATCAAGAATCAAAATGAAATATGAATAAGAGAATCAAAAGAGTGCAAGCGTGATAAGAATCTGAAGAAATATCACTATTCTGAAAGTAGAATAGGGGAAAACTTGCCTTATGCGCGACTCACTGCAAATATGTCACCTTCGTCTATCACCGTCTCAACCTGCCTTGCTAGCTTAGCTTCTGTTAGAGAAATAGACTGTTTTAGTCATTTCGTACTTCAATTGCGTCTTGAACCGAATTCACATCATTCCTATTGTCTACCCATGCGCTTATGACTGACTCATATATTACATATTAGCAAGTAAGACTCGATTAACCACATAATACACATAATCACATAAGCACATAATCATTTTTATAGCTAAAAATAATTTTTAGAATCAAAATCGAGTCGCTGATTGCTCAACTGATCATTATCTGACTCGTTTCCTATTTTTCGGACTCGTCTCGGCACGCGACTCGACTGATAATCAAACAAATAACAAAGCCAACTAATTTCTAGAAGAAATTAGGTCTTAATATTATTTTTAATGAAAAGAATTCATTTTTCTGAGTTAGAAGGCTTTCATTTCGTTCGAATCGGACTAACGGTCTAATTAATATCAATTAAATACGGATAATTCAATTTAATATTCAACATAAATAATTATTACTAATTTTTAAACCCTAAAATAATTTTTAAATCATTATTTAAGAAAAATCAGAATTAAAAATGATTTTTTTATAATTTTTAGAATTAAAATGAATTTATTATGATTTATTAAAAATTATTTGATTAATTATCAAAATAATTAATCATTTTTTAAATAATTAATAAATAATGAATAATTAATAAATAATTAATAAATAATTAAATCTGATTTTTAGAAAATATTGCAGAATTATTTATAATATAAATCCATTAATTAATAATTAATTATCTAATTTATAAAATAAATAAAACTGATTTTTATAATTAATAAAAATTAAAATTAAAATTAAATCCAGAAATAATTGTCAGAAAATGAATTCTGACAATAACGGATCAAAGGCAGGTTGAAGTTAGGTCAGAAACCGGGTTGCCAAGAACAATCCGGGTCGGGATGAACACACCAAAAAATTCCCAGATTCCGGTGAGTTCCCCGGACTCCGGCAACCTCGATTCAGGCCAAAATCAGTACCATTTGTACTTATTTTTACAGGGTTTCAACTCAAAACAACATCCCCAATCTGATTCATGCCAAAACAAACCACAAACATCACGAAATCACTATTTCCGGCCACAACCGTCATGAACTCCGGCCAAAATACGAAATCACAAAATCGTACATAAAATCAAACGTTCTATAGTGCAAACTGAAGCCAAGAACACATACAATCGAAGCCCTAACATTTTAATAACCAAATATTCACAGAAATTACAGAGTTGTGATTTGAAAATCGAACATAAACCTTAATAATCGTGAATCACTATCCAGACATCGTTCATTCGATTAAATACCATGAATCGACTGTAAATCATCTAACAAAGCCATATCAATCATCAAAATATCATAATAACCCTAGAATCAAAAAGTCCTAATTCGAGTATAAACCTAGAAATCTAAAATCAAAAACTACGAATCAAAACATGAAATTGATACTAGAAATGGAAAGAACAGATCAAGACCTTCAATTTTAGTACTTGAATCACACGATTTGATGAAGAAATCAGCTGGAAATCTTTGATTGATTCTTCGACCCGACTTGGTTCTAACCGACCCGGTTTGCAGAGAATTTTGATTAATTTCTGATTTTTAATTAATAATTATAGTTAATTAAATAAAAATTAGGCTATTTATAGTAGTAAAATTAATACTCCTAAATAAAACCACGGCCCTAATTCTACACTTTTTAAAATTAATAAGCCCCTAATTTTATAATTTTTGAGTATTAAAATTTAATTTATAAATATTTATATATGCAATATATATAACAAAATTTCCTAAAAATTGTGAATAATGCAAAAATACAAAGAAATGCTATAAATAAAAGTCCTATAATTTTATAAAAATAAAAATGTGATTTTTGTGGGGTCCAATGGGGCCCGGAAAAGTCATTTTTCGCAAAACGAGAAAATTTATAAAATACCTAGATGTTCAGAATAATGGAATGGTAAAAGCCGTTTGATGAAAAATAAGGCCCATTATTTTATTTGAAATACCTGCTTTAAAATCATGGTCCGGGTCGTAAAATGTTTAAAATGAAAGCTATAAATGAAAAATAAAATACCTGGAAAATACCTTAAAAATACCTGGACGACACAGAATTCACATAACACATGGCAATTAGGGTTTGACAGTTAATTCCACATAAATGACACATTAACACACATAATTTATTATAAATATGATATAATACAGACATAAATTTCCAAGACGTTACAGATAATCCACACTGAACTTCAACGGATAATTCCACATTGTACTTCAACGGATATCCATCAACGGATACTAAGTTCTGTGCATCAAAAGATGTTGATTAACAAATCAACTCTGTTATACAGATTCAATATTCATCATAAAACAATATAATAAGTCAATAAATATTTTAATTAAACAATAAGTGAAATTCCTCTTTACTTAATTAATGTGGGACATAACCCACAAACCCATTTTAAACTACTAGTTTCAACTCAATATCTATATGGATTACAGTAAGAAAATGACTTAGATCCACATATAAAAGTTTAAGTCCTCATTGTAAGGAATAACCTCCAACAATTAGTTTTAGGAAATTACATCAAGAACATGTATAAAACATGCCTCAAACTTTCCATTTTCTAACAATCCCCCACAAATCCATACAAAAATGCATTTAAGATTTTATCATGACTTGCTTTTCAGAGTCGGTACTCTCCCGGGTTTGAACCCTCCTAAGTCCCCTACTTCGATGGCTACCAGATATAAATGGATTTTTTCACCTTGAATCTCTATCCGTTTGGTGTAACCACACTCCATAGATGACGACAAGTCAAAAGGCTATGGTGCAGATCTACGGCTTTGAGACGTTATGGTCTTGTCTCGATCCTGTTCGAATGTTTTGAGGAATAACCCTTTCCTCTAATTGTGACCTCACAAGTGCATACGTTTAGCTGGGCATCTCCAAAGATGTACTGCCAACATCTCGTCTTACGACTTGACCCATTCGGAGTTTATAAATCCTGACACAGTATTTGGTCCATCAGGATTTACCAAATCCTGATCCAAAACTGTTTTCATTAGAGTTTATTAAATCTCTTGTTGACTAGCAGTTCAAGTACCTCTTAAGGTTTACAGGGGATAAACTCAGATACATTAGTATCTAAAATTATATGGTAGAGGTACTACCAATTCATCCTTGCAACTTGTTATTACCACATTAAATACACTTCGAGGGAGCTCCTCTCAGGTGTATTGGGTTCCCGTTGTTGATGAATTATGATGGGTTATCAGTCTCATCCCCAACCTCGACTTAAGGACAACAACATGCTCAAACCCCTTAGTAAGCGGATCAACCATATTATCTTGAGTTCATATGAACTCTATAACAATAATCTTATCAGACACAAGACCCCTTATAGACTTCAGTCTAACTTGGATGTGTCTCTTTGTTTTAGCATTATACTTAACACTTCTGATCTTGTCGATAGTTGTACGACTATCACAATGAACAGAAATGGCAGGAAGCGGCTTGCTTACTACATGTAACATTCTCATGAGTCCATGTAACCATTCAGCCTGCATCCTTGTGGCATCAAGTGCACACAACTCAGCCTCAAAAGTAGACCCAGTAATCAAAGTCTGTCTATAAGACTTCCAGGACACTGCTCCACCCACAAGGGTAAACACATATCCAGTCACTCCATTGGAACTGGATTTCTTAGCTATCCAACTTGCATCACTGTACCCCTCGAGTACCCCCGGAAATCCCGGGTAATGCAAGCCAAGGGAAATAGTTTTCTTGAGATATCTTAGAACTCTATCCAGTGCCTCCCAATGAGTCTTATTTGGACAGCTTGTATATCTAGCTAACTTAGACACGGAATAAGAAATATCAGGTCTAGTCACATTAGCAAGATATTGCAAACTCCCAATAATCTAAAAATACCTTAACTGAGACACATGAACTCCTGAACTATTCTTGACTATGGCAACTTTTAAATCATATGGTGTACTAGCGATTCTATAATTTGAATAACTGTACTTCTCAAGTATAGATTTTTCTATGTATTGAGACTGTGACAATGTTATTCCATCAGTTGACTGAGTCAACTTGATCCCAAGAATCACACTAGCCTCACCCATATCCTTCATTTCTAAGTGCCTCTTCAAGAAACTTTTTGTCTCGTTAATAATCTCAATATTGGTTCCAAACAACAGAATATCATCTACATACAAGCACACAATCACACAATCATTACCTCTAACCTTATAGTAGACACACTTGTCACTTTTATTAACTAAAAACTCGAAGTCTAAAACAGTTTCATCAAACTTTTTATGCCAGTCTATTGGTGCTTGTTTAAGGCCATATATGGACTTGACTAGTCTACATACTTTCCTCTCATTACCAGAAGCAAGAAATCCCTCAGGCTAATCCATATAAATCTCTTCCTCAAGGTCACCATGAAGAAAAGCTGTCTTTACATCCATTTGATGGATGATAAGACCATGTACGGAAGTCGATGCAATGAGCATTCTGATTGTTGTCATTCGGGAAACAAGAGAGTATGTGTCAAGATAGTGAATGACTTCCCTTTGCCTAAAGCCCTTAGAAACTAGCCTAGCCTTGTACTTATCTATTGAGCCATCAGGGTTTAGCTTCCTCTTGAAGATTCATTTACATCCAATAGTAGAACACCCAAGAGGGAGATCAACTAACTCCCATGTTCCATTAGAAATAATCGAGTCAATTTCACTCTTCACAGCGCCTTTCGAATGCCTTGACTCCGAAGAATCCATGGCTTGACGGAAAGTTAAAGGCTCATCCTCGACATTGTAAGTGATGAAATCACTTCCAAAGTCCTTGATTACCTTTGCACGCTTACTCCTTCTAGGTTCCTCTACTTTATTAGGAGTAGAGCTACTACAGGATCCACCCCCACATTTGTTATCTTTTCCACATGATCAGGAATACAACTCGATTTGTGAGTGGGATCATCCTTAGAATTATTCACAGATATACCAGTCTTCATAGGGAATACTTCCTCCAAGAAAGTTGCATCATGAAACTCAACTATCGTATTCACCACAATACCATCTATGTCAGGATTTAATACTAAAAATCTCATAGTAGTAGTGGTTTCATGATAGCCTAAAAAGATACAGTCAACAGTTTTTAGACCTAGTTTCTTTCTCTTGTGTTCAGGGACAATTACCTTAGCAAGGCACCCCCACACACGAAGATAACTCAAACTTGTCTCACGCTTTCTCCATAATTTATAAGGTGTCTTGTCCATATATTTAGAGGGACTCTATTCAGAATATGGCAAGCCGTATTCAGAGCCTCTCCCCACTTGTACTTAGGCAACCCATAATTAATTAGCATATTTTTAATCATGTCTTTAAAAGTTCTGTTCTTTCGCTCTGCCATCCCATTAGACTCAGGTGTGTATGGTGGAGTAACCTCATGAACTATACCATTGCTTGCGCAAAATTCAATAAACAAGGTACTCGTATACTCACCACCTCTATCAGACCTCAAACGTTTAAGCACTTTTCCTGTTTGTGTTTCAGCTTCATTTTTATACATAATGAATTTATCTAGTGCTTCATCCTTATGTTTAAGCAAATAAACATAACCGTATCTACTACAATCATCTATAAAAGTAATGAAATATCTATAGTGATCCTTAGTCAACATACCACCGAATTCACATATGTCCGTGTGAACTAAATCTAAAAAGTCTGAATCTCTAACAACATTATAAAAAGGTTTCCTTGTTTGTTTAGCAGTTACACACACTTGACACTTAGATTTCTTATCAATGACATGTTTTGGAATCAACTCTAAATTCATCATATTTTTTAGAGCACCAAAATTTAAATGACCAAGTCGTAAGTGTCACAAGTCAGATAATTCTACACAATTACCAGAAGGTGCAACACTGTAATTAATAAAACCACCCAAAACGGGTTAAACATTTATTAAAAAAAACCATCAGACAAATAATCCTTGCCAAAAAATGTACCAGTATGATTATTAACTATTTTATTACATTTCAAAGAAAGTTCAAAGTCGTTCTTAACTAAACAACTTCCACTTATTATATTTCTACGAATTGAGGGAACATGATGCACTCTAGTGAAAGATAGGATCCGCCCAGAAGCAAACTTCAGGTCCACGTTTCCTATTCCAAGCACTTGTGCTACACTAGCATTTACCATCGTTACTGTCACTCCATGACTCTGTTGATAAGATACAAATAAACTAATATCAGCACAAATATGCACATTAGCTCCAATATTAATCAACCACTCATGTGACAGATAAGTGGAAAGTAGTACAGGGTTGTAGGAAACATACCCGTCATCGGTTCCAGAGGAAACAACCTCACCAATGACCATGTTAGCTACAGGCCCACTCGTGGTTCCAATTCCAAGCACAATATTTGCTTGAGCTACCACTCCAGCTTTTTTAGCTTTCTTACTTTGACAGTCCTTACTCCAATGGCCAACCTGTCCACAAGACCAACATAGTTTGTTCGCCTTTGATTTCTTAGCCTTGTTCTTGTCAGGTTTAGTGTTAGCCTTCTTAGTGACTACCTTTCTTTTCTGTCCTAGAGTCACTTCATTCACCTTCGATCTCCCATGTTTTGCAGGCATCGCATGTCCTTGTTTGGACTTGTGCTGCTCCTACACAGAGATGTCCAACATCAAGTTAGTCCAAGTGATCTCTCATTTATGTCTTTTCAGGGAGGGAGCATACTCTTCCCAAGACTAAGGGAGCTTTTCAATCACAGACATAACTCGAAACTTCTCAGGCAAGACCATACCGGACTCACCCAAAGCATGAACTAACATCTCAAACTCATGAACCTGTTCAGTCATGGATTTTACATCCACCAGCTTGAATTCAAGAAACCTAGCCACAAAATACTTCTCATGTCCTTGATAATCAGTATTATGGGTTTGGTCCAGCTTATTACATAAGACCTTAGCAGTATAGGCATTTGATGAATAAACATCGAATAAGGTGTTCTCCAAGGCTGCCAATATGGCTGCCCTAGCCACCCCATCCTTCTCAGCCCATAAAGCATATGCCTTAATAGATTTAGCCTTCTCTTGATCCAACACATGAGGATCATACTGTACCACTGGACATAAACCCTTAACCGTTAACCATAGCTTCATATTTTTCTGCCAACGAGAAAAAGAAACTCCACCACTGAATTTATCAGGCATACCCGATAAATAAATTGGCTGGGGAAAACGATATGTAGTCTAATCAATGGAAACAGTACCACCAGAACCAGAACCAGTTTCAACAGTCTTAGGAACATCTTCAGTTTCGTTAACCATCTTGATAACTAACAATATAACAAATAATCTCTTCAAGATTGTTGGGTATAATTAACACTACGCGCAATAATGGGACAATTATATATATCATAATTAACAAGAACAAGCAAAATAACCAAGTAACGAAACAAAACACGAAGGCAAAACAACAAGATAAATTAGTAACTGAATTGAAAAAGAGAGGATAGAACACTTAGCTCTAACAGAAGCTTTAACAAAACTGAAATCTGAAAGAACTATGAACAACTGAGGCGCCTAGCCTTCGAGAAGTCTAGACTGTTCTTGAAGAGATTATTGCCTCACTTACGCTGTGTTGGGTTGCAACAATATCACTTCCAGGATACAACAACTCAGAGTAATTCGTCCACAGATACGTAGCACTCAACAGCGACTTGTACCTCATTTTGCCCAGAAACCTAAGCTATATTTTGTATATTGTGGTGGAAAGAAAAAGAGAGAAGTAGCTGCTAGGGTTTCTCACGTATCTCTATTCCCTAATGTTTTGTAATATATATTTGAATATATAACCCAAAAAGTAACTGAATATATTACATTAGTTAAAATAAACATTCATACTTAAATTGCATTTAATGAATATTTCCATAAATGTAACATCCAGCCCATCAGGATTTGCCCATCAATGGATAATGCACAAGATCAATCCATCAACGGATAATCCACACTGAACATCAACGGATACATCCACACTGAAATTTAACGGATAAATCCATCAACATATAATCCACACTGAACTTCAACGGATAAATCCACATTGTACTTCAACGGATATCCATCAACGGATACTGTGTTCTGTGCATCAACGGATGTTGCTTAACAAATCCTTACTGTTATTCAGATTCAATATTCATCATAAAATAGTATAATAAGTTAGTAAATATTATAATTAAACATTAAGTAAAATTCCTCTTTACTTAATTAATGTGGGACATAACCCACAAACCCATTTCAAGCTACTAGCTTCAACTCAATTTCTATATGGATTACACTAAGAAAATGACTTAGATCCATACATGAAAGTTTAAGTCCTCATTACAAGGAACAACCTCCAACAATTAGTTTCCTAGAAATTACATCAAGAATATATATAAAATATGTCTCAAACTTTTAATTTTCTAACATTTATGACGAGAGAGCGTGAAATGTTTGTTGGACGATAGCCTAAATTAGGTTTGAATTGTTAAGTAGAAGCGGAAATATGATATGTTTATATTTTTGTGTTGGTGGTTGATTGAATGCACAACTTGTTCAAGTTTCAATGGTGAAATGAAATTTGAGTTTGTAGTTTATTTGTTGATAAATGTTTCAGTATTTATAATCAATTGTTGCTGTTATTTTTAGTGAAGAAGATGAGTAAAAAATAATAAAATTCATTCATTGAGAAGTTAAAGTATAAACTAAGTGTTTCTCCTAATATATACAAACTAATTGAGAAGGTTGTATAGACCTAGAAGAATGTTTAAACACAGGAACGGGTTGAGAAAGAACAAAACTACTAATATAATTATCAACAAGGCTACTATCAGAATTATCAGCAAGAATGGGAGACTTAGTGTCAAGAACAATATCATTACCAGTTAAATCAGTAATACTAGAATGATGATTTGAGAGAGTAGGAGGGAGTGATCGAGGAGTATCATGTATATCAACCTCAGATGAGTCCATAGCAGTAGTAGTATGCAAGAATATATCAGTATGAATAGATGAACTCAAAGAATCTGAAGAATTGAAATGATAGGGAAAATGTGATTCATAAAAATGAACATCTATGAACACACTCAGATTATGATAAAGAAGATCATAAACTCTATAACTATTCTGTGTATTTGAGTATCTTAAAAAACACAAGCAGTTGCTCTTGCATCAAATTTAGTTCTATTGTGTTTAAGGGCAGACACAAAACATAAACATCCAAAATTCCTTAAATGTTCTAATGGAGGTTTTGTTTTGTACAATTAAATACGGAGTCCGAAAATCTATACTCTTGAGTGGCATTCTGTTAATTAGATAAATTGCACAAAGAATAATATCTCCCCAGAATTTATAAGGCAGTTTAGCACCAATGAATAAAGCTATAAAAGTATCAAGCATGTGCTAAGGAGAAGATACAACAGATTTAACATCCTAATGATTGATATCCAAGAAGATACATATACTAATTATAGATACCAATTTATAGAACTTATTACCCGTAATCATAAAAAGTTTGATTTATTTGTCTTTCTGACATTCCGGTTGCAAGAAATTGGATTTTAATCCACCAACTTGTTGCTGCTCCATGAAGACTTTTGAGAGGAAAATGAGGCTTTTCATAATCTCCACAAAGTTTAGCTCTCTTTCTTTGAGCAGATTCAAAAACTCCCTTTTAACCTCCTCAAGTAAATTGTAATTTAAATAGGAATAAAAGATTTTACGATAATAGCTACAACCCTATAAAAATGTATATTGCAAAAAATAAATGGTGTTGAAACCTACTCAACAAAAAGGTAATATTTTGAGATACAGGACATTAAACATCAATTCAAGAAGTAGATTCAATATCAAGTAAATGTTTAAATTGAAGACGTAGTATCTTGTATTAAGTAACAAGTGGCACTGATGGTGGGGGTTAGTAGGTACTTCAGCATAGATCATCACAAAACTTTAAAGTAAAATAAAAGTCTGCAATTAGTAATCCTTTACGATGGCAACCCAATTATATCATATGCCTAAGCAATTTCTTACGATGTCTTAAAGTATTTGAGAAAAACAAAAGACTACATGCTCATAAGATCATCTAGAAATCATTGGATATTCAAATTCTGATTTTGGAGGATGCAAATATGAAAGAAAATCTATTTTGGACTATGTTTATCTATTGGTTGTTAGAGCGATTTCATGGAGGTCTTCCAAATAGACCCTCATAATTTCATCCACCATGACTGCATAATATATAGCATATTTTGTGGCATCTATTCAAGCTTTATGGCTGCGAAACTTTGTCACTAGTTTGCGTATCCTTGATGGTGTTGAAAGACCATTAAAGATATTTTGTAATAATACAACATCAGTGGAATATTCTTAACAATAGGAGCACTACTGAAGCAAAATATATAGATATTAAGATCATAGCCGTTAAAGAAAAGATTCGGAGTTGACAGATTTCGATAGAACACATTGGGACTAGCTCCATGATTGCGGATCCGCTCACTAAGGTGTTAACATTTAATGTTTTTCACGAGTATGGGATTTACTGTTGTGTATATGTTGTGTACTTGATGATTACATGAACAAAACATCTTGGTAGATTTTACTTAGTGAAATAATGTAGCACTCGACGAATAAGGTTTATAGTCCCGACGGATGACTTAATATAGTCCCGACGAATGATGACTTATTATCCATCGAGTGAGTAGCTTATGAAATAATAAGTCTGAAGCACATTTCTGCATACACATTGTTTAGAATCTGTAGTAGTACTTAAGTCATGTTGACTTTAGTTAGAATGCAGAATAGGTTGATTAATTGTACATAGATGATGTCTTGTAATTCTGCATAAGTAAAATGAAGTCAAGTGCCTGACTGCTACCTGACGGATAAACTACAACGAATTTGACGGATGATCAACAACCCGACGGATGATCAATGAATTCGACGGATGATCAACAACCCGACGGATGATCAATAACTCGACGGATGATCAATAACCCGACGGATAAAGAATTCAAATATCTGTTGACAGTGACAACTCAGTCACATGCGTCGAGTGGATGCAAATGGAATGTGGTAGCCTATTTAACTGGGTTTTCGAGAACAAAGAAGCATTACCATTTCCATGCTATTATGAAGATATTCAAAAATGCTGGAATAGAGTAATGAAGTAGCATTATAATAGACTAGATAGTTTTGTTTTATTATCCTGTCTCATTACTTTTTAATCTTGGTGATATATAAACCAAGAAGTAGCAACTAAGAAAAAATACAATCTAAGAAACATTTGTAAGTAGTTTTCTTAACATTTGTATCCCTTTTCTGGATAAAGATAATTACCATCATTGGAAGGTAAAGATGCATCTTCATTTGCTTTCTCAAGATAAGGCTTATGTTGACTGCATAGAAAGAGGCCCTCATGTTCCAATGAGAGCTGCAACAGGAAATGAGCCATCAGTCCCCAAGCCAAGGCATGAATGGTCTGATCCTGACATTGAACAAGTCATGAAGGATAAAAAGGCCATGAATATCCTATTTAATGGAGTTGATGGAGATATGTTTGGCAACATTATCAACTGCAAAACTGCCAAGGATGTTTGGATACAATAAAGATCATCTGTGATGGCACTGAGCAAGTTAGAGAAAACAAGATGTAGCTCCTGATTCAGCAATATGCGCATTTTCATAATGAAGAAAGTGAGTCACTCACTGACATTTTTAGTAGGTTTCAAAAACTACTAAATGCTCTAAAGTTGCATGGAAGGGTCTATCAGATAAAAGACTCCAATCTAAAATTCCTTAGATCTCTTCTAAAGGAATGGAAACCAATGACAGTCTCATTAAGAAACTCACAAGATTATAAGGAGTTTACTGTGGAGAGACTGTATGGCATCCTGAAAACTTATGAGCTTGAAATAGAGCAAGATGAGAGGATGGAGAGAGGAAAGAAGAAAGAAGGATCCATTGCACTAGTTGCTGAGTTGGAAAAGGAGAAGGAAGTGAAGATGGAAGATGTTGAGTCAACTTCAAGGGTCTGTGAAAGCAAGGGCAAGGGGCTTGCAGCTGAAAATGAAGATTCTTTGAGCCAAGATGACATGGAGGACATTGATGAACACCTAGCATTTCTTTCCAGGAGATTTGCCAAGCTCAAGTTCAAGAAGAACTTTGGAGCAGCCAAGCCAAATAGAAACATAGTGGATAAATCAAAATTCAAATGTTTCAAATATGGCTTGGCAGGGCATTTTGCCAGTGAGTGTAGGAAGTTAGATTCCAGTAAGAAAAAGTTTGAGCCTGTGGATTATAAGCAAAAGTACTTTGAACTGATCAAACAAAAGGAAAGGGCTTTCATAACACAGGAGAATGACTGGGCAACAGATGGTCTGGATGAAGATGAAGATGTCAACTATGTTAATCTAGCCCTAATGGCCAAGTCTGATGTGACAGAAACAAGCTCTTCAAGTAATC
Organism: Apium graveolens; assembly: GCF_009905375.1. Classification (NCBI taxonomy): domain Eukaryota; kingdom Viridiplantae; phylum Streptophyta; class Magnoliopsida; order Apiales; family Apiaceae; genus Apium; species Apium graveolens. The sequence goes on along the minus strand of NC_133647.1, from coordinate 174,714,932 downwards.
AGGTAATTACTACAAACCTTGCACATTATCTAAAACTGAGTGTAATGATGCCATAAATGACATGTCTACAGAGTTATATCATTTGCGTGTTACACTTAAGTCTCTTACTAAAGAAAATGCTAAAATCAAAGAAAATAATTTGTTTTTGAGTGAGAGAAATAATGTGCTTGAGTCCCAGTTCATTGATTTTGAAAAATTAAGAATTGAGTGTAAGATTGCTAAGGAGGAATTAACTGAGTCCTTGAAGAAAGAAGAAATTTTAAAGAAGCAGCTCGAGCGTGAACAAGAGGTAATTAAGGCATGGAAAACATCCAGGGATGTCCATGCTCAAATCACCAAAGTTCAAGGAATTGAGTCTTTCTGTGATGCATCCTGGAAAAAGAACAAAGAGAAACTAGAACCAAATATGGTAGATGGAGTGCTAACAGATGTAGACTCGACGGATGATGAGGATCATCCGTCGGATAACAAAAAGGGTTATCCGTCGAATGATAAAAATCCTCATCCGTCGGCTGTGAGCAAGCCTATCAGTAAAGCCAAACTTGTTAAGCTGAATGAAAAGTATGGGTCTGTTTCCAAGGACTTTGTTTCAGGAGAATCGAGTCAGGTGAAGAAAGGGAAAAAGACTAATGTTGGTCACATGACTGTCAAACAGTTAAGTGACAGACTTGAAAAGATAGAGGTAAAAACAGAGACTAAAAAGAAAAACAATAGAAATGGTAAAGTAGGGATTAACAAACACAATAACTACACACCTGATAAATATGCTCCTAGAAAAATCCGTGTCAAGTGTGGTAGTGTAAATCATCTGTCTGTTAATTACAAATCTGCCATGCCTACTACCATGTCTGTGCCACCTCACTTTCCAAACATGAATGCCATGTCTCCCATGCCTATGAATGCTATGTCTACACAGAATATGAATGCACAGTTTGCTAACATGCCATTTGCACCTAATCCTTATTATGCTGCATTTAGTATGCCACAAATGCCATTTAGCATGCCATACTGGAATAACATGTTTACTAATAGCATGTCATTCCCTGTTAATAATAATATGCATGATAATTTTGTTGCAATGAATGGTTTCAAAGGCCCAACTCAAATGACTAATGATGAATCTAATATCCCCAAGTCAAATGAGATAAAGCCCAAAAAACAGAAAAAGAAAGCTAACAAGACAAGACCCAAGGAAACTTGGGTACCAAAATCAACTTGATTTGATTTTGATATGTGCAGGGAAAGAGAAAGAATCTTTGGTACTTGGATAGTGGTTGTTCAAGACATATGACTGGTGATTCTACCCTGCTCACAGAGTTTAAGGAGAGAGGTGGCCCAAGTATTACTTTTGGAGATGACAGCAAGGGTTATATTGTGGGATATGGCTTGATTTCAAAGGACAATGTCATCATTGAGGAGGTTGCCTTAGTGGATGGTCTCAAACACAATCCGTTGAGTATCAGTCAGCTTTGTGATAAAGGCAACTCAGTAACCTTCAACTCAGAAGCCTGTGTTGTGACTAATAAAAGAAGCAACAAAGTCGTTCTCACTGGTGTGAGAAAAAGAAATGTGTACCTAGCTGATTTCAACTCATCTAATGCAGAATCTGTTACTTGTCTTCTCAGTAAAGCAAGTCAAGATGAAAGTTGGCTATGGCACAAGAAGCTATCCCATTTAAACTCCAAGGCCATGAATGAGCTAGTAAAGAAAGAACTGGTTAGAGGCATTCCTCTAGTGGAGTTTTCTAAGGATGGACTGTGTGAAGCCTGCCAAAAAGGGAAGCAGATTAAAGCATCATTCAGGAAGAAACTTGATTCAACAATTGAAGAACCTTTACAACTGCTACACATGGATTTATTTGGACAAGTCAATGTATTGTCCATCTCAAGGAAAAGATTTTTCCTAGTAATTGTAGATGATTTCTCAAAGTTCTCTTGGACATATTTCCTAAAGTCTAAAGATGAGGCTAGTGAAATCATCATCAATCACATAAGGCAAGTCAACAATCATCCTAATTTCAAGGTTAGAAGAATCAGGAGTGACAATGGAACTGAGTTCAAGAATTCTATCATGAGAGCATTTTGTGAGGAAAATTGGATTCTGCATGAGTTTTCAGCAACAAGAACTCCACAACATAATGGAGTAGTGGAAAGGAAGAACAAATCACTTATTGAAGCTGCAAGGACAATGCTTGAAGAATCTAAATTGCCAACATATTTCTGGGCTGAAGCTGTTAATACTGCATGCTACACTCAGAATATTTCTCTGGTTAATCAAGCAAGATGCATGACTCCATATCAATTGTTCAAGAATAATAAGCCAACTCTAAACTTTCTTCATGTCTTTGGCTGCAAGTGCTATATTCTGAGAAATCAAACTGATCAAAATGGGAAGTTTGATGCTAAAGCAGATGAAGGAATTTTTGTTGGATATGCTGTTGGTAAAGCATATAGAGTCTACAATCTAAGAACCAACATTGTTGTGGAATCAATACATGTTGTGTTTGATGATAAAAAGATTGAAGGACTGCAAGATGGAGATTACCATGAGAGCCTAAAATTCGACAATGTGGAGATGGTTAGTGATGATAGTGATGATGAAAGTGATCAAGAAACTGTATCTAAGGATAATGCAAAAAAAATCCACTACCAATGAAGCACAAAACTCAACATCTGTCGAGTTGCATAATGCTTCATCCGTCGGGAGGCAATCTGCGTTATCCGTCGGGAGACAACCAACCTCATCCGTCGGTACTCAAAACTCACCATTCGTCGGGTCATCAAGAGAAGCTGGAAATCAAGATAGATCACCTATAGAAAGTTCCTGTTGAGTTTTGTGCTTCATTGGTAGTGGATTTTTTGCATTATCCGTCGGGAGACAACCAGCCTCATCCGTCGGTACTCAAAACTCACCATTCGTCGGGTCATCAAGAGAAGCTGGAAATCAAGATAGATCACCTATAGAAAGTTCCCCTTTCTCAAATTAAAGATCCACAAACTCAGGGGGAGTTTCGAACAATCAAAACTCAATCACACATCAAGACAACAATGAGGCCTCTTCATCCAGAACTAATCTACCTCAACAAATAAAATGGACAAAAGATCACCCCTTTGAGCTTATTATTGGTGATTTTCTTCTAGAGTTCAAACAAGAAGCGCAACTTAAGAAGAATGTCTATACAACATCTTTCTTTCCAAGGAAGAGCCAAAGAAGGTAGAAGAAGCTTTGTTGGATCCTGATTAGATTTTAGCTATACAGGAGGAGCTAAACCAATTTGAAAGGAATAATGTATGGAAGCTGGTGCCCAAGACCAAAGGAAAGAATCCAATAGATACCAAATGGGTATTCAGGAACAAGATGGATGAAAATGGCATAGTAGTTAAGAACAAAGCTAGATTGGTTGCTAAGGGCTATTGTCAACAAGAAGGAATAGATTTTGATGAAACATTTGCTCCTGTTGCAAGACTTGAAGCCATCAGAATCTTCTTAGCCTATGCAGCTCATGCCAATTTCAAGGTCTATCAAATGGATGTCAAAAGTGCCTTTCTGAATGGAGATTTGGAGGAGGAAGTCTATGTCAGTCAACCTCCTGGTTTTGAAGATCCAAATTTTCCAGAACATGTCTATTATCTTTTGAAATCACTTTATGGACTGAAGCAAGCACCTAGAGCCTGGTATGACACTTTATCAAAGTGCCTTTTGGAAAATCACTTCACAAGAGGTACTGTAGATAAAACTTTGTTTTTCATAAATGTTAATGGCTCCAGTATACTTGTTCAAATTTATGTAGATGATATTATTTTTGGCTCTACAGATGAGAAACTTTGCAAAAAGTTTTCCAAATTGATGCAAAATAAGTATGAAATGAGTATGATGGGAGAACTGACTTACTTTCTTGGTTTACAAGTTAAGCAAGTTAGTGATGGAATATTCATTAGTCAAACTAAATACATTTTTGATCTTTTAAAGAAGTTTGATCTAATGTATTGCACATCTGCAAAAACTCCCATGGCCACTGCAACTAAGCTTGAACTAACCACTACTGAAAAGTCTGTGGATATTTCTAGTTATAGGGGTATGGTTGGCTCCCTTTTGTACTTAACAGCTAGTAGGCCAGATATAATGTTTGCTACATGTTTATGTGCTAGATTTCAGGCTGATCCTAGAGAATCTCACTTAATAGCTATTAAGAGAATCTTCAGATATCTCAAGGGAACACCAAAGCTTGGCATTTGGTACCCTAGAGATTCTGGTTTTGATCTAACTGGTTATTCAAATGCAGATTATGCAGTTTGTAGAATTGATAGAAAGAGTATAACAGGAACCTATCAATTTCTAGGAAATAAGCTTGTGTCCTGGTTCAGTAAAAAGCAAAATACAGTTTCCACTTCTACAGCTGAAGTTGAATATATTGCTGCTGGTAGTTGCTGTGCACAGATATTATGGATGAAAAATCAATTGCTAGACTATGGTTTGCAAGTTGTGAAGATTCCTATTTTTTGTGATAACACAAGTGCAATTGCCATCACTGAAAATCCAGTACAACATTCAAGGACATAGCACATAGATATCAAGTACCACTTCATAAGGGAACATGTAATGAATGGTACTGTAGAACTACATTTTGTTCCAAGTGAGAAGCAGCTTGCAGATATCTTTACCAAACCACTGGATGAATCCACCTTCTCAAGGTTGGTAAGTGAGTTAGGTATGCTTAATTATTCTTAAATCTATATGAGTTAATTTGCAAGTTGAAATGCAGGCAGAAATTTAATTGATCTCTAAGTCTAGGATGAAATTTTGGCTAAGTCAAAATTTACATCTCGACGGATGATCTTTATCCATCGAGTTTGATCATCCGTCGGTATACTATTTGCAAATAAAAATCAATTATTTTTCTGGAATATTTTATGACTCGATAGATAACAGTCTATCCTCATCCGTCGAATTGTCTTAATCTCAGCCGTTAATTCCCTGTATGGGTGGAATTTTTACAATTTATTTTTAAACGTCTATTTTAGGCAATTTCTATTGGTTACTTTATTTTACTTTATTATTTTTAACAGTTATTTTCTGAGACAGTATAAAAGCATATTTCATTTCAATCGCTTTTCTTTTATCATTCTCAATTCAACTGCTCTAAGTTCATTCTCTCTCAAAGCACTTACTCTCTTTCTCTTCAAGCTCTTATTCTCTAACAATGGCACCTATTGTAAAGATTATGTCTCAAACTGGGTTCATTTATGAGAATAACAATTTCACTGCACTGGTTAACAAGGGTATTCAACAATCTGGTGACTATCACAAGATGATGGACTTTGTGAAGAATTGCAAGCTCAGCTATGCCATGCTGGAATCACCCGCAATCTTCTGTGAAGTTGTTGAAGAGATGTGGACCACTGCTACCTACAACTCAACAGATAAGACAATCACACTCACCATTAAAGGTAAAGAGTTTTGTATTAATAGTGATGTTATAAAAGCATGCTTCAAGATTCCTGATAACACTGTGACCTCACCACACACTGACACTGATATAATCAATATGCTTAATTCCATGAACTATGCTCTTTCTACTTCTAAGTTAAGTGACATTAGGAGAATAGGTCTTAGGAAAGAATGGAGTTTCATGTGTGATGTTGTGACTAAGGTCTTTTCAGGTAAAGTCAGTAATTTTGATTCAATCAATATCTCAATGCTTAACATGCTCTACATGCTAGTTACAGATAAATTCTATAATTTCAGTGATCTTGTCTTGTTTGAGTTAGGCTTTAAATTAGGAGAGTTAAATAAAAGAGGTAAAAATGTGTATTACGCTAGATTCTTTATGATGTTAGCTAACCACCTCCGTGAAGAGATTGTGCTTGAGAACCCTAACAACAAACTAGATTGTTGGGTTCAAGAGAGAAGGCTCATTGCAGATTTGAACAGGGCCAATCATCACAAGGATGTGCCATTGTTCTATTTTCCTGTAATGCAAGCACCTCAGGTAAATGAGGTAAGTTCATCTATCTCTACCACTATTCCAACCTCAACAATTTCTTTGAGTTCTAGTGTGGCTATGGCAACTGTGTCTATGACCAAACAGTTTCCTACCCAAGCCACTATACCTGCAATTATTTCAAAATCCAAATCTAAGAAAGCCCCCTCTGGTATTTCTCAAAAGATGCCAGTTGCAAAATCTACTAAAACTAAAGAGGGGAGTGTGAAGGAGGGCAAGGTAGGTGAGGGAAGGGGTGAACATAAAAGAAACCCCAAGAATAAGGTTGGAGAGTTGAGTGGATCCCAGCCTAGCCACACTGCAGTTTCCCAACAAACTGCAGTGCTTAAAAAGGATAAAAGCTCATTTCTAGCTGCATCCTCCCAAAAGGATGTAGTTATTGAACAAAGCTCTCAACCAAGAGCACATGCCAAGAGGGTTAGGGACACAAGCTCACCCCAAGCTTATGCCAGAAAGAAGAAGTCTAAAATCCTTGGGATGCACAGGGTACACATAGTGCAAACTGGTGCAACAGACACAGTCACTGTAACACCCCCAAATCCGGGGTCGGGGATCCGAGTTGTCACGAGTTCCATTTCCCTTAATAATACTTAATCTTAATAATCAACCAACTACTGCGTACTGTGACCCCACAATATACACACACACCACAAGTTATAGTCTCAGAGATGAATACCCAAAAATAACACAAGTCATTTTATTCCACAATTATAAACCATTTCACCTTAAAAAGGGTTTCTTATTAATTTACATATTCCTTGCCATTATTACAATTCATAAATGTACATAAGTCTGGTACATCAAAAGTTGAAAGCTTAGCCTATTGGTAGTTCCTACCTCAGGTACAACGGCATCAACGCCTACAAGAAACTGCGGAACGTTTCCTATCCGCTCACGAATTGGGAGCTTGGTCATGTTCATCTTGTCTATCTGTTGTTGTGTGATGAAAGAAGAAAGCAAGGGTGAGCAACAAGCCCACCAAAATAATATGTATAATGATTTACAATATGTGAGCATCCTCATAGTACTCATGAAAGTCTTGGTCAAAAAGGAATGAACCAAGTTTGATATCTTATCACGACCAAGTCGCAAAATATTCAGTATATATGTATATATACTTTTCAAAATCTTGGAAGTCCTCTTCCATGCATAATATACACAGAGTTCCAGTTTATAACTGTATAAAAATATCGTTGCAAGGTGATCTCATATATCTAATCTTGTCTCAACGTTTTTGTGAAAATCTTTGTCATGCATAAGATAATAATTAACCAGATATAAGTTGAAAATATGAAGTTACAAGATACTCCAATATACTTATATCTTTTCCGAATACTACTTGAACTACCACCGTTCAAGGTATAATTAGTTTCAAAAGTTCATCACATAGATGAGACTACAAGATAAGACTTGAATAGATTCAATCTTTGGAATATTATTGAATGAAATGAAGTTATGAGATACTTCATTAAGTCCCGATATATATATATATATATATATATATATATATATATATATATATCCATATATATCTCTCATACATTTCCTGAAAACCTCTGTCATGACAGAGTTGCAATATCCAATGAATTTGGAAAGAAAATAATTTTGACATAAACCCGATATCTTGCTGATCAGGCAAAGATACCAATAAGTAACCTTTTCTACTAGTAGATGGATGAATCCCCCACCGGTCATCACCCTGGCCGTATTAGGACCTTGTGCTGGACCGCCACCCGGCCTCTTACGCGTTGATGGACTGCCACCCAGCCACTTACACTTTGATAGACCGTACCCCGGCCTGTCGCTTATGCCAACTCAATTAGATGGACTTCTTCCCGAACGTTGGGTAAGTAATCAATTCATTTATCAAAACAGCAACCTTGTTGCGAATATAAAATACACCACAGAGCCGGATCCCTCAGGTTTTGAGCGAGTATTTAAATCCCCTTCGAAAGGAGGATCTTAAATATAAAAATGAGTTTTGGGATCCGCCGGAACTTTTAAAAATCATTTTGAAGACTCGAAACATTTTTAAGAATGCTTGGAGTAATGCTGATTTAATGAAATAAATCAGTCCCGATATATTAGAAAATATCTGAATATTATTATTCAAATAATATTCCCATAAAGAATAATCTTTATAAAAATAATTGAAGTAGAAGTTTTAAAACTCATACTTGAAATGAATATTAAATAACCAAAGATATACTTATACGAAAGTACGATCTTTATTTGAATAATCGAAATAGTATGATTATCGAAACATTATTCTCTAATAAAATAAAGAATATTATTTAGTAAATAAGCGGAGTCATAAGTCCTCGAATGAATATTCAAAATAATATTCATTAAATAGAATAAACGGAGTCATAAGTCCTCGAATGAATATTCAAGATAATATTCCTTAAATAAAATAAACCGAGTCATAAGTCCTCGAATGAATATTCAAAGTAATATTCATTAATAAAAATAAAGTTATCGAATAAACCTTATTCGATTAATAGTTTTGAAAACTATATCTATATATGTATATATATGTGTGTTATACTCGGGAACATCGACTCCCGGTTTAGAAAACGTTCACCTTTGGGTCCCCTATACTAAGGGTATACACAACTACTGATTATCTCTAGCATAGGTATTATGCAACTTATAAGCATGAATCAACAATTAGATATCAATATTATGAAACACGCATGCATATAAACCATATCAGCATGCTCCAATATATCGCAAGATTTTGCTAATAACAATCATGCATCTATCACAAGATAATGCATATACATATATACATCACAACAACAGTATAACGGGTAGAAAACTTGCCTGAGCGACTGGGGGTGGTGAAAGGCTTGGGACGAGTCTGGTAACCTATGAACAACATATAAGTTGGAATTAAACCAAAGTCGTTTAAGAATCTATACTTTAACCAATTAGACCCTAACGTTCGCTTTTGCGATTAACGATTCACTTAAGTCGCTCGAGTCCCTCGGCTCCACCATTTTTAATAAATTAAACATTAAGAATTTTAAGGCAATTCTTTTGCGAGTACCCTACCAACTGCCTAATCCACTTTACATAATTGTTTCATACTCCAATTAGTCATTTAAGGGCCTTAACCAAGGTTTCAAAGTAAGGCGAGGGGTAATAGTTCATTCGCGAAATGCCGTTACTTAAAACGGTCGTTTCTCCTAAAGCGTACATCGGATTCAAGCGAACCACATATCAAAACGAAGCTCGTAACATGAACTATCTAAACATGGTAATGGTCAGTTCATGGCAGTGCGTGTTCGGGTGCAAAAGTTATGCACAAAACAGTTTAAGGAAAATTGGGCATTACGACGGCTATAACTTAGAAATTCCCAAAATTTTACCAAATCAATTCAACATCAAACCACCATCAATCAACACCATTCCACCATCATTCAACCACAATACAAGATCATTTAACTATAACTCAAGATCTCAACTTATTCATCTAAATCAAGTCAAAATGTGACCAAGAACATCAAATCCAACAAGTATCAGTCCTAACTCCAAAATCAACAAAACCACTTACTAAACAAAGCTCTAAACATGAGTACACACCCATTACACTAACCCATCATCTAAACATTATGAAATCCAAACCAACAAAACTTAAGACTAAGGGTTTGAGAAGTTATACCTTCCTTGGAGAGTGGAGAATCACTTAGGAAGCCTTAAATAACCACTAACTATCTCTACTAAGCTTGGATCTTGAAGAAAACATAAGAAAACACAAAGTTAGTTTCTTGAAAACACTATTCACCAAGAACTTTGATGAATTGATTAGCTATGTTAAACATGGAATCTTGAGCTTAAACTTATGGCTCATCTAAGTTATGAATTATGGAAGCTAAAGAAACAAACACTACAAGAAAAATGCCCATAGACATCGGTTTTTGGCCGATGTCTATGTTGTTTGGCAACCGATGTTGATGTCGGTGATGTCTATTCTACACATCGGCCATAACCCGATGTCTTTACTTAATTAGACATCATTTCTGGGAAAAAAAGTGATGTCCATGCATTATTTTTTACAAAAAAATGTTAGAAATAAATAATTTAAAAAATAAATTACACCTATTACAACAAATTAAACATATAATGGGCTATGTTTTTTTCCACATAGACATCAAATATTTTCATATAGGTGATGTAAAATCTGATATTAAACATCGATTTATTTAGTAAAAGGTGATGTCTATGTTGGAACTTAGACATCAGTTGTATCCCAAACAAAGTGATGTCTATGTTCCTTTTAGAGTTGAACATGTTAGTCTTTGACATCGGTTTTTTAGGAAAAAGCAATGTATATCAACTTTTTTGACATCAGTTTTTCTTCACTAAAACTGATGTACAATTGCATTTGAGACATCAATATTTATATATTAAAAGTGATGTACAATTATTTTTTTGACATCAGTATTTATTCATTGAAAGTATTTAAATAATGAACTAACTAAACACTTATATTCAGCAACATAAATATCAAGTATCTAATTTTATTACAGAATCGTTCAAAACCAAACTATTGTTATATGTTTGCTAAGTCATCCCTGCTAACATAAATATCGAGAATAATTTCTTCAACCTCCCTCTGTACTGAGTTGATGCCTATCTTATCAAAAGGTGGAAAGGGAGATTCAACCTGCACGATAACAAAAGGGTAAGAGGAAACAAAAATTTATAAACTTTACAGCACTACAATCAAATTTTCCTAAAAGCAGTAAGTTTAAAAGACGTGAGTTGGGTGACAGTTAAGAGTTACTTTCCAAACAAAAAGTACCACTGAAATTTTATGCAGCTTGAGATTTCAGTATTATGATTATTGAATATCAAGTAAACCCTTTTAATGTACTGTTCTGTAGTGAGCTCTAATATAGTTCTGAAGTACATTACTTTATTATCTTTTATAATCATGTATAGTACACTACATTAAGAAAAAAATCACAAACTTACAAGTTCAAAAAATGGAACATGATTTGAATCCTCACAATATTCACTCTTTTCGTATCAACTAATAAACATTCCTATAAACTTGTCTATTGACATGCTATCATTGTTATACCCAATTTACACTCACGAAGAAGATACAACCACCTACTTGTGAATAAAAAATCTAAAAATTACATGTTTTTAAAATCTATTAATGTTCTTTATATGTATAAAGATAGAAAATAATCGACTTTTATCAAAAAATATTGCAACAGTTAGTCATGAATGATAAACAAGGGATAAGATCAATTTTTTTCCAATACTGTGAATATATGATCCATTCAGAAGAGACTCATTACCTCAGTGTCATCTATCCTGAACCAACTGCCTTGCATATCTTCAGCATATTCTTTATGCTTCAAATATAGAATTTCAATCACCTCATGCAGATTATTAGCCTCCTCTTTCATCATATTGTCAATCTTAGACAACTGCACAACAGTATCTGCATACTCCAGATTGTAACAGAGCACATTGTCAATGTTAAATGGTTATAAAGAACAACAATATCTAAGATTGTAATAGAGCAGATAGCCGGAAAGCAACAAGAGGAGTTCCATAATCTAGCGAATAATAATAATAAGCGATGTTTATATATAGTATTACTTAATAATAGGCAAGTTTCCCGACCTGCTCCGGATGGCTTCCCATGCAAAACCTGCCTTATGCTTTCAGCTTTGTCTCTTTCCACAACTCAATTCTAATATTCTACAAAGAAACATCTCCTCTGCAGGACATGATGGAACTGAACCTAAATTACAGATAAGATACAATTAATCAATGCATTTATGGGATCACCAGTATTATGCAAAGTAAACTAATATCGTTAAAAACCTCTCACACGTTATGCACGATCCAACATCTGTATTGTACTTTTTCCAGCCCCAACACGTGCGCCAAGAAAAATAAAATCATCAACCAACTACATCAGAAGAGCAAGGAAAATAGTTAAAATAATAATAACATAAATTATATAGTGACAGCAGAATAATGAGACGTGCAAAAGATGAAGCAACCTGATTCCATTGTTGGTTCACTGTGATTAATATCTCATCATATGTGGACTATTTGTCCTTAAGTTCTCTTATTCTGCCTTCAAGATTGTGCAACTCATGCTTCTGCACGTCTAACTGCTGAACAAGTTTCTGATTCTGATACTGGAGAACTGTTGCGTCAAAGATTCACAGTATTGGAAAAAAAATTGACCTTACATTAAGTAGGTAATGTAATGCCCAGAGAAAGATGTATTAAGCATATCTATAGGTAATGTAATATCATCTGCTACAGTCATAAACGAAATCAAATCCAACATCTCTGGGAAAGTAATACACTTGTTTATCTTTCCATAATTTCCTTCCTGAGAAAGCAAAATCATGATTCTGAATAGACTATTAAAGAATAGAGAAACTCAACAAATTTAAACAGAAAGAAGCAATAGCTCTGCAACTAGACCAGTTAGTAGGGAATTTAAATAGAATGTTAGCCTTAATGGCTTCACAATATATTTAGGCTACCATGTTGATTAAACAATGGATAAAGATAATAACTAAAATGTTGAACTGCTCTTACCAAAAAAAAATTGCCAATGGGTATCACTAAGGACACCTTAAATAGTAAGCTGCTTATATTACACGCTAAACCTACCAAACTGCTTTTTTTGGTGGACAAAAATCTGGATCTTTATGGCTAAACCTCAAACTCAACGTGTAGAACAAGGGATTTAAGGATCAGTACATGAGTATTTTAACGCTTGTTGCTTAGACAACAATTACCTGAAATCTCTTTAGGACTATCGTCAAGATATTTGGAGCTTCCTGTATTCAAATCTTGTAAACAAACCCAAGTTTTTTACTGGAAGAGACAATATTAGTTGTCATTTACACACCATCTTCAATCGCTTAGCAGAGTGCACAAACCCCGGTATGACTTGCAACTCGTCCAATTGCTTCACCAACAACATATAAATTGTTTAAAGTCAATACATATATGTAGTATATTACTAGAACTTTAAAAGGCAGAAAGCCAAAACTAATATACTAAGAGTAGCAGTAACTAACAAGTTATTATTTGGTTAGAAAAATCAAGCATACACTATATATCAGTTGCCGGAACAATCTTATGACTGGTCTAAATCTCAACACTCTTAAACATGAGGAGAGTTTTGGGACAATATTTATATTATTTATATAATGACAGTTAACAAGTTCACAATTTAAAAAGATTATTACAGAAAATGCATAAATTACCATCATCATGAAATGCCTCTGAACTACATCAACCAGTTGCTCTTTGGTTGGGTTGGAGACTTCATCCGCCTAAAATACAAACCGCGTTATTACATATAAGTATACAATCAAAGGATATTCGACCAAGTTCAATAATCAAGTTCTTTATAAAAGCACAAGTTGGATAAAGTAAACACCTTAAGCAGCTGTAGAGTTTTTGGAATGATTCCAAACCCTTTCCATGAATAACAATTTTTGGTCTTCTTGGTAAGAAGCTGCATATCAATATCAAAATCAGAAAATTCCCCTAAACCAAATAATATAAATGGAAGAAAAGGCGAGAAACTATATATCTTACACCAATGCTTTCAAGAACATTAATAATACCATAGACCTTCGCTTCTCAACACCTAAAATTAAACCAATTACAAAAAAAATCAACACGATATTCATTACAATTCACATATAAACAAGAATTACACAATTCAACACACAAGACCTCTCCAATTAAAGTAAAAAATCAAAAAAATTATTCTAAATTAATTTAATAAAAATTAAATCGAGAAATAAAATAAAGAAAGGGGGTATCAGGAAGAATACCTAGACGGGCAACAACATCATCAAGAAACTATAATAAAATTTAAAAAAAAAACAGATGCATATAGAATTAAATTAAGGATGTTGTGTATACAAAGGGAGGTGGGAGAGAGATTACTTTGAGCATAAGAGACCAAGAGATTTCTGTTTGCGGTAGTAATTGGATTCTCTGGATCCAGAAGGAAGTGAAGATGAATCTTTTGAATTCGATGAAACCAGCGCCATTTGACCACCTATATATCTATTCAAATTCATGAGAGAGAGAAGGGGAGAGAGAGGGATGGGAGAGAGAGATGGGAGAGGGTGAGAATTTTGGGATTGGGGGGAATGTAGAAGGGGGGAGAATTTTGGGATTGGGGGGAATGTAGAACTAAAATCTGAATGAAAATTTCACTAACGGGGGAAAGAAAAGGTGGGCGTGAATTTTATTTTTTTTTGGTGAATTTTAGACATCGGTTTAATTATAACCAATGTCTACAAAGAACAAAGACATCACAAAAACACGGGGTGATGTCAATACTTTTTTTAACATCAGTGGCAAAGTTAACCGATGTCTAATGTGTGATGTCTATTGACATTATTCTTGTAGTGAAACCTCTTGAATTATGATTAAGTGGAGCTTGGGTTTTGGAATTTTCTTCCTTGCTTTTCTTCAAAAAGCCGAGGCAAAAAGACGGGGGAAGAAGAAAATGTGTTTGTTTTGGTTGCTTTTGATTTTTGTGATTAATTGAATTGTTACCATGGAAAATTTTGTGTGGTTTATAATCAACCAACACTTCCTTCCCTTTTGGTCATGCTTATGTCATCCTCTTATGTCATCTTCCCACACTTGTCCTCTTCTTGTTGGTGTGATGACATCATCATCACTAATCTCTTTGATTAACTCTTAATTACTTGGCTAATGACCTTTGATCTGTTATACGGTTCGCTTAACTTTCATTCTCGTTTATCTTTTGAGGGATCATACCCGGGATCTTATTACTTGGGTTTCCTTAACCTTTCTCAATACATTATATTCCTTTTATGATCCTCTCTTATACTCCTTGAATTTAAATCATTTTTATCATGTTACCTTATACTCAATTCTTTCGGTTCCTGGTGGATTTTTGGGAAAAATCAAAGTGTTCGAATTTGGATTCTGACGATCTTTACATACACTTATATACCATATAGAGTACTAATAAGATCTCAGAATAACAATAAAAGAACCTCTACAAAGTGTGGCATGAAAAGTTTTCTTATTCAGCATAATCAGCAAAATCACTATTCATAAGGGTTACAAAAAGTCCAAAATTTTTGGGGTTATTACAGTCACTGCACCTTCACAAATTCAGTTTGATGTGGATCCAATAAATGTGGAGTCACAGCCAAAATCCCTAGTTATAGAAGCACCTCAAACACCAAACTCACCAAAAATTCTTTGGATGTAGATATGATAAACACATCAATTCCTGATTCCCCTTCTTTAACTCTGTTGGGGAAGCCAAAATTTAGTACAAGTGAGCATCATCTTTTAGATAATTTGTTGGCTCACTTGCCAATTCTTTCAGGAACTGTTGTATCATCTGTGCCCAAAATATCTTCAATCAGCACAGAGTCAACAATAGTTTCTATTCCCAGTTCATTCATTTCTACTCTCTCGACGGATATTGCTCATCCGTCGAGTAGTGATCGTATCCCGAGGGATAAGCTTAACAGCAGTTATCTGTTAGATAACAAAACCACTCACTTGATGGATATCACTCATCCGTCGAATATCTCTGCACAACTTCAAACTTCATTTATTTCAAGTGCAGAAGATCTAGTGGTTGTACAGTCACTCTTAGGATTGAGAGAGAAGAGTGTTTTGAGTGAGAGTCTGGGTTGCTCCCAGGAAAAAGGAGAGGAAATGAGTGAAACTATGCAATCCATTTCTTCAGGATTGGCAAAAGAGAGTGAGAGGAGTCCCACCTTAGTAGGTGAAGGTGAGGGTGTGAGGGTGGGGAGCCAGGGTGAGACCCTGATGCAACAAAAGAGAGAAATCGAGAGAAATGCAGGTACTGGAGCTATAAGGATGGATGTCATTGCTAGCGAGTTAATAAATATCCAGGATGCAGACAGGGAGGGACTATCTCAGCATCCTAAAGCTATTATAGATTCCACCTCCCTTGATGCTGAGGCATTTACTCACCCTGTTCCAGCTTATCAACTTCTAGCTGAACAGGGCAATGACAATACAGAAAGGATGCTAAATTTGGTGCATACCACATATTCTATGATGAGAACTAAGGATGCCATCACAACTTTGCCTTCTATAGCTGGTGATGTGGACTATAAGACTGGTGGCTCAGCTGATTTCTTTGGTGATGGGAGTGGGGATAGTGAAGATGAGGCAATTGACATAGGGGAGAAGTAGTCTCAAGTTCAAGATCAGGTATGCCATCATGTGCATTCTCAAAGCACTGTGATGAGCACTACTTCAAGACCACCCTGATCCAACTAATCAATCAGACAAATACTGCTCTTCAAACCACTACTAATGCAAGTATCAAGAAGCTCCTTCAGGCACATCTAGCCTCCCTACAACTTCAACAAATCCAGGGCTTCCAGCATGCTAGGGATGTAAACACCATGAAGGGTGATATTGAGGAGATGAAGAAGGCTATTTCAGACAAGCTAGATTCTAAACTTCAAGAAGCTACAATGCTTGACATCAAGAGGCAATTAAGGAAAAATTATGATCTTTCAAACAAGATAGATGCCTTGGACACAAGAATGTCAGCCATGGAAGCATCTTTCAGCCATTCATCTTCATCAAACCCAACAGACAGATCTACTTCAAAAATTGGTGGCTGCTCAAACCTTCTCCTCTACTCAACTTGATGATAACAAAAAGGGGGAGAAAGGACCAAGTGAGGGGGAGAGGCTTCAGATTCAAATCAGTAAAGTAATTGTGCCTTCAATTACTATCTCAAAGCCAGCAGTTACAAACAGTATAGATCTGATCAATGCAGCAGCAACCAACATAAGAGCAATTGATAAGGAAAAGTTGAGTTTAGTCAACTGGGAGAAAATTGACGAGGAAATACAGAAGAAGTTTGAACTTGTCAAGGAGCCAGTTAAGTCAGCCATACATCACTCTCAAGTCAAGCAAATTAGTGTGAATGAGATGAGCATGAACCATCTGGAAAGAGGACAGCCATCCTGCATCAAATCTCCAAATGCTGAATTTATTATGAAACCAAGGGTAAACTACTCAAAATCATTATTGAAGAACCCTTTGGATACTGTGTATGAGACACCTAAGCCTGATGAGAAAAAGCTTCTGTCAAGATCAATTGCTTTCTATAAAGATCCAACTGATTCAGCTTCAAAAAGAAGAATTGCTAAAATTTTCAGAAATGGGAAAGAAATTTGTGTGGTGGCTGGACATCCTCAATTTGCTCAAGTAAAGAGAGAAGAAAAGGCTAGATTAAAGCAGGAAAAGAAGCAAGCTGCTCTGGATGCTAAAAAGACTAAACAAAAGAAAGAGCAAATTGCTATCTTGGCCAAACTACATGCTGTAAATTCATCACAACAAATCCTTTCTCATCCATCTGAAGTTATTGAATCAATAAGCAAGTTGAACAACAGAAGAAATCTACAAGAATCAAGGAATTGGCTAAAAGAACTAAAAGGAAACTGGACATGGTTGATAAGGAATTGGAAAATTAGTTTCCCAAGGAATCCACTCCAACTACAACTCAAGCATCAAAACCCTCTGTGGTATTTGAAGATATCAAGGTGGTGGATCCTTACAGGAATATCCATGGTGAACCTATTGTGCCTAAGGATGAACCAGTAGAACGGGAGAACATACCAATTCCTGACTTCTATTTGTCAATCCTTAACAAGCCAAGAAGAACAAAGTCAAGAGCAGTGAAGAAAGTGAAGTTGTCACCTCTCAAATCCAAATCTCTAGTCAAAGCTCAATCTAAAGTCAGTAAGGGAGATTACATGTACTTGTGTGACATCAAAGAATTTTCAGATCTAAACCTCTATCTAGATGAACTAGATGAAGTGAAAGGAATCGATGCATACAGAAACCTACCTGAAAGGTTAGTGTTCAAGTACAAAGGAGGAAATGAGATTCAGTGGCCACTTCACAGGATCCTTCAAGAAAGCCAAGCTGTACTGATTAAAGTCTATTCATCCTTCAAGAAGAACTTTGGGTTCAATATTACTGCAAGAAGATTGGTACTGAAGAAGATTGAAGAGCTGAGGAGTGTTAGAGCTAAAGATGCCTCCCAAAGACTCTAATCATTCCTTACACAGGGAGAAGAGTGCATCTAAGGCCCTACTGGCTGATGGAGTTCATGGATGACAAATGAGTGAGAAGATTTTTCAGATTAGAAGACCAATTGAGCATCTCTAGCAATGAGACTCTTTTGGAAATGCAAGGAAAGCTAAATCTCTCAGAATCTGATGAACTGGAATTTCACAGGCAGCTCCAAAATCAGATTGAGGAAAACAACAGAAAGCTTGGAAAAAGATCCAGACCTTCAAGGAACTAGATAAATCTGCTCAGGCTAGAGGAGCATCTTGAAAATGACTGTGAGCAAAAACTTTGTACATTTTGTTAATTGAAGCACTTTTCAGTAATATCTACTTTCTTTTAAAGTTGTATTTTTAAGATGTTTTGTTATCATCAAGTGTCTCTTAATTTATGGCTACAATTCCAGTAGACATAAATTGGGGGAGATTGTTGTGTATATGTTGTGTACTTGATGATTACATGAACAAAACAATTTGGTAGATTTTACTTAGTGAAATAATGTAGCAGTCGACAGATAAGATTTAAAGTCCCGACGGATGACTCAATATAGTCCCGACGGATGATGACTTATTATCCATCGAGTGAGTAGCTTATGTAATAATAAGTCTGAAGCATATTTTTGTATACACATTGTTTAGAATCTGTTGTAGTACTTAAGCCATGTTGACTTTAGTTAGATATACAGAATAGGTTGATTAATTGTACATAGATGATGTCTTGTAATTCTGCAAAAGTGAAATGAAGTCAAGTGCCTGATTGCTACCCGACGGATAAACTACAATGAATTCGACGGATGATCAACAACCCAACGGATGATCAATGAATTCGACGGATGATCAACAACCCGACGGATGATCAATAACTCGACGGATGATCAATAACCCGACGGATAAAGAATTTAAATATCTGCTGACAGTGACAACTCAGTCACATGCGTCGAGTGGATGCAAATGGAATGTAGTAGCCTATTCAACTGGGTTTTCGAGAACAAAGAAGCATTGCCATTTCCATGCTATTATGAAGATATTTAAAGATGCTGGAATAGAGTAATGAAGTAGCATTGTAATAGACTAGATAGTTTTGTTTTATTATCATGTCTCATTACTTTGTAATCTTGGTGATATATAAACCAAGAAGTAGCAACTAAGGAAAAATACAATCTGAGAAACAAGAAGAGAAACATTTGTAAGCAGAATTCTTAGCATTTCTCTGTATTCTTAGTTGTTCAATTGTTGGAAGCAGCTGTTAGCATTTTGCACACAGGGTTCTCTCGATATATAATATATATCTCTTGTGGAATCATTCAAATCCACCAGAATTTTTTTAAAGACTCTTGTTTTTAATTACTTGTGTTTTGATTCATTTAAGTAAATATTCCGCATTGTACTAATCAATTCACACTTATATACATATTCGAGTTAGAACATTTTTATTTCACCAAAAAGTTTCAAGAATTCCATTCACCCCCCCTTCTGTAATTCTTGTCATATTGTTAAAGGACTAACATTTACCTTATTTGATACTTTAGTTTAGTGAGAGTTTGTATTTTTGGTGTTTTATGTAATAAACATTAAGTTGTTTATGTTTTGCATAATACAGTTGATGAAATTTTATTTTATTAAATGTCACTCTACCTTTGTTCAATTTTCCTACTGTGGTTTAACATTGAGTTGAGAAAAATTGGAATCAATCTCATTAAATTTCCATGTCACTTATCCATGCATTAATTCATGTAGTTGAATATATTTGTGTGGTGACCACAGAAGGTTTAGTCACACAAAGTTTATGACGGATGCCGCCAGAATCTCATGCACGTATAGTAGACAACCCGAATTATTTTGGTAATCTCTACGGACGATAAATAGCATAAAGTTGCACATTAAAGATTTGTATAATTCTTTATCGATTAATATGAAGCCCAAGTTGGAGATTGTTATTATTATTTTATTAATAATAATTAATTTATGGGCTACATATAAATATATCAATTATATTAGCTATTTATTTTATTGAGTTAAATTAAGTGATCAAATAAGAAACCAAATTAGATTTTAATTTTTTGTATGAACCTAATAAATGGATAATCAATAACAGGCCCAATTAAATTATAATGAGATATTTAATTATGTGGTATATAAAAAAGGGTTACAGTCCCCAACATATAAAGTACATTACAAAGTTTATCTTCTATGCATTAGAGAGAGCCATTGAAAAACCCTAATGAGTACTTGGTTGAGAAAGACAATAATCAAGAACATTATACAGATTCAGATACCGTCACAATTATCGTCTTATGAATTCAGGTACGCTTCCGCCTTCAGTTTAATCTCGATAATTAGATATGATGATTACGGTCCTTGTCTCTATTTTAGAGAATTATGTGTGTATAGAATTGTTAGATTCCATCACAACCCACCAAAACCCATTCACTGATCGGTTCTTTTTTGTTTTTGATGGTTGAGAAACCAAATGAAGACAAGAAGCCACAATATTTTGATGGGCACTATGGAAATGCATAAATGATTTAGTTTTGAATCACCGTGGTTCAGAAGTTCTAGATGTTGTAGTATCAGCAAAAGTGGTACTTAACCAATGGCAACAAGCTAGCTCAAGATAAAACATTCGATAATATTCCTGGTTATATGATCAATGCGGATGGTCATGAGCACTTGACACTTTCACGGGAAAATACGTTTAAGGTAAATTCTAATGCTGCAATCTTCGAAACTTCTAACAGCTACAATTTGTCTATGGTTGCGAGAAATCATTTGGGTGAATTACTTTATACAAATCGAAGTGTTCCATGTGAATATTAATATGGAGAATGCAGAGGCAATGGACGTGCGAGAAGTTTTAAGCCGTGTCAAAGAACAATAATATAACAGTGTGGTGGTAGAGACAGATTGTCTCATGGTGGTACAAGCTTTGAGAAGCAATGGGGAGCTTTCGTCTTGCTTTGGCAGATTAAAAGGCGATTGCAAAAAATCACCAGAATAACTAAAAGATAGAGATGTTTGTATCAATTTTATTAAGTGGTATGTGAATAAGGTAGCTGATTTTTGAGTTAGGGCTACTTGTTACATAGCTGATTGTACTTGACAGATGTGTGATAATCACTCGGGGTTCATTGATGTATTGATGAACGACTTGATTTGTTTAATGAAATCATCTTTCATCTGGGCAAATAAAAACTACTTACAATTTTGTTTACAATGAAATAAGGGGTCGTTTGGATCAAGGTTTGGTATCCGGTTGTAATCAGGAATCAGGTTAGAGTTGTATGCGTATCTTGTATCATATCTGATATCATGTGTTTGGTTGAGTACTGCAATGAATATTTTTAATTTAAAATATGCTAATTCAATAATTTTATTTTAATTAAATATATTACTTCTATTATTATTTTAATATATTTTAGGTTCATAAATTTCTTTTAATATTAAACATATATATTTAATTGCTTAAATATAAATTAAAATAATAAAATTAAAGTTGACACCCATACCCCTCCCTTATACCCACCTCCCTACTTGAGTATGTAAAACCCATACCTTGGGGATTTGATGAAAGAGTTTGAAATTTTATTTTTTTGAACCAAATATCAGGTATGAGGTGGGAATAAACCCATACCTAATTTTAGAAATTGGCGAATCAAACAACCCCTAACATATCTATTACAATTATTTTGTGATTCGTTTGTAAACTCAAATTTTTTTGTTGACGTGGATTTGATAATTCATAAAAATGACATTTTGGAAAGTAAATTAATTTTAATCGATTCGATTTCAAAATATACATATATAAAATACGTACCACGAGAAATTGAGAATTTGTTATTTCAAACATTTTCTTGAAATGAATTTCATATTTCTGAAAAATCATAAATGAATGTCCAAATAATAATAATTATAGATATTAAATTAACTAGCTTAAAACCCGTGCGATACACGGATCGCGCCAATTTTTTTTAAGATTATATCATTTTTAATTTTTTTTTAAAATTCAATTCTTAATTATTTTCATTTAAAACTTTAAATGATATGACTTCATAATAATTATATTAGTAGACGTATATGTTCATAACTTTTTAGAACATTTAAACTTATTTAAAGTGATAGAATTGGTAAGGGAGGAATGTTATTATAACGAAATTATCATTTTATTGAGGGTAAAATATAATGTCTCTATTATTATTTCATCTTAACCCGATTCACATGATATATCAACTAAATCTCAATAATTATATTTAGGTTGCTTAAATTTAATATAGCCCGAAGTAACAAATTAGAATAATATAGAACTCGATATGGATTACAATATAAATTGGTAGAAAAAGTTGAATTTAATATAAATTATAATGATATAGAGTTCGATATATAATAAAAATGAAATTGGTGAAGCAATAGAGTAAGTTGAATTCAATATCAATTAGAATTAGAATTGATCGACCCAATAATTAGAATTAGAATAATTAAATGAGGGTAATTAAGTAATTTCAGCAAGTACCGACCAACCGACTACCAAACTTTTAATGTTTCGTATATTATAATATAGTATAGTATAGATATAATATAATATAGATAGATAGATTAAGAATATTGTTGTTAATTCTGACTTGCAATGACATTTTCTTGTATAAAATTTCAAAACAACCGTAAATATGTCGATTCTTAAAAATCTATACAATTTTATTTTCACGGGGTAATTCCTTGAGGGTGAAGGATAAATTTAGCCTATTTTTAGGCAAAATTGACAAAAATAACCAATTTCTGAAAAGTTGGCCAACTTTGGCCGATGGGATACCCAATTGTCAGTGGAGTATCCACTTTATATAAGATACCCAACTGGCAGTGCAGTATCCCATATATGAAATACCCAACTACCAGTGGAGTATCTTATACAAATTGAGATACCCAACTGACAGTGGAGTATTCAATCGGTCAAAATTGACCACTTTTTTCAGAATAACTATTTTTATTAAATTTTTTTAAAAATCGGCTATTTTTGTCATTTTTTCATTATTACTTGATTAGTATACTTTTTTCCAAAATTTAACCACAAAAAATAGTGTAGCAAGTATAGCAAATTCTTAGAACTGTACTAGTAGTAGTCTAGTAGGGTTATGGACAGGAAGAGCAGTACTGTACTACTCCTATATTCCTATGATGATGTTCCAGTAATCCTAGGGAAGTAGTAGTAGGGGTAATGATAATTAGGTTGTTCTAGATATAGTGTCCCCCCTAATCTCGGGAACCTAAATTCTTAATCCTACGGTCTCACGTTAAACCCCGCCCAATCAAGTCATCCAAATGAGCGGGACTCCTCAACTCCCCCACCTTATTTTACGCTTTCTTTCCAAGTCCTCCTCTTACACTAGTCTTCTACTTGCACTTATCATCTTCTTTTTCAAATCTACATCCTTTTCTTCCTTGTGTTTTTGCTTTGTTTTGGTGCATGATGAAGCGGAAGAGTATCAAAAGTTTATTAAAAAATCAGAAAGATGATCATGATTTGAATATTCATGATGATAAAAACAAGATTAATGGTGATTTGAATATTCATTATGAAAAGAACAAGATTAATGGTGGTGGGAAAGAGAACAAGATTGATGAAGAACATGCAGAGAATGATGTTAAGGGTTTGAATGATAATATTGGTAGGGTTAGAAGTGATCATATGGATGTGTTGGTGTATAAGAGGAGAAAAGTTAAGGAGATTGTGAAAAGTGATGAAAGATTTGACTTTGTGGTTAAGAAAGTGAAGAGTATTAATGATCTAATGATTGATGATTGTAAAGTTGTTAATGGGAATGGTAGGGTTACAACTAATGGCCAAGTGGAAGAGTATGATGATGAGGGTCATATTCAAGGTGTATTGGAGAAAGAGGAAAAGAAGGGATTTGTTGGGATTGATGAGAAGTTTGTGATTGGAAATGGTGGTAGTGAGAAAGGTCAAATGGCAAGGGAAAGTGAGGGACTTTTGGGAGATAATATCAGGTTGGTTCCCAAAAGAGCTGCCATGGTAAAAGCTGAAACTTTCATAAAGCAATGTCTTGCTACAAATGATTCAAGGTTAATACTTGGCAAGACTAAGAAAAGTAAGGAAGAAAGTGAAAAGAAATTGACACAAAGAGATAAGGTGGTAAAGAATGATGGAAATGGAAAGAGGTTTTACAGAGGGAAGGATAAGGTAGTTTGTTTTGTTTCATTTGTTTGCATTCAAATGACGTTAGTATGTAGTTTGTTTTGATGTCATTAACTGAATTTTGTATGTGAATTATAAGGTAGTTTATTTTGTTTCACTGTTTTGCAGTTGAATGAGGCTGTGTAGTTTGTTTTGATGTCATTAACTGAATTTTGTATGTGAAATTATAGGTACAGGTGAGTGAAAAATTGTCAAACTCAAATATGTGTCATCAGTGCCAGAGGAACGATAATGGCCGGGTTGTTGAGTGCATTACTTGCAATAGGAAACGATATTGTGAGCACTGTATGAAAAGATGGTATGATCTTTTTATTATGTTATATGTATATTGTTACTGCATTAGAAACTTTTGATTATATGACTATATGGGGAGGGGAGTGAGGATCAAACATATGACCTTGGTCACGGGGTGGTGGAATTAGGATTTAAATCCAAAATTGATGACCTTGGGCATGGGAAGAGCAAGGAACTTGGCAATATGGCTCAACACATGTTTTAAAGATCAAATATCTTTTGATACTACAATGTTTACTTTGTAAATACTAGTGGTTTTGTTGGTTATCTTTAGGTTTATTTTGCAAAAAGATGATGGATTTGCGATGACAATCTTTCTGGATACTTGTATATATTTATTTGCTAGTTATCTACCTTTTTGATGTTTTCATTAAAGTATAAATGCTTGTTCTTATATAGGTACCCTAAGATGACTGAAGAGGATTTTGCTAGAGAATGCCCAGTATGTCAATTTAACTGTAATTGCAAAAGTTGCTTGCGTTTAGAAGTTCTGGTCAAAGTATGTTTCTTCTCATTACTCTTTGTTTGTTTATATATGCTTGTTTGATGCCCTTCATTGAGCAATAACATAGGTTATTTTTGGTGCGTTATAGGACAGGGAGAGGTTCAAGTTGAAATTCAGCCCAGAAGAAAAAAAGCAGCACTCCAAATACATCTTACCCATGCTTCTCCCTTTTCTTAATCAATTTAACGAAGAGCAACTGATGGAAAAGCGTATTGAAGCAGAGAGTAAAGGTATTTTCTTTAGTTGCCCACTTGGCCTGTTTGTGGGGCTTAATACTTCTCCCGTTCTCTTTGGCTGCATTTCATTGCCTATAGAGTCAACCTAAGTTGAAGCTATGCTCAAATATAGATGCTTGCATCTAATATGTCATTGAATATTAGGGCAAGTTACTGCATTGGGATTGGGGAGTTCTTCAATCTTTGTTTTCTTGAGAAAGTAAAAATATGATAGAAAGAATAACTGAATAATAGATGCTAATAGAAGCAACAGTGAGTATATTGTTACTATAAAAGAATAAAATTACATGTTTTTTATGTCCTCAAGAGGATGCTAATAACCCATAAGCAAGGTGAATGGTTTTTTGGTATGTTAACTGACCATCTCACTCCAGATCTCAACCAATCCCCTCCCCTGCCACTCTACTAGATATGACCTATTGCGATTTTATATTTTATTTCTGATTACAAATATAATTAGGTTTGAGTTTTTTGCTCCAGAAATGATGTGATCCTTGTATACCAACTAAGGTGACGAATATAATCTTGATCTTGCCTGATGTATTTGTGTACACTACACATGTATTTACACGATTGTGTAAATACAATCGTGTTGACAATAGGGCTCTATATCTCCTATGATTTGATAAAATCTTATGGATTGTACTGACTTTAAAATTTTACTGGGCTAATGTGATAAATTGGTAAGATTAAATAGTTAATTCATTGCCGAGACGGGGCTTAATTTTCCTGTTAATGGTGTTTACACTACACATGGATATAGTCAGTCCAAATCTATAGTTTGTAGAACTTGGACCTACATAGCAGAGAATTACATCCAGGATTATACATGGATGTTACTGATTCCTATCTGTTTTGATAAGCAGGACTATCAGTATCCGAGATAAAGGTGCCAAATGCAAACTGTCAATCAGATGAACGCATGTTCTGGTATGTTTGCGAAATCTGTAACTCTGTCATTATCTTTTCTTGGTTCTTGCAAAGAAATTGACCTTGCCAATCTGTGACATGCAGCAACAACTGTAGAACTTCTATAGCTGACTTTCACAGAAGCTGTCCATACTGTAGTTATGACCTCTGTCTCACTTGTTGCCATGAGATACGGGATGGAAGCTTTCGAGCGTGCAAGGAAAAAGTGAATATGCAATTCACATACCCCGGAAAAGATTATATGCATGGTGGAAAGCTTCCTTCTTTCCAGTCGCTTCCTGAAGACACTAGTGGTAGAGATCACAAAAAGTCGGAAAACGTATGGAAACCTGATGAGAATGGTAGCATCACTTGCCCTCCTAAGAAATTGGGTGGCTGCGGTCGAGGAATTCTAGAATTGAGATGTATATTAGGAGATGATTGTGTCCAAAAATTATCTAGAGATGCTGAAAAGCTTGCCAAAACACATAAACTTAATATCTGTAATACTCAGGAGCAGCGATGTTCTTGTGTTGACACTATTGGTAGTGATAAAAAGAATTTACTAAAAGCTGCTTATCGTGAAAGTTCTGATGACAACTATCTGTACTTTCCTAAAGCTGTGGACTTAAAGCCCGGAGAACTTGAGCACTTTCAATGCCACTGGTGCAAAGGTGAGCCGGTAATAGTCAGAAATGTTCTTGCAACTACATGTGGTTTGAGCTGGGAACCAATGGTTATGTGGCGTGCATTCCGACAGATAAGACACAGAAATCATGGTCAGCTCCTGGATGTAATGGCCATCAATTGTTTGGAATGGTGCGAGGTCAGTTTAATTCCTTTACGCTGTACAGTTGGTTCTTCCTTGATAATCTCTAAGAATTCCAACCCCGTGTTTGTAGGGACTAGGGAGTGATATACTGCCCTGCACATTTTTACCTTGACTACGGGTGTCTAATTATTAACTTCATATAAGTCATCCATTCAATCTATATAATTAATTAAAGATATTTGCTAGATGCAGATCAACATTCCGCAATGCTGAGGTTAAATCAGTAGAAGTTTGTGTAAAATTAGGAGCTAAAGGGTAGAAGCTTGCATAAAATTAAGAGTTAAAAGTAGCTTGATAAATTTTTGCAACAGTTGTATGTTGTGTTTCAGAAAGTAATTATTAAACGATAAATAGTCTGCTTACTACTCTTTTCTGTTATTTACTAGTAGTTTTTTCTTTTTTTACTTTTATCGTCTGTATTTTCATCACACAAGTAGAGGTGTTAATACATGTTTAAATGGTTCATTTTCTTTTATTTATTTAGGTGGATGTTAATGTACATCAGTTTTTCAACGGATACTTGAAGGGCGTATTTGACAAAGCTGGATGGCCCCAACTTCTGAAATTAAAAGACTGGCCTCCATCTAGTTCATTTGAGGAGCACTTACCACGTCATTGTGGTGAGTTTCTCAATAGTTTGCCTTTCAAAGAATATACAGATTCACGGTCAGGGTACCTGAATCTCGCTGTTAAGTTGCCCGAGAATTCATTAAAGCCCGATATGGGACCAAAAACATATATTGCTTATGGATTTTCTCAAGAACTGGGTAGGGGAGACTCTGTAACCAAACTCCATTGCGATATCTCTGATGCGGTATGCTTGTTCTTAGATAACTCTTTGGTTGTGTGGTACACTTGTTTTTTATTTCTCCTTAGTCTTGGAGATAATATCTATATTGAAAACGTTTTCAACATTCTCTTAACGTTCTTTTAATTTGTAACTGTTAGAATTAGCTTCATAAGTCAACTTAAGCGTCATAGTTTTAAACTAGATTCATAACGAGCCAAGGTGTAAGGCACTTTCACAGAAAATATTAGATGATTTTAACTGTATTAAGAATGTAGCCTTCAAGGTGCAAGAAAATAATGTTTGCTATGTTGCTTATAGGTTACCTTTCATTCCTTTTAGTGAGGGGATGCGGGCTATTTTCTAGTCCTTTTTAAGATCAAAAGTCCCCCACTGAACCCTGGTGACTTTATAGTTTTGAAAGTCAATCAAAATATTAATTTCTGATCTTACTAATTTTGTGGTGTATTCATATATCCTTATTGCCATTTGTGTTGTTTTACCAAAATTTTAGAAGGCTGTAGTAAAATCTGTTAAGGGTGGTTTGTTTTTCACCAATGTGTCTAGTACATTGCTTCAGCAAAAAGTGGCAGACACAATTTTTGAGCAACCTTTTTGCTTGAATTAAAGAGAGAATTGCATTTTGCACCCTTATATTTAGCCAAAAGTCAATTTTGTATACCTATTTTCATAAATTGCAGTTTGCATCCCCCTACTTTGAAATCCACTTCAAGTTGCACCTTTTTTGCCAAATTTTGTCAATTTTTTTGCCCAAACTATTGTCTTCAACAACATATATAATCTATTATTGAAGAAAAAAGATGAGATATATTGTCGGAGACAACAATTTGGGCTAAAATATTAGGCAAAAAGGGTGCATGTTGAAGCGGATTTCAAAGTAGGGGGATGCAAACTGCAATTTCTAAAAATAGGTATACAAAATTGGGTTTTGGCTAAATATAAGGGGTGCAAAATGCAATTCTCTCAACTAAATTGGTTGCAAACAGTGCTGTCAAAAAAGTTTATATCTTTATTTCATGGAATACATTAGCTTTCCTCTAATATTTGTCAATACCATCACAACTTCAGATTGCCCAACTATACCAATATGCTATTACCATCAGAAGTTTGTAACAGCTTACAATTGTTATGCATAAGTATGTTTTATTTAAACATGTCTTTTCAAATTCAACTATCTACAAGTAACTGCTTCTACCTTCTGCAAGTATGCTTCAACTATAGGATCTAAACCCTAAGTTGTAAAACGTGAACAGTAATTTAGATGTGTATCTGTTTTTCTGAATGATGCAACAACTCTGTCCAATTGCATCTTCAGATTATCAGACTCTTAGGGTTTCATTTAGTTCTTGTACTTATTTCAATTTTAATTTCTTTTGTTGCTTATATGTTAAATTTGATGTCTTGCAGGTGAATGTGTTGACTCATATCAAGGAAGTGGTTCCTACTTCTAAAGAACTTGCGCAGATTGAGAAATTGAAGAAAAGTCACCGTTCACAGGATCAAAAGGAAATTTTTGGAAATGAAAGGAAAACGAAGATGGAGAATGGTGTTGAATCTGCCGGTAACCATATAAAGGATTTGGACTGCTCAGATGGAGGTGCCCTCTGGGACATTTTTCGGAGACAAGATGCACCCAAGTTGAAGGAATATCTAAGAAAACATTTCAATGAATTTAGGCACATATACTGTGTTCCTCTGAAACAGGTTGGTTTTATGCACGCGCATGCCAACACACACACACACATAAACTGTTGTGTGGAGTCTACCATAAAACAGTATTTAAAATATGGAAAGAAGATATGTACGTACTTTGGATTAGAAGTGTGACTGTGCGGGTATGAATTTACAAATTGGTTCACAAAAAGTTTGAGGCTAGTTGTAAAGCTTTACTGTTCTACTAGACAACTAGTAGTAGCTGTATTTGTTTTGTCTAATTGAAGTCTGATTCCACGGTCTCTTTTATTTAATTGGCAGTTCATTTTATTTTTTTTGTTGCAGGTGTTCGACCCTATTCATGACCAAACTTTTTATTTGACCGCGGAGCATAAAAATAGGCTTAAAGCAGAATATGGTTGGTTTTCATGTATTGGTTGCGTTATGTATTGCTCCAAAGTCTCCTTTTTACTGATATTTTCATTATCTAGGAGTTGAACCGTGGACATTTGTACAAAAACAAGGAGATGCGGTATTTATACCAGCTGGCTGTCCGCATCAAGTCAGAAATTTGAAGGTGATCATTTTTTTATGCTAAAAAACAGATATGGTATGTACATATACATTTCGGAACTCTATATTATTTGAATCACATCCCTGAGCACTGTGGTGCCATTTTGGTTCAGTGGATGTAGCCATAAAAAAATGAGTGATCTTAAATTGCCAATCATAATTAAGAGAAAGGGTGTGGACCATGTTATCCGGTGAGTAATTATTTAGTGGGTACATTTATCACCTTATAAATCTATCTACTTCGGTGATAATCATACTCAGGTGTTCCGGAAGGGCCTTTAAATGCATTGTTAAAAGATAGTGTAAATTTTTGAAATTTTCGGAATTACTCATGGATTCTTAGGTTCACATGCATTAGAAAGCTCATGAACATGCATAGAATCTAACTAGGCAAATGCATTTAATATTAGAATTTAGCTAGGCAAATGCATTTAATATTAATATCTAGCTAGGCAAATGCATTTTATATGTAGCATGTTCAGGTTGTACTAGTACCATAGTTAATGAAGCAAATCAGATTTCTGAGACGTGACGCCAAAGGACGCGTGGGCTACATTGGAGAAGTTTTATACCAAGAACACTGCTAGTATTAAATTACCAGAAAACAAGCTAGAAAATACCAATCAAGGGAACATATCAATTGCTCAAAATTTCCTGAAAGTGAAGAGCTTAGGTGTTGAGATTCCAGAACTAGATTTGGATTAGCCTATGAAGGAGGTACTGCTGTGAAGATATCTTATTCTTTGTGCAATGTAGTAAACCTTGTTCTTGACAGTGTATCAAGGATGGGTAAATCAGCTTAGCATTATCGAGTTGGAGAATCTACTTGCCAATGAAAAAGTTGATTATGTAGATGTCGGAGGCTCCTAATTATAGAACGACAGGTTATTGTTTGCTGGAAGAAGTCCCTCATTAGGGAAACTAATCTAAAAGGAGGATCAGATGGGAAGCAAAGAATTTAAAGGCGTATAGAAGAGGGTGTGGTCATGAAATAATTTAAAGAGTAGGAGACAAGTGTAGAAATTACACAATAAAAGGCCACAAAAATAAAATATTAACAAGTGTATGAAACCTGGACACAAGTTTTATAGAAGGAAATGTAAGCATTTCTCTACATGATAACATTTTGCTCTTTGGGAAACTTACTATTCATGTGAGACAACAAATGAGGGGACTTTGTACAAGAATTTGCACTGAATTCTATTGTTGGAGGCGTTTAGAAGGTCTTCTGGCTATTCATAATTTTGAAGATTTGTCTTTTAGCTAAGATAAATGTGGGGAACTTTGTACAAGAATTTGCACCAGCTTCTATTGATGGATGCACTCTCTTTTACCAATTGATTATTCAAAGGTCTGGATCATTGATTTCGAGTTCCCTCGTCATTTAACCGGTGATTGTTTTTTCCCCTCGAGTATAGCTTATATAAGCTAATAAGTAGTATCAATATCCATGCTTAAATAAATTTTGGGTGAGCTAGAATCAAACCCAATATTTGGTACGGCAAGAGATGTGCCCTTACCTAGGTTTTTTACTTTCATTACAATAAGATTACATAGGTTTTTTACTTTCATTACAATTAGAGTACGCGGGATAGAAAACAATTGTGACATTCGACAACCCCATTCATTGTGTTAGAATTTAGAGGAATGTCATGGTAAAGGCAATGAAGGGAATTGTAAATATGACTGGTGGAGGCTATGTTCATCATGTTAGAATGTTTACGATGTACCCGGTATGATAATCTAATTTTTGTCTCTGTGGACAATATGTTTTACTTGGTCTAAATGTTTTTTAAATTTTCAAAATATTGTTGCTAATACTTGAAAGGAAGAGAACTAATCTCTTTATGTTTTGACAAAGTGATGCGGAGTAAGGAATTAAAATATTAGTTTGTATTTATTATATAAATAAGTATAGATTTGACTGCAATTTATCAACTATTAATTATATTAGATAAATAGATTTTTTTTATTATTCTAATACTATAATTTAGTATATTCTTAATCATCTAGTTATCAAATATAACTAATGCCTTATAAATTACAATTAAATCTATTCTTAATTTATAAAATAATATATAAACAAATTAATATTTTAAATCATTGTTCCTCATCACAAAGCTCTTGCGGAGAAAACAAGATGACAAGATAATACATGTCACTGGTGTGGCTCAATATGAAATGCACAAATGTGATGCTGGATCAACCATGCAGTTGGTGCTCAAGAAATGGTGGGAAATAACTGATTGGAGGCATTCATATTCTGGAAACTACTAGTAATCACCGGAAGTTAGGGTTTTGTGGGCATTTGGGCTAGTTGCCAACTCATAGATAGGCCCTTTATATATGTAATCTGGATCTATTGTACAAAGGAATTAGAATTTTGCATCTGTATGATTTTTGCTAGGCGGTAGGAGTCTATCATCATAAGCTGTACCCTGGTTATATTGTATGGTCAATAAAATGGTGGGCATTTGGGGGCATGTAATTATCTCAAGTTTTACATTTGTTTGATAATTAAACACAACAAGAACCCGTTTATATAGTTTCGTTGTGTTTGGTTTAATTGGCTTACCAGGCGAAAGGCGAAACCTTTTGGGAAGGCTGACTGGCGAAAACCACTTGGGATGGCGAAAACCACTTGGGAAGGCTGACTGCTTGGGCTTTTGGGGTGACTTGGGCAAGCTGCACAAGTTCAGTAAATTTGGATTTAAAATCCTTCCCGAGTTTTGAAATTTGAAAACATTTCGGTAAACAATTTGTAATGGTTGCCAATGTGAGAAGGCTCATTGTTTCCCATTTGAAAATTCTTTAATGGGAAGTAAAAAACCTTTAGAGTTGATCCATCAAAATAATATATGTATGTTATAGTGGCTAGCCATATATGATCGGTGGTCGATGACTACACAAGGTTCACTTCGCGTAGGTGTTTTTCAACAATATCAATATAAGTTCATTCCAAGAGAAAGTTTAATGAGAAGTTTTAACGGAGAGTACAATGTTTGTGCACAAAGAATGGAGGATAATTCACATTAAAAGAGTTTGCTAAAATTTGCAAGAAGACCAATGTAATGTCTAAGAACATCGAAGAAGTGAAGTTGCTGAACGGAAATTAAGGCATTTAGTAGCACGGATCCAGGTTTCAAGATTTCAACACAAGGGGAGTCGTTTTTTTGGTAACTAAATCAACACGGCAAAACAACGAATGCCATATATTAGAATAATCAATAATGTAGTATTTACAAGGTCATCGGCCTATCTTTCATCTTTCATACCCAGTAATTGTTTTATAATTTTTTCATTTTCAATTGTTTGAAAAACATCTCTCTCAATATATGTTTCCAAACAATCATTCAACCAAATATCTATCTTTCTATTCCGAAGCACAGTTTTAACAAGTTTTTTGGTTGAGAATCCTCTCCCAGCTGTTGTAGTTGCAACCGGTACTCTGGTAGAGTCCGTGATAATTTTATCAACATATAAACCCAAAGAAATATAATATCTTTGTGTTTTTTAACCATCTTTTGAGAAAGATCATGCATTGCTTCTCGTGTCAACTATATAGTTAGAAAGCTTGTCTTCAAGTGATAGAAGACGGATTTGATCAAATTCCGAAGGATAAAATCTTGCAAGTTGGATTAATTTTTGCTTATCAAAAGCTGAGAAAGAATTATGTGGATTAAGGCATAATTTGCATGAAAGTAACTCCATATTATCTCTATCAAACGCTCGTTCATCTCTTGTAATTGATAATGAATTATAATATTCAGCAAACTAACCTTGAAGTGGTGCTGGTCAGAAACTTTTTGTAGTTTTCGTCTTGATCTTCCACGAGGCATAAAGATAGCATCCATATCCGGGACATTGATCTCAAACTTTTCACAGAATTTGGAAGCATCAACAAGTAACTCTTTCCGTCCATCTCTAAATGTTTGTTACATTTTCTTTGATACATTTTCCAACCTTAAAGCATTAGCTAGACCTGATCTTTTCTTTGTAGTGCTTGTGATAAGTCATTACTGATATTTCTAAAACTATTCTCATCAAATGTAGTAGGAAAATAAACTCAAAGTCATTTATGGCTTCAATAAGTCTATAAATCTCTCCTTATTTTTCATAAAGGAAGGCATATCTTTTATTTCATCAAGCACATCAAGTACCAGTGAAAATAAAGAAAGACCACTTAGAATTGTATGATAATGTGAGTCCCATTTTGTGGATTTATATATATATATATATATGTATATATATATATATATAACTAAACAAAAAATAACCCCCCCCTCTTGCCTCCATCAGGATCCGTCTCTGTGTATCAGATGAGATTGAGAGCTGGTTGCCTGCAGAATGTCTTCGAAAGGAATTATGGTCTGAATAGTTTGATCTAGTCAAAGTTGATACACGTGAACAACTTGATGATGTATAAACTGAGGCCTTACCTTGGGAAATATTTGAGTTTATCAGACAAACAAAGAGGGTGTGAATGAGAGTGGTTGTGAAAATATTACTGGATTAGTTTAAATATATTTAGTATAGAGATGAACAATATATTTAGTTACATATTTGGTATATGTGGTGCTAGTTGTTTGTCAGTGTGTAGTAGTTTATCTTTTTAAGCCCAAATGTTATCGCGCCTCATTCCTTTAGGTTATTTTATATTCCCTTATAAGTAGTGTAATCCTCACTGATTATGCAATATTAGTGAATATCAATTGGGTCTCTTCTTGGTTTGCGGTCCATAATAACTATCTATTCAGTTGATGTTTTGGATGTTCTGCTGTTAATCCGCCCAAGTTTTTCATATTTTTATGTCATTTATTCATCTATTTTCTCTTCCATGGATGTTATGGATGTTCAAAATTGTACAAACTTCTTGATTAATAAACAAGCATTTTTAGGTCCTTGCATTGGTAAGTTTATCTGCATTTAATATCAATTAATAGCATCTGACTAGGCACATGCATCTGATACCTGATCGAGAATGTTTACCTATTGCTATAAATTGTACCTAATATAATGAAGCAGATCAGAGTTAAGAAATTAAATTTATTCAGAAGTAAATATCTTGATCTCTCAATGATTTAATCAATGTTTAGTACGTGATTCTGTCCAGTATTCCTTAATCTGATCTTGGGCCTGCTGTTGGTGTTTCTAGCTGCTGTTTAGAGATTGTTTGTAATACTCTTAACTGTATTAGGCACAAATGCAACAATTTTCTAGTTTTTGGCTTGCATTTGCAGCTGTTGCAACAAGGCCCTTGGGAAAACTTTCCTTGAGATATTGCACCAATTTTTAAAGTATTGCACAATTAACTGCTATGACAACACTTTAAAGGCTACAATACTTTTTAACGTAATGCCCTGGCAATACTCTAATTTGTCTACTTAGCTCGGACGTTTTAATGATTTTTTTTTCTTGTCGGAATTTTAATGATCTTTTGAATACTTGTATTTTATATACTACAACTGATTCCTTTTACTTAGAAGAATTTTAAGGATCCTATGAATTCATCATTTATTCATATCACTACCTCTCGTCAACCTCAATGAAGTCACAACAGAGTCATAAGCTTGATGAATTTCGTCCTTTTTTCACGTATTAGAATCTTGTGTCTATGAAGAACAAATTAGTCCTACCCCTTACCTAAAACACAAACTTTCCCCTGCATATATGTATATCATCTTGCAAACTGTTGTGTTGCGGCGATTACATCAAACCTTTCTGCTGGATCGATGCAAATGTGTACCTACAATTCTCCAGCTCTCCTTTATCCTTTTATTCTTGGTAAAGATTGTCGTTTAAGCTGGAATGTACCTCCAGAGTCTTAAAAGGTCCACTCTGTAGAGTGTATGAAATCTAGTATTGTTGACCTCTGGAATTTAAGTTTTATGTCTTGCCTCCATAAACTTATGAAGTATTCAATCTTGTCCAAAATTGTACTGTGATGCGCATTCCTTTTTGATATGAAATGAACTGCTGGGTTATTTTGAAAATTTGGGACATCTTCGTATTAGTTGTTGAGGGTTTCCATTTACGGCTGTATAGTCTGGTTACATGAATCTCAATTTTAGCTTAGAAGACATTTAACCTTTTTGTTGATAAACTGTCTTCTTTACACAATTTTATCCCATGGCATTCTTCAGATTATGTGACACAGTTCCAATAACAAATTGTAGTGTTAATATCTAATATGAGTTTAAATTTCCAAAGTAACATCTATTTCGTTTACTGCAGTCATGTATAAAGGTTGCCCTTGACTTTGTCTCCCCTGAAAATGTTAATGAGTGTATCCGATTAACTGAGGAGTTCAGGGCTCTACCTGAAAATCACAGGTCTAGAGAAGACAAATTAGAGGTATGCATCAATTTTATTTATCATATGTTTCGAATTAGAGCTGAATCTTGAACTGTTCTCAGATTTCCTTTGACACCCTTCTACTTTGCTATATTTAAATCTTCATTTGTATAACCTATAAATAAGCTATAAATCATTACATATTATATCTACTACATACAACATAATTAGTGATTTAGTTTAGTGATATAGTTTTGTTATATATATATATATATCAAACTATAAATGTTGTAGAGTACAAGGGTGTGACATTTTCTTTGGACAAGCTTTAATGATCTCGGGCATGTGGATTTAAAATACAAATATCCTTAGGTTCTTAAATTTTTTAACAGGTGAAGAAAATAACAATTTTTGCAATGGAACAAGCTGTTGAGGATTTGCAGAATTTGAAGGTACTTATTTTCATTTATTTTAATGTTTTCCATGTTTGAAGCTTCCATGCCTATTGATAGATATTTCTATATTAAATATCATTACAATCTATGCAATTAAGGATAAGTATGTTAAGCCTGTGCCTCGAAAGTTGATTCATTTGATGAAGTATATTGGGTCTTTTATTTGACTCTCATGTCTTATGGTTGGTGTCGATTCCAATGCAGTTTTTACAATGTTTTGTATATAAGTAGAAGTTTAGATCATGAAAAAACACTCTTTTCTCTCGTTTTGCCTGGACATTGTTGGTTCTATTGTTATTAGTTTTTATCTTCAGAGCCACACGTCTTCAAGGGATTATTGAATGAAGCGAACCAAGAGAAAATCACAACCTAAGGCACCCTGGTCCACTCCATTATGGATTAAATCGTACATTAACGTCACTTTCTACATTAAAAACTTTCACAGATGGGCAGATAAGATTGAAATTTTAAGCAGAGGCAAATGATTTGTGGAAGCTGTTGAGTAAGTTCTTTATATTTGACAGATAATTTAGTTTCAAGGCTTTGAGTATGAGTTGTGAGGAAATGAAAGCAGGAAGTGAAACACAAGCTTCCTTGTTTGTCATTGTGTCTAATTAATAATATTTACAAGGACAAAGATTTCAACATTTAAATCCTGAAATTCTCTTTTTAAAGTGACTATGAAGTCAGTAGGGATCTTTATAAGGGTCATCACCAAGAAATTACAAGGATAATCAGAAAGGTTTCAACATTCAAACTCTTTATTTCTCTTAATGACGAAAAGCAAAGAATCAAAGGAGTGCTTGCTGAATCTAGTCAGAGAGCTTTAGGTGTGACAGATTAAAAAGTAAGAGACGATCCAAGCACATATGGACAAGCTTTTTAGAATCCGCTTGTGATTGTTTCCCAGATTCTCTGGTCAAAAACGGTGTTTAGTAACACAATTGTTTTCCTTCTTGGTTTACCCATATGTTATTCTCCTCACCAGCTTTAACAAGTGTTTGGTAATTCAATTGTTTGGGTAAATTTAGGAAAGCTTTAAACGTTGCTTCAGCGAAAGGTTACAATGTGTAACTTTTGTGTCGAGCAGCTTTTCAAATTTGCGTGAACAACTGCTGTTAACATTGTCATATAATAGTAATCTTAATTTTTTGAACATCTCTACTTGACGGGTTTGTCTATATAAAGTGTGTGCTCACATCAATAGATAGGTCTGGTGAATAAGTTCCTCTGTTTTGGCATTTCATTAAATTACTACTACACGTAGGGAGTCAATAGGATTTTGAAGTTTTGTAAATTGGTTTGGAACCGAAAAAGGGGATAGATAGGAGTATTATGTGTAAAAATAAAATGAATACCCAATCTACATATGAGCCTAATCTGCGTATGTGTATCCTACACGCATATATGAAATACAGATTGTGTAATGGTCTTCATCTTCTGCAGATGATTATACATACATAAATGCACATAAAAAATGTATTGCGCATAGGGATGTAAATGTTCTATTAACTTTGTTATGTTTCACTTTACATTGATAATTTGCTGGTGTGTATGTGTGGCAGGCTGGCAGCAGAAGAAAGGTTGGAGAGAAGTTGATGAGCAACTAATATGCATTTGGGGAAGGGGTAAGAAACGGTGGAATTGACCATTTTCGTACTGAATGAATTAAATGGGTATTCCTGTCATTTTTTTTTAATGTGGGTACATTTTTCGGG
Source organism: Apium graveolens (assembly GCF_009905375.1). Classification (NCBI taxonomy): domain Eukaryota; kingdom Viridiplantae; phylum Streptophyta; class Magnoliopsida; order Apiales; family Apiaceae; genus Apium; species Apium graveolens. The sequence goes on along the minus strand of NC_133647.1, from coordinate 174,676,315 downwards.
TTATTGGCAATGTAATCACATTTAGAGTTGTATACAAGATTGTGTTCTTCAACATTGCAGTAGCTTACATCGGTTCTTGTACTGTTTTACAGGTCTCAACAGAAGTTGAGGGTTTGTTGGAAGCTTTTGCCATTATGATTTCGTTGAAAATATTTTGAACTGTTTTTTTTTGTCTGGTGCTTGCACCGTAACTGAGTCTGATTCTAGGGTCTCTTCCTTTCATATTACCCAAGAATTTATGTTTCTTGATATGACGGGTCTCCTTTTTGTAGTTGTACTTATCTGGTGTTATCCTCAGAATCTTCCCGTGTTGATTTATATATGCTTTTAGGCGTATTGAACTATATGTGGCTTCGTATCATGCCAAATTGTCAAATTTAGAAGAGACAGATTTTAAATAAATCATTAAGAACAACACAATTTATAAGTGTCGGATTTTAAATAAATCATTAAAAACAACAATGGCTGTATAATGCTTTCACTGATAAAGAAGATAAGAGCAAAAGATGAATTCAAAGTTGTAATGTCTTAACAAATATGAAAATATTACAAAGTTTAATATAGCCAAATAAAAAACTATTGCACTACTAAAACTTGTACCACGTGAATACTTGACAACTTTGACACCTGGCTATTTTGTCTTCATCGCTAACATCCCTCTTCAAGGTAAGGTAGGAGTTGCGAACATGTTGAATATTCCTAATTTGCACTATTAAATCCGGGACCACCTGAATCCCTACCAACTTTGACACCCGACTATTTTATCTTTATCAAGTTGGGATTTCATACCGGGCTGAATGTCAGTGAGTTAGGCTATAGTATTGCTAACATTCCTCAAGGTAGGAGTTGAGAACATGTTGAAAACTCCTAACATGCACAGTAAAAAATTTAGTTGAGCAGCTGAAATGGCTTTGATGAACAAGTCAGCAGGTTGATGATGAGAAGAAATGTAGCCTGTAGAGATAAGACCTTTAAGAATCTTTCTCCTGAATATGTGACAATCTATCTCAATATGCTTAGTACTCTCATGAAAAAGAGCTGACCGATTGTCACAAAAGAGTTGAACTGGGGACTTAACTGATACATCTAGCTCTTTGTATAAAGTGATCAGCCAAGTGAGTTCACATGTGGTATCTGCCATTGATCTATATTTTGCCTCAGCAGAAGATCTAGAAACTGTAGTTTGCTTATTGCTCCTCCAAGAGATGAGAGAACTTCCTTGCTGAATACAGAAACCTGTAACTGACCTTCTTTTTATTGGACAACTACCCCAGTCAGCATCACAATAGATTGTGATGCTGAGCTTGCTGTTAGATAGTAAGAAAATACCTTCTCTCCAAGTTGATTTGAGAAATTTGAGAAGTTTAAACACGACTTGAAGATGTTGAGATTTGGGATGAGCCATGAACTGGGATGGAATGTGTACTGAATAAGAAATATAAGGCCTAGAGATGGTTAAGTAGATTAATCTGCCAATCAGTATTCTGTAAAGGCTGCTATTGGAGATGTCAGGTTCATCAACAAAGGTGGCTAACTGATGATTTTGTACTACATGCAATTGAGATTCTCTGCAGTTCGACAGATTAACATCTTTCAACAAGTCAGAGACATACTTATATTCTGCTGTAAATAAAGACCATCACTTGACCTTGCAATCTCAATACCTAGAAAATACTTGAGATGTCCAAGATCTTTTATATGAAATCTAGTACTGAGAAAATCTTTAACATCTTGGATCACTCCAGGATTACTACCATCTAGCACCATATCATCAACATACACTAGCATGACAGTGGCAGAAGTTGAAGTTCTATGTATGTACAGGCTGTGATCACTTTGAGTCCCGATGAATCCACAATCCACTATGCAGAACCTAATTCTGAGACTAGTCCCTTGGAGTTTGTTTAAGTCCATATATGGACTTAACAAGTTTACATGCAAGAGATTGATTAGGAAAAACAGTAAGAATAGTAGAAGATGGATGATATCCATGAGGTAAAGCCATATAAATTTTTTCTTGAAGATCTCCATTTAAAAAGGCATTAGACACATCCAGTTGAGTGAGAGTTCACTTGTAGATTGAAGCCAAATATAAAATAACCCTGTGAGTGGTCATTTTGCTACTGGAGAAAAAGTGTCAAAATAATCCATTCCTTCAGTTTGAGTGTACCCCTTTGCCACAAGTTTGGTTTTGTATCTCTCTACTTCACCATTAGGTAGATATTCACTTTGTATATCTACATGCATCCTACTAACTTTCTATTTACAGGAGCTGGAACAATTTCTCAGCTATTATTGGTCTCAAGAGCTGCTAGCTCAACAACCATAGCAGTGCGCCATTCAGGATAGAAAACAGTCTGGTTGTATGAATATGGTTCTGGAACTTGAGCCACATTAGCTAGAAAATGAGTATAATTTGGTTGAAAGGTAGAATCAGCTTGGATGATGGCATTACTGGAGTAATTTTTTTATAGAGAGGGAATATTGGTAATCTGAGTATTTTGAAGGAAGAACTTTGGTTCTAACAGGTCTAGCCGAGACCCTTGAGATATCCATTATTTCTGCTTCATTATGAGTTTGAGAAACCTCAACATTATCAGGACTGTCCTCACTGAGGTTATCAGGAGAATCATTGAGACTTTCAGTTTCACTGATATGATGTAAGACTTCACTATCATCAACAAAGTTAGTGATGGCTTTTTCACTATGGTGATCATACTCATAGTTTGATGAAGTAGAGGTAAATAGCTGAGCCACTGGAGGACTGACAATCTGATTGAATGGAAAAATGTGCTCAACAAACAGTACATCTCCGGACAGAAATACCCTTTTGGTCTCTAAATTCAGGATTTTGTATTTTCTTGTACCATAAGGATATCCTATGAGAACTCCTTTAATTGCTCTGGGAGCAAACTTATCCTTTTGATGAAGAACAACAGAGGCATATCAAAGGGACCCAAACACTCTCAAATGATGGTATGAGGGAGTTCTCTTGAACAACATCTCATAAGGGGAGTGATCATTTAACAGAGGTGTAGGGGTTTTGTTTATAAGGTCAGAAGGCAATCTCCCTAGAAATGAATGGGAAAACTAGCCTGAAATCTGAGAGCTCTAGCAACATTAAAAAGTTGTCTATTTTTTCTTTCAACCTTGTCGTTCTGCTGAGGTGTATAAATACAACTAGTTTGATGGATAATACCAAAAGAGGCTAGAATGTCTTTAAGAGAATGATTAATGAAATCTGTGCCATTATCAGTTCTTATAACTTTTATGGTTCTGTGAAACTGAGTCTTAATATGAAGAATAAATTGGTGAATTATGGATGAAACTTGATATTTATCAGAAATAAGAAATACCCAAGTAGTCCTAGATTTATCTTCAACAATAGTAATAAACTGCTTATAGTTACCTTGAGTAGGACATCTATAAGGTCCCCATAAATCCACATAAATCAAATCAAACACATTAACACTTTTAGAATCACTGAAAGTAAAAGATAATCTGGATTGTTTAGATAAATGACATATTTCACAATCTTGAATTTTCTGAGCACAACATTCAAAAATGGGTAATTATAAAACAGAAGAAGGGACATGACCCATTCTAGCGTGCCACATATCAGCAATTTTATTTCTAGAATTAGTCCGAGAACTACTACTAAGCAGACTACAGACTTGAGGAGTGTTGGATTTGACTTGAGAAGAGGAACCGGAAGGAAGAAACTCTGGATTCAACAGATATAAACCTTTGCTGACTCTACCAATCCCTTTGTTCTTCTTCCAAGTGAGGTCCTGGAAAAAGCAAGAAGAGGCAGTGAAATGAACACTCTTATTGGTTTTTAAAAGAAGTTTAGGGATAAAGATCAACTTATAGGTAAAGGTACGTACACAAAGAACTTGATAGAGAATAAGATCAGAAGAGAGATGTACATCTCTTATAAGAGTAACAAGGGCACATTGACCATTTGGAAGCTGTAAAGAAGAGTTGCAAGACTGAATATTATGAAGTATTTTACTAGAACAAACAATATGATCAGTGGCTCCTGAATCAAGGATCCACTGATTGAAATAATTACAACATTGATCAGTTTGAGCATTAATGCTAATTTGTTGAAAAGTACCTTCAAACTGGATAATATTGGCAGATAAGCAGCCACCACCATGACTATCTGCACTTTCATAGTTTTCTGAATCATTTTGAGAAGCTGTTGATAATGATCTTTAGAAAAACCACAAATATCCCTCGTTGGGTCACCTTGACCAGGTACATTGATCTGAGTAGATGTCTGATCTTGAAGCATAGTCCCTTTAGACACATTGTTGGCTTTAGCAGGGTTTAAGTATTTTGGTTTTAGTTTGGGTTTTCCATAGAGTTTATGCCAGGTTATATATCCTTGAACACAAAAACACTTATCCTGAGTATGTCTAGTCATGTGACAATACTCACAGTAAAGGGAAGGGTCATTGTTAGATTTTCTTGTGGTATGTTAGGTCTTTTGGTTGGACAAGTTTGAACCATGAAAGTGAGCAGAGTTTTGATAATTGTGTCCAAACACTCTTGCTGACATAGCCATATTACCATTAGTTAGGTTAGAAGACTAATACACATCTCTTTGATTTTCTTCTTATAATAACAAAGCATAACATTGACTCAATGAAGGCAGGGGTTTCATTAGCAGAATCTGGCCTCTAATAGCAATAAATTGATCACTTAAACTCATAATAAAATGAGATAGTTACACAGATTGATCATAGAGCTCATATTGATAGTTGATATTACAAGTACATTTAGCACAAACACATCTGGGCCTAGACACTAGACTATTAAGCTCATCATTGAGAGTTTTATCTTTTGTGTAATAAGCAACAATACTCATGGTACCTTGGGTTAACTGAGAGATTTCTCTTCTCAAACTAAATAACTTGGGCATATTGCTCTGAGAATATCTAGTTTCCAAATCTTTCCAGATCATACTAGCAGTGTTTAAGTAAACGACATTATTTCTTATATCATTATAGATAGAGTTTAAGAGCCAAGAGATTACCATATGGTTACAACGTACCCAGTGCATGAGAAGAGGAGATGTAGAGGAAGGTTGCTCATAAGACCCATCAATAAAACCCAACTTGAGCTTGGAAGAAAGAACAATAGTCATAGATCTGCTCCATTGAGAGAAGTTCTATTCATTGAGAACCACATTGGTTAATGTCATCCCTGGATTATCTGAGGGATGAAGGTAATAAGGATGGTTTACATCAATGATAGGAAGGGAAAGGGTAGTATCTGTATTGTTTGTGTTACCGTTTGTATTATTTGTATTGTTGTTTTGTCCAGCTGTAACATTGGCATAAGATGGAGTAGCAACCATTAGAGCATAAAGAACAACTACTATCAAGAAATAGAAAATAAAACAGAAGATGATACGAAAACAACCTTATGCTATGATACCATGTCAAATTTATAAGAGATAGATCTTAAATAAACTAGTAAGAACAACAATGGATGTATAGAGCTTTCATTGATAAAGAAGATAAGAGCAATAGATGAATACAAAGTTGTAATGTCTTAACAAACAAGAAAATAATACAAGGATTAACATAGCCAAATAAAAAACTAATGCACTACTAAAACCTGGACCACCTGAATCCCTAACAACTTTGACACCTGGAAATTTTGTCTTCATCAAGTTGGGCTTTCATACTGGGCTGAATGGTAGTAAGTTGGGATATACTATTTCTAACATAAATTACTTAAAAGCCTTGAACAATGTAAATGAATAGATATCCCTAGTTCTGTTAAGATCACAAATAGTTCTTTAATTTTGCAAATTACATGTTTCCCAGGATCTTAAAAAATCCAGGTAATCACCAGTTTAATAAATCAGAAACACCTAATCACAAAATAAACAAAATATGATCTCTAATACAATCAGTGAGAACATCACCAATCAGGACGAGACACGTGGAGCTGAGTTGACAATAGAATGTGACAATGGTGAAGGAAACTGGTCCTCCGATATCATCGAATACTTGTGGAAGTCTTCGATGTAGTTGATGCTTTACTGGTCTATTTCCCCCAACATGCCAATATTGGCACGTTTAAGCAAAAAAGGAGGAGACCGGGAGTAACCAACCACAAACAACATATGCTATATTTCTTTTAACATTTTAGTAATTTCTATTTATGAATTATGGGACAATGATTGGTTAGAAAATGAAGGGAATGTATTGATAAAATAACCAATGAATATTATTCTCTTTACCTTTCTATCTCTCTATCTTTATCTCTTCCAATCAGTAAATCATAAATATAGTTATATTTCTCGAGATGGCTTTTCTTTCTCACTGGCTTGTCTACCGACCTGAGCTAGATATTACCTTCATTCTAATCATTAGAATCTGGTAACATCATTTTTCTGTTAAATAAGTACAATCAGAGCTTAGTCGATTCTTGGCAACAATGGCACTGCAGAAGGGCAGTAAAAGCAACGACGGAGACGATGCAAACCCAGATCCTCATCGGTTAGAGGTAATCCATAATGACTTGTTAGAAGAGCAGAGTAGTAAGCTCGATAATACTTATCCACAACAAAGGGTTACAATCGCTGAAAATGCTAAATCTATATCTAAGTTAAATGACATGATTTTAGGCATCTCTGTTCAGTTAACAAAACTAATATCTGATAAAGAAAAAAGTGTAGATATAACTTTGATAATAGGAACAACTTCTAGTTCACAAAAGGAAAGCATATCTGAGAAAAACACTCACCAATAATATTCTGCTAGACTTACCAAGGTAGATTTTCCAAAATTTGATGGCACCGATTTAAAATCTTGGTTGTAAAAATGTGTTCAATTTTTTTGAGTTAGATGGGGTAATGGACCCAGACAGGGTTAAACTCATTGCTATTCATCTTGAGGGTAAGGCCCTTCTATGGCATCAGACATATGTCAAACGACAGGGTCAAGTTTTACTTATGTGGACTCAGTATGCGAAAGATATAACTGCTAGATTTGGTAAATTATATGACGATCCAATAACATATTTGAAAGCGTTAGTTCAAAAGGGCTCTGTTCAGGATTATCATGATAGCTTTGATGCATTAACGAGTAGGTTAAACCTTCCTGAAGAGTATCTACTCAGCTGCTATGTCGGAGGGTTATAGGGAGGGATTTAGTTGGCTATATGTATGTTCAATCCTAAGATGGTGCAATATGCCTTGTGCTTAGCTAATATGCAAGAGGCAAGTGTTAAGGCTAGACGAACCAAGACAACATCAAAATCAACCTTACTACCACCACAACATTCTCTAAAAATCCCATAACCCTAAACATATTTAATAGAAATAATACCTATCAAAAACCTCAGACATCAAACACTTCCAGAAAAACCTTGACCTTGGCTGAGTTTTATGAGAAACGTGCTAAGAGGATATGTTTTTGGTGTGACGATAAGTATGAGGCGAGGCACATATGCAGGGAAAAAAACCCCAATTGTATCACATCAAAGTTGAAGAAACAGATGATCATGAAGAAACTGAAATGATGAAAGTTGAGACTTGTGAAGAACATGAAGATTTAAAATGTGCCCAGATATTTGTCCAAGCTTTGAAAGAAATGAATGATTTCCAAACAATGCGAGTTGAAGGCCACCATGGGAAGAAGTCACTCTAGCTGCTGTTAGATACGGGAAGTATTCACAATTTTATTGACGCATCTAAAGCTATGAAATTGGACTGTAAAGTAGAAGCTAATGCGCTAGCTATAATACAATACCATGATCAGAAACTTCACCTAGAAAATGCAAGGTTTGGAGTTTTCAGCTGATGTGATGTTGCTTCCCTTAAGTGGGAGTGGATTGGCTCTTGGAATACAATGGTTTGCAGTGTGAGGACCTGTTCATTGGGACTTTAAGAACCTGTATATGGAGTTCCAATATTAAAAGATGAAGGTCAAATTGAGAGGAGCTTCAGGGAAGAGGTTAAAAGGCCTACAATCAGCAAAACTCAACAAGTTGATGGCATGTACCGGAGAAATATCAATGCTTCATTAATTCCACAAGATCCCATTGGGTTTACCTTGTTCACAGGTCGACCCCATGGCAGCAAGCTGGTCTAAAAACAGGCATGTCTAAGAGTTCTGACCTCTCTTTAGTCAAGTTATTAGACTCTTATGCGCCTATTTTTGAAGATCCAACCACCTTACCACCTGTTCGACCTGGTTTTGATCTCCGCATACCCTTAAAAGAAGGAACTAACCTCATAAACCTCAGATCATATCGATACCATGTGGTGCAGAAAATGTAATTGAAGAGATGGTGGAAGAATTGATAATGCAAGGGGTAAGACGACCTAGTAACGGCCCGTTCGCAGCTCCTGTTGTGTTAGTGAAGAAAAAAGACGGACGATGGCGGATGTGTATCAATTATAGGAACCTTAATAAGGCAACTATGAAAGATAAATTTCCCATCCTCATTATAGAGGAACTACTAGACGAACTTAAGGGTACACGGTTCTTCTTCAAATTTGATCTCAAGCCGGGATACCATCAAATCTGGATGAACCCGTTGGACATTCAGAAACAGCGTTCAAAACATATTTTGGCCATTTTGAATATTTGGTAATGATGTTTCATCTTACAAACGCACCCTCAACGTTCCAGGCTCTCATGAACTCCATTTTTAAACCACTTCTAAGGAAATGGGTCGTAGTATTCTTCGACGATATCTTGATTTATAGTCCTAGTTAAGAAGACCACTTGAGAAACTTGCAATAAATGTTGGAAATTATGCAAAGCAACTCGTTAACACGCCAATCTAAAGAAATGATTATATGGAAAACCCAAATTCACTATTTGACTGACATCATATCGGAAAAAGGCGTAGAAACCGAACCCGAAAAGGTCCAAGACATAATCAGGTGGCCCCAACCTGTGAATTTGAAACAACTAAGAGGTTTCTTGGGTCTTACGGGGTATTATCGCAGGTTCATTAAAGATTATGGTAAAATTTGCAGGCCCATGACTCAGTTTTTGGGGAAAAATGCGTTTGAATGGAATGACAAAGCCAACGTAGCATTTGAGCAATTAAAAAGGGTCATGACTACCCCGCCAGTGTTGGCACTTCCAGATTTTAATGAGCCTTTCTTGATTGAGACCGACACTTTAGGTCAATGCATGGGTGCAGTGCTAATGTAAAGGGGGCATCCTATTGCATTTGTAAGTAAAGCTTTTTCTGGAAAAACAATGCAGTTATCAGCATATGAACGTGAACTTATGGATGTGGTTTTGGCGGTGAAAAAGTGGTAGCATTACCTGGTTATGCAGCCTTTCATAATCAAAATGGACCAACAAAGTTTTAAGTACGTATTAGATCACAAATTAGTGACGCCATTCCAACAAAAATGTCTCTCAAAACTTGTTGGATTCAACTACACGATCGAGTACAAGAGTGGGACTGAAAATAAAGTGGCAGATGCGTTATCACGGATGCCTAACTCTCAGATTCTAATAATGATTGTCAGTGAGGTTCATTCCACTTCACTAGAAGAGATAGTGAGTACGTGGAAAAATGATCCCAACATCCAAAAAATACTTGTGACACTACAATCAGACCCTGCAACACATCCTAAATACTCTTGGGATGGTAACCACTTGAGAAGAAATGGAAATTGGTGGTTGGGAATAATGATGTGGTAAAGCAGAAAATTCTGGACTGGATGCACAACTCAAACGAAGGAGGTCACTCGGGGGTTGAAACAACTTATCAAAAGATTAAAGCTCTGTTCTATTGGCATGGTCTTAAGAAAGCAGTCATAAATCATGTCAAACATTGTTCATTTCATGTTTAGATAGTTCATGTTACAAGCTTCATTTTGATATGTGGTTCGCTTGAATCCGATGTACGGTTTAGGAGAAATGACCGTTTTAAGTAACAGCATTTCGCGAACGAACCATTACCCCTCGCCTTACTTTGAAACCTTGATTAAGGCCCTTAAATGACTAATTGGAGTATGAAACAATTATGTAAAGTGGACTAGGAAGTTGGTAGGGTATTCGCGAAAGCGTCGCCTTAAAATTCGTAACGGTTAATTTATTAAAAATGGTGGAGCCGAGGGTACTCGAACGACTTATGTGATTTGTTAAGCGTAGAAATGACCATAAGCAAACATTAGGGTTCAATTGGTTAAAGTCTAGTTTCCTAAGCGACCGTGGTTTAATTTCAGATTATGTTGTTGTTCATAGGTTTCTGGACCCACTCTAAGCTTAAGTCTACCCCGGAGCATTCAGGCAAGTTTTCTACCCGTTATACTGTTGTTGTGATGTAAATATATGTATATGCATTATCTTGTGATAAGTGCATGATTGTTATTAGCAAATTTTGCGATATATTGGAGCATGCTGATATGGTTTATATGCATGTCTGTTTCGTAATCTTGATATCTAAATTGTTGATTCAAATGCTTATAAGTTGCATAATACCTATGCTAGAGATAAGCAGTAGTTGCGTATACCCTTAGTATAGGGGACCCAAAGGTGAACATTTTTCTAAACCGGGAGTCGATGTTCCCGAGTATAATATATATATATATATTTTCATATATATATGGATATAGTTTTCAAAACTATTAATTGAATAAGGTTTATTCGATAACTTTATTTTATTCAATGAATATTAATAGTTGAATATTCATTCGAGGACTTATGACTCCGTTTATTTTATTTATTGAATATTCATTTGAGGACTTATGACTCCGCTTATTTATTAAATAATATTCTTTATTTTATTAAAGAATAGTGTTTCGATAATCAAACTTATTTTTGATTATTCAAATAAAGATCTTACTTTCGTATAAGTATATCTTTGGTTATTCGTTATTAATTTCAAGTATGAGTTTTTTAAAACTTCTACTTCAATTATTTTTATAAAGATTATCCTTTATGGGAATATTATTTAATAATAATATTCAGATATTTTCTAATATATCGAGACTGATTTATTTCATTATATCAGTATTACTCCAAATATTCTTAAAAATATTTTCGAGTCTTCAAAATGATTTTTAAAAGTTAGAGCGGATCCCAAATCTCATTTTGATATTTAAGATCTTCCTTTCGAAGGGGATTTAAATACTCGCTCAAAACCTGAGGGATCCGGCTCATTGGTGTATTTTACATTCGCAACGAGGTTGCTGTTTTGAGAAAAAATCTTGATTACTTGCCCATCGTTCGGGAAGTAAGTTCATCTATTTGAGTCGGCATAAGCAACATGGGCTCAGTGGGCGTCCATGAAAGTGTAAGTGGCTCAGTGAGAGTCCATCAAATGTGGAAGTGGCTGAGTGGCAGTCCAGCATAAGGTCCTATTGCGGCCAGGGTGATGACCAGTGGGGAATTCGTCCATCTACTAGTAGAAAAGGTTACTTATTGGTATCTTTGCCTGATCAACAAGATATCAGGTTTATGCGAAGGTTTTCTCCTTTCCAAAATTCATTGGATATTGCAACTCTGTTTATAATTTTCATAACAGAGGTTTTCAAGGAGTGTATGAAATGTATATATATATAGGTGTATATATATATCGGGACTTAATGAAGTATCTCGTAATTTCATTTCTTTCAAATGATATTTCAAAGATTGAATCTATTCAAGTCTTATCTTGTAGTCTCATCAGTGTGATGAACTTTTGAAACTAATTATAACTTGAACGGTGGTAGTTCAAGTAGTATTCGGAAAAGATATAAGTATATTGGAGTATCTTGTAACTTCATCTTTTGAACTTATATCTAGTAAATGATTATCTTATGCATGTCAAAGATTTTCAGAAAAATGAACGATATTTTTATACAGTTATAAACTGGAACTGTGTGTATATTATACATGTCAGAGGATTTCAAAGATTGTGAAAAGTATATATGTATGTATATACTTAGTATTTTGTGACTTGGTCGCGTTAAGATATCAACTTGATTCATTTCTTCTTAACCAAGACTTTCTTGAGTAATATGAGAATGCTCATATATTGTAAATTATTATACATACTATTTCGGTGGGCTTGTTGCTCACCCTTGCTTTCTTCTTTCATCACACAACATCAGATAGACAAGATGAACTGGACCAAGCTCCCAATTCGCGAGTGGATAGGAAACGTTCCGCAGTTTCCTATAGGCGTTGATGTCGCTGTAGCTGAGGTAGGAACTACCAATAGGCTAGGCTTTCAACTTTTGATGTACCCGACTTATGTATCTTTATGAATTGTAATAATGGAAAAGAAATGTAAATTTATTCACAAACTCTTTTAAGGTGTAATGGCATATAATTGTGGAATAAAATGACTCGTGTTATTTTTGGATATTCATCTCTGAGACTATAACTTGTGGTGTGTGTGTTTATTGTGGGGTCACAGTACGGAGTAGTTGATTGTTTATTAAGATTGGGTGTTATTAAGGGAAATGAAACTCGTGACAACCCGGATCCCCAACCCTTGATTTGGGGTGTTACAGAAATGGTGTCAGAGCTAAGCGTTATAAACCTCAGAGATGATATGACGTTAAAATAATAAGTTCACTAAGATAATAAGAACTCTTTCCAAGTTCATAGTCGGACTACCTAACGTAGTACTGACAGTTAAAACCCTTATGGGAACCCTTATAAATATCGTGATAGAAGCGTAGTTCGTTATCGTATATGGTAGCGGGACTCCGAACCCTGAGGTTGAGGAGTAACAACGCGATGATGTTCTATTGCTTATTGGAGATCAGATTATGGATCCGATAGAGCGTCCTAACGCGGGACCGGATGATGTTCGTATTGAGGATGTAGCGGTTGAGGATGTTGTCCTAGAAGGGATTGTTGCTGAGAAGAATCCCGTGGAGGATCCTGACAAGAATGAATAAAGGACCACTGAGGAATTGATGACTATGGTTAGGGCGACTACCAGAGGTAGGATTGGCCAGTTACTACCGGAGGTTCGTTTAAGTTCGTAAAGATAGTAGCCCCTTTAACGCCCTTACTCGTAAGACTGAGAAGTTTGAATGGACAGAGAAATACGAGAACAACTTTCAAGAACTGAAGCAAAGATTGGTGACAGCCCCTATGATGGCGTTGCTGGATGGAAAAGGAGATTTTGTGATGTGTAGTGACGCTTCACATAAGGAATTAGGGTGCTTCTTATACAGCACAACAAGGTAATCGCGTACGCGTCAAGACAATTAAGGGAATATAAAATTCGATATCCCCACCCATGAGCTTGGGCTCGTGGAAATAGTTTTTCCCTAAAGATTGGAGGCACTACTTGTATGGAGAGAAGTGCAAGATTTACACAAACCATATGAGCTCTAGTACATTTTTACGTAGAAAGAGCTCAACATACGCCAGTGGAGGTGGTTAGAGCTAATCAAGAATTATGATTGGGAGATTCTTTATCATTCAGGAAAAGCCAATGTGGTGGCTGATGCCCTTAGTAAAAAGGAGAGACTCAAGATGATAATGTCTTTGGGAGAGTTTATAAGAGATTTTGAGAAAATGGAAATAGAAGTGAAGGTAACCGGAGCCGGTACTGAAAAGCTGTTTGAGATTGCAATACAGCCCGAATTATTGAAAAAGAACATATTGTGCCAGAAAAAGTGATGAATGAAGGCAGAGAGCCAACAAATAGATAAGAGATTAATACCGAGAAAGATGTTAAGGGAATAATGAGGTATTCCTACAGAATTTGGGTTCCAAATGTTCAAGAGCTTAAAGATGAGATCTTAGATGAAAGCTAGTTTGAGGAATAAGATTTAGAGCAAACCCTGAACGTGATAGTCAGGGAGGTCGCCATGAAGATAGAAGGAACCCATAACATAATGAAATGGAAAATGAGGATTTAAAACATGTAGGATGACCCCGATTATGGGGAGGAGGAGGGAACGTTCAGACTAAGGAAACAGAAGTCGAGTAAGGAAAGGAGACCCGAGACGGTACTCCTATACGACAATTTATGGACCTTTCTAGACAGAACTTAGACTATTATCCCCAACCACCACCCTGAGTAAACAATGCGGTGAGAAATTCTTTCAGGACCTTTAAGTCGCTAAGCTCTCAGAGTTCCAAGGAACAAGCTGACCCAGTCGAGGCAAGAGCCTGGCTAAAGGAAATATAGGAATCATTTGAGATTCTAAATGATTGACGAATCACAAAAGACTGTTTTTGTCACTTACCCTCCTAAGAGAGAGGCCACCCGCTGGTAAAAGGCCAAGGAAGGCACGAAGCAAGAGATTATAATAAACTGATTTAAGTTCAGTCAATTGTTTTCAGGAAAGTACTTCCCAAGGTTATGGAGATAGTGTAAAAGCTTTAGAGCCAGAACAAAGGCAGACAAGTATGATGAATTATGAATCTAAGTTGTAAAAGTTGTCAAGATTCGTTCTGAGGACACGAATCCAGAATGACGGGATGTTTGAAATCAATGCTTATGTTGTGTTGGTTCATGAAATAATGATAAGAGAAAGGAAAATAAAAAGAAACTGAAGTGGAAAGGAAAATAAAGTCAATAGAGTTTGAGGAATGATAAGGGAGTTGGGTATGAGGAAACCCTAAAGACTCGTAGCAATAGAATAGAAAAGTATGTAATCGTCAGGATGAGGGTGATTCACCATGAGTTAAAATTGATGGTTGAAGGCATAAGAGATACATATATTTTATCCCCTGTAAGTTGGGAGGATTCGAGGAAACCTTGAGATAGTTCGAAGGATAAATAATGAGATGCGGATAGACTGAGGAGCCAAGGAAGTAAGAAATTAGGAAAATTGGATGAAGGAAGTGACCTTCAAGAATGTGAAGTGTAAGACCGGTGGCTTGATACCCAGGAAGGGAGACGCCATGTATGAAAGATATCCCAACATTGAGATGACTGTTGAGATAAACAACAAAAGTAAATAAGGAATTATTAAGAAGAAGTTCACGTTGAACACGACCAATATCTTCCAGAACATCCCTATTGTCATTACCAAATTAGGCAAGCAAAGTGAAAAAAACCGTTGTTATCTTTTGGAGGCCATATGGATTGACCTCAGTTTGAATAAGGGTGCTATTGTGAAATTAAGTATAGACTATCGAAGTGAGAATGATTGAATAAGGTAATCTATCAAGTATATATGACTTGATTTATCCATGGAAGAGTGTAAGTATCTTTTAAAGGTGAAATTAAGGATAAAACCCCGATAACTTGAAATGAATCCTAGGGGAATGCATAAAGGTTGGCATTTCACCCTTAATAGGGACAGCATGAGTTTTGACAGTATGAATTGGAAAGGATTAAGGTAACAACAAACTTTAAGGATCAGTGGAGAAATTTTTCAGAAGTATATAGACAATGATTCTGGTATTAGTAAATGGTATCTTGATATGCCCTGTGCCTAGGGTGTACCTGATGAAGGATTTAAGGATTACCTTAGAGGTTTTACAAGGAGAAAGATAATATTCAAAGTTCTCAAGAATAGAAATTTTGATGAAGGAAATATGACGTAATTATAATAATTCCAGGTGGGGCACGTGTTGAACCATTAGAAAGTATATATCGATCCAATGAGGGTCGAGATTGGTGAAAACAAGAAGGACCCAAGATAAGAGACGTCCTAAGTATGATCAAGAGTCAGTCGTGGAAATGTTCACATCTAAAGACTAAGGCAATGACTTATGGAAAAATGGTGATTTTTTTTCTCACCAGGACTTAAGAGAAGCATTTTCACATAAGCAGTGATTGAAATGAGGTAGAAAATTTAGTTGGAGGTGGTTAAAATGACATTGATTGTAAGGAAATTTTACTATCAGGAAAGGCCAAAGAGGTGGTCAACACTTTAAGTGTAAGAGGACAATTATCGGCGCTCGTGGCATAGGAATACAGTGATAATGGTTAATTCTGTGAAGGTTGTATTATGGTGTGAAAGATTGACATTCCTTCTGATGACTGTGCGGTACTCAACCGTAATAGTAGTTTGGTAAAGATTTAATTCATGTAATCGCCGTGAGCGGGCTTTCTATCTTTGATGGTCCCATCTTGAGATAAGCCAGGAGCATGTTACGAAAGGACTAAATGAACCTTTGAGCTTCATGTCTCCCAGTAAAGAAATATGGTTAATAATGGTATTAGCCTGCTATCGTTGCTTTGATTAAAACACTTTTGCAATTTTATCTGATTCATGTCATGTATGTACGTCAGGATCAGGAATGTTCTTCACGAATCATGAATGGTGACTATGTTACCTCCTTAGAAGGATTCGATATGATATGAATGGACTCCGTATGGTTAGCTATTAAAACTTCATGGAAAACGAATGACTACAGTAGGTCGACGGTGGGCCATAGTAATGCAAGAATGATTCTGCGAGTAATGAGCCGATTACTTACAACCGTGAGAGTTGTATTGGAATGGATGTTGAGCGTGAGTACCACTAATCGGGTCGTGGTGGTGTATAAGTTATCATTGATAGGCTAATTAAGTCGATTATCGACCTATTGAATACTTATTCCTTCTTATCAATAGAGAGTCGTATTACTATATGAGGAAGGTTACGATGCAAGCATAGAATTCTAATAATGATGACGTCTAGAATGAAATCCCAGATTCGATTTTCGATGTCGAGGGAGTTTCAAAGATGATTGTTTATAAGCTCGAGCAAGAGAATGGGTCCATAGAATGATGGACAGAATAGTAAATATTCAGACACGTGAAATACGATGCTATAATACTTGATGTTGATATATACGTATATGTTTTGTTCTCCTATGACAAACCTCTATAGTTCAGAGGTAGATTCCAAGCCAGATATTTTGTGGCAGTATATTTTATATATATACAATTCTCTTCAATTCGTTCTTTTCTCTCCTCTTCATTTCATATAAGCTGACAAGAACAACCCTTCCAGAAGGGGAGGTATTGCCGAATGACTATCTATCTGTGTGATAGAAGCCTAGTAGGATACCATCTATTGTTTAATTGCTTGTCAAGTACTAAAGGCTGGCCACCTTCTGTACTAACTATGCAATGTAACAAGTGTTCATGATCACAGTGATCTCTCAATAAATTCTTTTACTTCTATATGAAGGACCAAACTTTCGAAATGGAGGCAGCTAGAGATGAAGTGGTACCAAGTATGGTGGTATTCCGATTCTAACGCGTTCGTGATACTAAGGTGACGCGATTATTAAAAGCTTATAGAACGCTAACGAGCAAAAGTGTAATCAGTATAAAATTTGGTACGAAAGATAGTAACGATTACGAACTGGAAAATAGTGGGTATTGAGAAGCAAAAGGTGTAGATCTAGATGAGATAATGAGAGTCTGTACAATAGACTTGAAAGAAATTTGGAATGATTTCTTAACGCGGATTGAGTTTTCTTATGATAATCGATCGTATGTCAGTATCGAGGTATCGCCTTATGAGATCCTTGAGGGAAGACAATGTTGATCTCCCTTATCTTAGGATGAAGTTATAGAGCGCAAGATGCTCGGACCCGCAGTAGTCCAAAGGACCAAGGATATAATAGATCTAATCAGAGGACGGCTGGTAGTAGCCAAGATGGACATAAGAAGTATGTTGATTTGACACGAAAGGAAAAAAAATAGGTGTGACGGCCTCAACCCCGGGGTCAGGAGTTGACGTCACCAACAACAAAAATAACAATCATAATTCAGTTCAACTCTTTAATAATACATAACTACAACCCCTTTACCAAGACCTTTTCCAGGTTTAAGTATGACTTAGGTTACTCAACTAACACAACCCAAATTACCTTACACGATTCTGACCACTAATTTAATGCAGCAACTCAACACACCTCATCTGGTCTGAACACAACTACCTCAGAGGAGCCTGACACCAAAGGAGCTGGAACTCTGCCCTGACTACCGCGCAAGAATCTCCTAAGCATCTGCAATACATATAAAATATTCTGCAAGGGTGAGCAATTGCTTGCTCAGCAGCACCACTATATGAATAACAAATAAAACAGTTTAAAGTAAAATAGTTATAGGAACAAAATTCATAACTTGCCAGAAATATGTAAAACAGATATAAACTGGATATCAAAACTAGCATGCTTTGTAAAACAAGATCAACAGTCGTGTGCTGTGCATAAAAACCGGAGTTTGATTTTAGCATGCTATTTTCATTTATAAACCTTTCGTTCTATTACAGGAACCATAAACCATTTGTCCCGTTACGGGGACCCAAAATCATTTGTTCCGTTACGGGAACCATAAAACTTGTCCCATCACAGGACCTATAAAACTTGTTCCTTTCCGGGAACCTCAAAATCACTTGTTTCATTACTGAAACCATAACATCATCTATCTTAAACACGTTGCTTTGTTAAACAATTTCAAAACTGAATCAATCAAATCTATTGGACGTTTAACGAGTGAAGATAGTTGATCAGTCTACCCTCACCGGACAGCGACTAGCGGCCGTCAAGAAATAGAATGTGTTCCGGAACTTGGGAAAAGACTAGCTAGGTCTTTCCCCCCACGCTGGAATAATCGATTAAACAGAATGCACAACCCAATTAGCCACTTACGCAACCTCATGCTGGGCCGTTACCGAATAACGGGCCTCTTACGCAACTCCAATAGATCAACTGAATTCCCCCTTTTTTTCCAAAATTCCACGACATAGGTGGATTAAAACATTCTCTTTATCCAGTTTTCAAAACACTTGTACCTATCTCATTTCCAAAATCATTTATTTAACCAGCACACATATAAAATCCAGTTCACAAAAATCATTTCATTTGAGATAGGTACCTTTCGAAGTTACTTTTCCCCAAAACAATTTAAAAACAGTGATTTATAACTACAGGGAATACGTAACTTAAAACGTTTCTGTTCCTTTATTAGAATAAAACATTTAGCTATTCATATGCAATGAACCATAAAAGAATGGTCAGGGGTACTTGCCTTGCAGAGCTTTACCACTATTACTGATTGACCTTGGACTAACTTGGACACTCGGCTTTATCGCCTTACTATCAGATTATCCTGGATCCGACTTCAACGTTCAGGTCCTTCGCTTGGGACCTCGCTACGTTTGTCGACTGATCACTAAGTTATCTTTAGTTTGACTTCAATTCTTGAGTCCTTCGACTAGAACCTACAGAGCCGAAATACCCTACGTTAGACGTCTAGGTATGCTTGACATATCCTCGACACCAATTCTACCTAACGATATTCAAACCCGACTCGTAATTATATAGATTATAATAACACGCGCAACAATTAGGGTTCACAATCTCAGAAATCGGTTTGGTATTTGCTTTCAGAAAATACGTATACTCGTCATTTACGAAATTAGGGTTACTGGATTTTGACAAAACATTCACCACAACATACAATCAGGTTCCGCACAGAATATATATATACTTATTTATACTCGTTCGACGTTCCGATAATTACAGGGTATGTCCCGAATTTCTGAATTTAATTTCCAAAAATTCGGGCAGCACCTCCACTGTTTATCGGCCTACCCGTCGAACAACTCGACGTCAAATCACAACAAACAATTCAACAATTTATTCCACCAATACAACCGAAATCCATTTCACAAATCCCAAACACCGATTTAACCAACTAATTATTATTACATCTTATATTTATACTCGTATTTATTAATTAATTTGTAGGACTCAGAACAACGTCATCACCGTCCATTGTTGACTCGTTAAAAGTCATCATCAACAGCAGCAAAATTTATTGGTACCCGACAAAATTCGGGTTTCCAAATAAATTCCACCGATAAAATTTCCCGAATAAATAAAAAAATATTTATCTCGCATAATTTACTCAAATAATTTCCCGCAGAAATTAAATGAATAAATTAATAAATAACAAAATAAAATTATAACCAATTATCAGGAAATTCCCAAAATAATCAATCGAATTATGACTTTGAGGGGGACACAATCGAACCAACAGCAACAGCAAAACAACACAAACCAACAGCAGCATACGCGCACAACATATATACCCGGTCACCTCGCCGGAATAGAGCCCGGCGGTAACCGGAAAACGGCAGAGTGGCCGGAAACGGAACTATGCCGCCACCAACCCACCACCAACCGCAACTGAAATACACACGAGCGAGCATATATACACAATGTATATATATATATAATTATGCAGAACAGAACAATACAACATTGATGGCCGGAGAAGAAGGCGGCGATCCGCTTACCACAACACAGAGCAACACCGAACAGATAGAGAATGGGAAGGGAAGCAGAGGGGAATTACAGGGGAGAGAGGAGGGATTTTTAGAGAGAGAGATATCAAAATTGCTGTGAAAGAAAAAAGAATGAGGGGAGGTAAAGAAAATAAAATGAGAGAAAATACATGGCCTATAATATTATGCCACATTTTTGGCTGGTTTGGAAGAGTTACACACGTGTCCCTTCAGATAACTATGAAGATGTTTGGGGCCCGATTTAACTTGAAATTTGATTTTAGCGACCCAAGTTGCACTTAAAACGAATTCAGAAAATCACGGAAACCGTCTTAAAATATTCTAAATATCCCGAAGTTTATAAAAACATAAATTTTGAAATTTGTAAACAATTTCTAAAACGTAATTTATACCCGCTTTTATCAATTAAACGAATCGACGCGCGGGTGAAACTAACTCCGAAAATTCCCAAATTAATTTTTAAATTCTCAGAATAATACAAACTTAATAAAATATAAGTTTCATAATTTTTGAAGATTTCCATAATTAAATATGGATTTTACTATTAAACACACTCAGAAAATCATTTAAAAATAAATAATTAATGAAATATTGATTTCTCAATTTTATAAAGTCCTAAAAATAATTATTGAAATTATAAAGTCATAAAAACAATTTTAGAACAATCCAAGTATTTATGGAAATAAAACTGCAATAATACCATTTTTAACAACGATCCAAAATCATACAATTCATTAATTAACCACACAATTCAATTCCATGCACTAGTAATCACATAAACATAGAGAGTAATAACCCACTGACTGAACCAACACAAATATTTTATTTAATTATTTATTCCATAATTACACATTTAAATTATAATAAAATATACGGGTCATTATATCCTTCCCCCCTTAAAAAGATTTTATCCTCATAATCTGACTTAACTAAATAAGTGAGGATTTTTGTCAAGCAATTCTGACTCTAACTTTTAAATAGGCTCTTCTATTCAAGGATCTATTCAAACCATACTCAGTATAGACATAAACTCATTCCTAGGGATTCACTTTTTAACGAACTAAAATTCGAATCGATCGTTCCACGCAAAACAAATTCAGATGAGAGCCCCTTGATTCTCAATCAACGACTTAGTTCAAATCAGGTACATATCACCTTATCATTGACACATATAACATATTATTTATATATACTACGACTGCGGCAGTGATACTAACTTATAGACAACTGATACACTCGTTACTCCACCTATTATCACCAAAACTTACATCGCTCATAACTCATTCTAATTGCAATCTTTGGTATGTCCTCATGCTTACCTTTAGCTGACAATAGTCTGATCTTAGGTCTTCCTTCAAGAACCAACACGTTCCTTTCATAAATAATCAATTCTATGCAGGGTTACTTATTCCTATTCGTCAACTTTTCCAACTTCTGGTAATCATCACGTAACTTCATACATCCATTCCTCTTTTCTACGGATCACATTAGTGCACAACACGGAATGCACCTTGTCTCATTATTCTTTCATCCCACAATCCTAAATATTCCTTCTTAACATCCCGCATATGCGCTAGTTACACCTTATCTTCTTGCTTATGTCCTTGAATACTTATCCTAATATTAGCTTCCATAGAGATTATCATTTGCTTCTTCCGGTAATCAATTATTTCCCTAGTTCCTTATCAGGGTCCTGAGCATCTAAACTTTTAATCATATTACAAGTCTTAGCCTTGGCTGTACTAGACGTCAAACCTTTTGATGCACTACCTCCAATGCTATCTCGGGAAGTACTTCTACAATTCTTGGCAACATGCCCTACCTTGCCACAGTTGTAACAGACGACTCTTGGATTTTCCACCTTACATTCTGACACGTAATGTCCCTTCTGACTACACCTAAAACATTCAATATTTGCCTTACACCTTCCATAATGGCTCTTACCGCATTGCTTACACTCCAATATAGGCGACTTAACCGAATTGGCCTGATTAGAGCTGGATGAGGTGTTACTAATTCTATTTAAAGAAATACTTTTCTCTTTAAATTCTTTATTATTACTTCTTCCAATCTTTTTATGAGACTTCTGACTGGATTCTTCTTGACCTAATGCTTCTTCCATATTATCAATCTTTCGCTTCTTATCTTCTTTTTCTCTAGCGGCTAACTTCTGATCAAATTCAATTACTAAGGCGGCCTGAACTACGGAAGGATACGTCTTGAGTTGCAATGCCACCACCCCACTACGAACTTCAGGCTTCAATCCTTGTTGAAACCTCCCTGCCTTCTGAGCTTCAGAGCACACATAATCTGGTACAAACCTAGCCAACTCTGTGAATTTAGCCTCATATTCAACTACACTTCTGTCACCTTGCTTCAGTTCTAGAAACTCAATCTCCATTTGATTCCTCACACAGTCAGGAAAATACTTTTCCAAGAATAACTCAGTAAACCTAGCCCATGAAATGGGGCCTTCTCCTTCTAACGCCCTGGTTGACTCCCATCAATAATTCGCTTCATTTTTCAAGAAATAGCTTGCATAATCAGTCTTAAGATTCTCACTTACTTGAACGAGATTGAAAGCTTTCTCCATCTCTTTTAACCATGCTCCAGCAGCTACTGGATTAGGTTCACCTTTAAACTCAGGAGGGTTAACATTCTGGAAGAATTTGAAACTAGAAATTTGGTTTACTCTTTGTTGTTGATGCTGCAACAGTAGTTGCTGCTGCTGAACCTGTTGGATTAACTGTAACTGTTGTTGCTGCTGCTAACGCAATAAGTCTAGAATTTCATTTATAGATGGATCCTCCGTAAAACTACTACTATTTTCTTTAGACTGGGTAGCTTTCTTGGGTGGCATCTTCCTGAAATATATAAATGAGTTTGTTCAATAACAAAAATATTTGATAAAAGATATCACCATTTAAACGGTGCACCTGTATCAGGAAAATGCTTGCCAATGACAGTACCCATGTCTTTAATATCGGGGTCCATTTACAAAAGAAATTTAGATTAGCAGCATAAGCAACAATAACAACAATGACAGTAGCAGAATCAACAACAGTACAGAAAAACGGAAATATAAAAAAACTAGTCACCATAGTACGGTTCCTCAATATAACAGCAACTAACCAACTTCCCATCACTACTCAAGTACAACATCTATATTTCTCCAATATACTACAAAAGTCGGCTGAATATATTAGTCATATACTATGTAGAACAAGCCAATAAATCGAGTCAAGCTTAAGGGACACTGACCCCACTAAGCGTCATCGTCCATGTTTCAACCAATCCTTCTTCTAAGGATGATTTCATGTCACCCGAAAGTAGCCCATCACCCATTGATTTACTTTTTCTGAAGCTATGATTCCATCATTAGGTCCTGAACTCTCACGATTACCATTACTCCCAAGTAGTATCTTGATATAGGACTCTCGTTCTTTTCAACAGTCGCTCTTACTTGCTTTCCATAACGAGAACCATCTAATCACAAAAATTCATTTCTATAAAATATCCAATGAAATTTCCGGCTCAAGGGAATCGAATAAGAAGAAATAATGAAGAAGAAAATGTAAGTATGACTGAGAGCAACCATACAAGTACATAAGATGGCCAGTCTTAGTACCATACGATCACAACACATAATTCGGTGGCGTCCCACCAGACCCTTTTGCCACACAGACAAATGGTCAATTCATATGCATTGTTTGCCCCAATCAACCAATAAAATATCTGAGAGAAGAAACAAGGTTCGAAAGAAAATTCACAAATAGAAAGAGGGGTGAATCTGATTTATAATGAGATCAACAAAATCCTAAGTAGCTTACTTTGGGTTCACAACTTTCTCACAGGAAAATAAGTAACTTATGGAACAGGAAACAATTACTCTGGAAACAAAGTAGGTCTCAAGAAAGAAGTACAAGGAATCAAAATATACACCTTGAGATTTGACTGTTATAGCAACCCCTGACTATTATCATGTTACCCGAACTCACCAAGGTCACACAATCGGGCCAATAACATTCCTTGATATAGAAGAGGTAATATTTGGGGAATAACGCTGGCGTCTTCTCAACTGCCACAACAAGGGCCCGCTCAACACTGAATACTCGCAACCAGACTCGTTTTCTCGAGAAAACTAGAAATCTCTATCGAACATAACTAATAATACATATACGAAGGGAACATATTCTAGGCTAGGGCTATTTCCAGTCAACCCTCAGCAAACGCCAGGGTTACGCTTCCGAAACCCTTGGCTAAACTCATAGACTCGCTCCTCTGATTGAGTTGCTGACTCACATCTACACCTAAACCTTCTTGCACTCTTTTGACTCCATTCCTAACCTAAATCAAGGACTCAAACCTGTAGCTCTGATACCAACTGTGACGGCCTCAACCCCGGGTTCAGGAGTTGACGTCACCAACAACAATAATAACAATCATAATTCAGTTCAACTCTTTAATAATACATAACTACAACCCCTTTACCAAGACCTTTTCCAGGTTTAAGTATGACTTAGGTTACTCAACTAACACAACCCAAATTACCTTACACGATTCTGACCACTAATTTAATACAGCAACTCAACAGACCTCATCTGGTCTGAACACAACTACCTCAGAGGAGCCTGACACCAAAGGAGCTGGAACTCTGCCCTGACTACCGCGCAAGAATCTCCTAAGCATCTGCAATTCATATAAAATATTCTGCAAGGGTGAGCCATTGCTTGCTCAGCAGCACCACTATATGAATAACAAATAAAACAGTTTAAAGTAAAATAGTTATAGGAACAAAATTCATAACTTGCCAGAAATATGTAAAACAGATATAAACTGGATATCAAAACTAGCATGCTTTGTAAAACAAGATCAACAGTCGTGTGCTGTGCATAAAAACCGGAGTTTGATTTTAGCAAGCTATTTTCATTTATAAACCTTTCGTTCTATTACAGGAACCATAAACCATTTATCCCGTTACGGGGACCCAAAATCATTTGTTCCGTTACGGGAACCATAAAACTTGTCCCATCACAGGACCTATAAAACTTGTTCCTTTCCGGGAACCTCAAAATCACTTGTTTCATTACTGAAACCACAACATCATCTATCTCAAACACGTTGCTTTGTTAAACAATTTCAAAACTGAATCAATCAAATCTATTGGACGTTTAACGAGTGAAGATAGTTGATCAGTCTACCTTTACCGGACAGCGACTAGCGGCCGTCCAGAAATAGAATGTGTTCCGGAACTTGGGAAAAGACTAGCTAGGTCTTTCCCCCCACGCTGGAATAATCGGTTAAACAGAATGCACAACCCAATTAGCCACTTACGCAACCTCATGCTGGGCCGTTACCGAATAACGGGCCTCTTACGTAACTCCAATAGATCAACTGAATTCCCCCTTTTTTTCCAAAATTCCACGACATAGGTGGATTAAAACATTCTCTTTATCCAGTTTTCAAAACACTTGTACCTATCTCATTTCCAAAATCATTTATTTAACCAGCACACATATAAAATCCAGTTCACAAAAATCATTTCATTTGAGATAGGTACCTTTCGAAGTTACTTTTCCCCAAAATAATTTAAAAACAGTGATTTATAACTATAGGGGATACGTAACTTAAAACGTTTCTGTTCCTTTATAAGAATAAAACATTTTGCTATTCATATGCACTGAACCATAAAAGAATGGTCAGGGGTACTTGCCTTGCAGAGCTTTACCACTATTACTGATTGACCTTGGACTAACTTGGACACTCGGCTTTAGCTTTATCGCCTTACTATCAGATTATCCTGGATCCGACTTCAAAGTTCAGGTCCTTCGCTTGGGACCTCGCTACGTTTGTCGACTGATCATTAGGTTAACTTTAGTTCGACTTCAATTCTTGAGTCCTTTGACTAGAACCTACAGAGCCGAAATACCCTACGTTAGACGTCTAGGTATGCTTGACATATCCTCGACACCAATTCTACCCAACGATATTCAAACCTGACTCGTAATTATATAGATTATAATAACACGCGCAACAATTAGGGTTCACAATCTCAGAAATCGGTTCGGTGTTTGTTTCAGAAAATACGTATACTCGTCATTTACGAAATTAGGGTTACTGGATTTTGACAAAACATTCACAACAACATACAATCAGGTTCCACACAGAATATATATATACTTATTTATACTCGTTCGACGTTCCGATAATTACAGGGTATGTCCCGAATTTCTGAATTTAATTTCCAAAAATTCGGGCAGCACCTCCACTGTTTATCGGCCTACCCGTCGAACAACTCGACGTCAAATCACAACAAACAATTCAACAATTTATTCCACCAATACAACCGAAATCCATTTCACAAATCCCAAACACCGATTTAACCAACTAATTATTATTATATCTTATATTTATACTCGTATATATTAATTAATTTGTAGGACTCAGAACAACGTCATCACCGTCCATTGTTGACTCGTTAAAAGTCATCGTCAACAGCAGCAAAATTTATTGGTACCCGACAAAATTCGGGTTTCCAAATAAATTCCACCGATAAAATTTCCCGAATAAATAAAAAAATATTTATCTCGCATAATTTACTCAAATAATTTCCCGCAGAAATTAAATGAATAAATTAATAAATAACTAAATAAAATTACAACCAATTATCAGGAAATTCCCAAAATAATCAATCGAATTATGACTTTGAGGGGGACACAATCGAACCAACAGCAACAGCAAAACAACACAAACCAACAGCAGCATACGCGCACAACATATATACCCGGTCACCTCGCCGGAATAGAGCCCGGCGGCAACCAGAAAACGGCAGAGTGGCCGGAAACGGAACTATGCCGCCACCAACCCACCACCAACCGCAACTAAAACACACACGGGCGAGCATATATACACAATGTATATATATATAATTACGCAGAACAAAACAATACAACAGTGATGGCCGGAGAAGAAGGCGGCGATCCGCTTACCACAACACAGAGCAACACCGAACAGATAGAGAATGGGAAGGGAAGCAGAGGGGAATTACAGGGGAGAGGGGAGGGATTTTTAGAGAGAGAGAGATCAAAATTGCTGTGAAAGAAAAAGGAAAGAGGGGAGGTAAAGAAAATAAAATGAGAGAAAATACATGGCCTATAATATTATGCCACATTTTTGGCTGGTTTGGAAGAGTTAAACACGTGTCCCTTCAGATAACTATGAAGATGTTTGGGGCCCGATTTAACCTGAAATTTGATTTTAGCGACCCAAGTTGCACTTAAAACGAATTCAGAAAATCACGGAAACCGTCTTAAAATATTCTAAATATCCCGAAGTTTATAAAAACATAAATTTTGAAATTTTTAAACAATTTCTAAAACGCAATTTATACCCGCTTTTATCAATTAAACGAATCGACGCGCGGGTGAAACTAACTCCGAAAATTCTCAGAATAATACGAACTTAATAAAATATAAGTTTCATAATTTTTGAAGATTTCCATAATTAAATATGAATTTTACTATTAAACACACTCAGAAAATCATTTAAAAATAAATAATTAATGAAATATTGATTTCTCAATTTTATAAAGTCCTAAAAATAATTATTGAAATTATAAAGTCATAAAAACAATTTTAGAACAATCCAAGTATTTATGGAAATAAAACTGCAATAATACCATTTTTAACAACGATCCAAAATCATACAATTCATTAATTAACCACACAATTCAATTCCATGCACTAGTAATCACATACACATACGGATTAATAACCCACTGACTGAACCCACACAATTATTTTATTTAATTATTTATTCCATAATTACACATTTAAATAATAATAAAAAATACGGGTCGTTATAATAAGAAGTAGGGGACCTAGTGCTGTTATAGGTATTCTCTTGGAAAGGATGGATGTGGTTCGGAAAGAAAGGAAAACTAAGACCACGAATTTTTGGACCCTTGGATATATTAAGTCGTATTGGGAAGTTAACATATGAGCTAGCCTTACCCCGAACCTTAGTAAGTTCATAACGTGTTCCATGTATCAATGTTAATGAAGTGTAATCCGGATGCCATACAAATAGGGGCATATGAGCACATAGACATGCAACCAGACGTAACCTATAGAGCAACCAGGAAGGGTTATATATCAAAAATGGACAAGTGCTTAGAAGAAGGGTTATCATGCTAGTCAGGGTTTGTGGCAGAATCACAATGTGGGAAAATTGACTTGAGAGTTAGAAAGTGCAATACTAAGAAAGTATCCCTATTCATTTTCTATCTGATTCCGGGACGGAATACTTTTAAGGAGGGGAGACTGTAATAACCCCAAAATTTTTGGACTTTTTGTAAACCTTATGAATAGTGATTTTGCTGATTATGCTGAATAAGAAAACTTTTCATGCCACACAATGTAGCAGTTCTTTTATTGATATTCTGAGGTCTTATTAGTACTCTATATGGTATGTAAGTGTATGTAAATATCATCAGAATCCAAATCCGAACACTTTGATTTTTCCCGAAAATCCACCAGATACCGAAAGAATTGAGTATAAGGTAACATGATAAAATGGATTTAAATTCAAGGATTTTTAGAGAGGATCATAAAAGGAATATAAAATATTGAGAAAGGTTTAGGGGAACCTAAGTAATAAGATCCCAGGTATGATCCTTCAAATGATAAACGAGAACGAAAGTTAAGCGAACCGTATAACAGATAAGCGGTCATTAGCCAAGTAATTAGGGGTTAATCAAAGAGGTTAATGGATGATGATGTCATCACACCAACAAGAAGAAGACAAGTGTAAGAGGATGACATGAGAAAGATGACATAGGCATGGTGACCTAAGCATGACAAATGGAGGGATTGGTTGGTTGATTGTGAGCCACACAATTTTTACCATGGTAACAATCTAATTAACAACAAAAGGAAGTAACCAAGCTAAACACCACACAAATCATTTAATCAAACTAGAAACATTTTTACTTCACTTTTTCTTCCCTTGCTCTCGGCCAAAACCAGAGCAGCAACTTAAAACTACCATATCTCCTTCAATACTCACTCAAATGTTGTGTTCTATAGCTCGTTGGAAAGGTATTGAGATGGACTACAACTCTTGTTCACAAGTCTCATCCAAATAAACATGATAAGATGCTTAGTTTTACAGTTCTTTAAATCGGACTTTTAGAAACTTCAAAACCTAACTTTGTGTTCTTGATTTCTTTGGAAAGATCAAGCTTGTAGGAGGTTAGATTAAGGCTCCCTAAGGCTTCCTAGCAACTTAACACCTACCAAGGAAGATATCAACTTCAAACCCTAGCTTTGATTTTATGATTCCATTAAGTTTTATTGAAGTATTGTTAGTATTAAGGCTTGATCTTTGATTATAAGTAGTTTTGGTGGATTTGTATTGGTTTTGAATATTGGGTCTTTGATTGGTTGGATAAATTGGTAAAACTTGGAGTTGGGGACTGAGTTTGTAGTATGATGGTTTAATATTGTTGTATTGGTGGTTGTGAGTGAATTGATGATAATTTAGAGTGTTAATTAAATTGGAAATCGCGTAAACATAAACGTCATAATGCCCGATTTTCCTTAACTGTTTTGTTCTTAACTTTAGGACCCGTGAACTCACTGAAAGATTCTAAACTTTGCCATGTTTAGATAGTTCATGTTACGAGCTTCGTTTTGATATGTGGTTCACTTGAATCCGATGTACGATTTCGGAGAAACGAATGTTTTAAGTAACGACGTTTTGCGAACGAACCATTACCCCTCGCCTTACTTTGAAACCTTGGTTAAGGCCCTTAAATGACTAATTGGAGTATGAAACAATTATGTAAAGTGGACTAGGTAGTTGGTAGGGTATTCGCGAAAGCGTCGCCTTAAAATTCATAACGGTTAATTTATTAAAAATGGTGGAGCCGAGGGTACTCGAACGACTTATGTGATTTGTTAAGCGTAGAAATGACCATAAGCAAACGTTAGGGTTCAATTGGTTAAAGTATAGTTTCTTAAGCGACCGTGGTTTAATTCCGGATTATGTTGTTGTTCATAGGTTACCGGACCCACTCTAAGCTTAAGTCTACCCTGGAGCACTCATGCAAGTTTTCTACCCGTTATACTGTTGTTGTGATGTAAATATATGTATATGCATTATCTTGTGATAAGTGCATGATTGTTATTAGCAAATTTTGCGATATATTGGAGCATGTTGATATGGTTTATATGCATGTCTGTTTCGTAATCTTGATATCTAATTGTTGATTCAAATGCTTATAAGTTGCATAATACCTATGTTAGAGATAAGCAGTAGTTGCGTATACCCTTAGTATAGGGGACCCAAAGGTGAACATTTTTCTAAACCGGAAGTCGATGTTCCCGAGTATAATATATATATTTTTATATATATATGGATATAGTTTTCAAAACTATTAATTGAATAAGGTTTATTCGATAACTTTATTTTATTCAATGAATATTATTAGTTGAATATTCATTCGAGGACTTATGACTCCGTTTATTTTATTTATTGAATATTAATTTGAGGACTTATGACTCCGCTTATTTATTAAATAATATTCTTTATTTTATTAAAGAATAGTGTTTCGATAATTAAACTTATTTTCGATTATTCAAATAAAGATCTTACTTTCGTATAAGTATATCTTTGGTTATTCGTTATTCATTTCAAGTATGAGTTTTTTAAAACTTCTACTTCAATTATTTTTATAAAGATTATCCTTTTTGGGAATATTATTTAATAATAATATTCAGATATTTTCTAATATATCGGGACTGATTTATTTCATTAAATCAGTATTACTCCAAACATTCTTAAAAATATTTTCGAGTCTTCAAAATGATTTTTAAAAGTTAGAGCGGATCCCAAATCTCATTTTGATATTTAAGATCTTCCTTTCGAAGGGGATTTAAATACTCGCTCAAAACCCGAGGGATCCGGCTCAGTGGTGTATTTCACATTCGCAACGAGGTTGCTTTTTTGAGAAAAAATCTTGATTACTTGCCCATCGTTCGGGAAGTAAGTTCATCTATTTGAGTCGGCATAAGCAACATGGGCTCAGTGGGCGTCCATGAAAGTGTAAGTGGCTCAGTGGGAGTCCATCAAATGTGTAAGTGGCTGAGTGGCAGTCCAGCATAAGGTCCTATTGCGGCCAGGGTGATGACCAGTGGGGAATTCGTCCATCTACTAGTAGAAAATGTTACTTATTGGTATCTTTGTCTGATCAGCAAGATATCAGGTTTATGCGAAGGTTTTCTCCTTTCCAAAATTCATTG
The DNA here is from genome assembly GCF_009905375.1 of Apium graveolens. Taxonomy (NCBI): domain Eukaryota; kingdom Viridiplantae; phylum Streptophyta; class Magnoliopsida; order Apiales; family Apiaceae; genus Apium; species Apium graveolens. The sequence goes on along the minus strand of NC_133647.1, from coordinate 174,644,800 downwards.
GATATTGTAATTCTGTTTATAATTTTCATAACAGAGGTTTTCAAGGAGTGTATGAAATATATATATATATATAGGTGTATATATATATATCGGGACTTAATGAAGTATCTCGTAACTTCATTTCTTTCAAATGATATTTCAAAGATTGAATCTATTCAAGTCTTATCTTGTAGTCTCATCAGTGTGATGAACTTTTGAAACTAATTATAACTTGAACGGTGGTAGTTCAAGTAGTATTCGGAAAAGATATAAGTATATTGGAGTATCTTGTAACTTCATCTTTTGAACTTATATCTAGTAAATGATTATCTTATGCATGTCAAAGATTTTCAGAAAAATGTTGAGACAAGGTTAGATATATGAGATCACCTTGCAACGATATTTTTATACAGTTATAAACTGGAACTCTGTGCATATTATACATGTCAGAGGATTTCAAAGATTGTGAAAAGTATATATGTATGTATATACTTAGTATTTTGTGACTTGGTCGCGTTAAGATATCAACTTGGTTCATTTCTTCTTAACCAAGACTTTCTTGAGTACTATGAGAATGCTCATATATTGTAAATTATTATACATACTATTTCTGTGGGCTTGTTGCTCACCCTTGCTTTTTTCTTTCATCACACAACATCAGATAGACAAGATGAACATGACCAAGCTCCCAATTCTCGAGCGAATAGGAAACGTTCCGCAGTTTCCTATAGGCGTTGATGTCGCTGTAGCTGAAGTAGGAACTACCAATATGCTAGGCTTTCAACTTTTGATGTACCAGACTTATGTATCTTTATGAATTGTAATAATGGCAAAATAATGTAAATTTATTCAGAAAACCTTTTAAGGTGTAATGGCATATAATTGTGGAATAAAATGACTCGTGTTATTTTTGGATATTCATCTCTAAGACTATAACTTGTGGTGTGTGTGTTTATTGTGAGGTCACAGTACGGAGTAGTTGATTGTTTATTAAGATTGGGTGTTATTAAGGGAAATGGAACTCGTGACAACCCGGATCCCCAACCCCGGATTTGGGGGTGTTACAGTCCTCAAGTCAAGGTTGGGGATGGGACTATCAACCCATCATAATTCATCAACAGTGGGAACCCAATACACATGAGAGGAGATCCCTCGAAGTGTATTGAATGTGGTAATAACAAGATGTAAGGATGAATTGGTAGTACCTTTGCTACATAGATGATACTATTATATCTGAGTCTATCCCTATCCCTTGTAAACCTAAAAGGTACTGACACTACTAGAAAAGCAAGAGTGTTAACACTCTTAATGGGATCAAGTCATTAGACGAGATAGAAGCAGTATATCTCTAGAGTTTCCCAGCTAAGCGAATGTAATTGTGTGGTCGCAATTAGAGGAAAGGATTATTCCTTGAAGCATTCGACGAACAGGATCGAGACAAGACCATTAATGTCTCAAAGCCGTAGATTGGCACCATAGTGGTTGACTTATCGTCGTCTATGGATCATTGTTATACTAAACAGATTAAGATTTAAGGTGCACATTCCATCTGAATCCGGTAGCCATTGAAGTAGAGGACTTAGGAGGGTTCAAACCCGGAAGGGTACCGAATCTGAAAAACAAGTCATGATGAAAAACTTGATCGCATTTCTGTATGGATTTGTGGGGGATTGTTAGAAAAAATGGATTTTAGTTCATAATTTTTATTATGTTCTTGATGATAATCCTAAAATCTAATGATTGGAAGTTGTTACATGATATGTGAACTTAAACTTTTATAAATGGATCTAAGTATTTTCTTAGTGAAATCCATAGAGAAATAGAGTTGAAACTAGTAGCTTGTAAAAGCTTGAAATGGAAAACGTGTCATTTATCCCATATTGAAAATAAATAAAGTGAGGATTTTATTTATTTATGATTTAATTTTTTAATTAGAATTAATTATCAGTCGGGTTGAGTTATTGTTTCTGTTGGGCTTGGTCACTTTGTAAGTGGGCTGAGTCAGATTCAATAAATTTGGACATGTAACTGATAATATATATTCATAATTGAAAACATTAAAACCAATTTAATGTGTGGATTAAATACAAAAGCTGTTAAATTTTATTTAAATTCAAAATCAGCAGTTTTGATTTATGTATTAAATGAGTAGTTTTAATTTCTGATATTAAAGTCTATTAATGTCAGGGTGGTCAGTTACACTTAGCCTCTACTATAAATAGAGGCCTAAGTTGTTGATGAAAAAAACCACACTTACATTCTTTTTTTCTCTCTACTTTCTCTACTCTCCCAAACACTATTCTGTGAGCTGCTGATTTTTCCGGCGACTGAGGTGCCAGTCGGAGTTGGATTTGTTGTTGCCGTGAACATCATGTTCTGAGCTATTTTATCTTGGAGGAGGCATTGCAAGCAACCCAACGCAGCAGGTGGGGGCAATTATCTCTTCAAGAGCAGTCAGGGCTTCGAGCAAGGCCTAGCGACTCAGCTGATCATTTTCTTGTTGCATTGTACCTGTTTGCTACCACTGCTTTTTTCTGTTTCTTTTCACTGTGTTAATGCTATGGTTACTGGTACGCTTTCTGGTCTTTCTTTGTCCTTACAGTTACTGATATGCATGTTGTTTACCTACATGTTTTGTTTCGTTAATTGTTATATTGACATTGGCTTGCTAAATATGTTATATAACTGCCTCTATGTTGCTGTAATAGTCAATAGTTCCAATATCTAATATAGCTCATTAAGCAATATATATATATATATATATTCTTGTTTGTGTTGTATAATTTTTATTTAATGAATCAATATAAACAGGGTAGTCAGTGTACGTTTAAAATTAAACGATTAAACTTAATCTGTAGAATGCCGTTAGTATGTTTACAAAGAAAAACCTAAAAATTAACATATATGTTGAATACAGAGTTTATCAAAAAAATTAAATTTTATTTAAATAAACTATATGTACTGGTCTATATTATTACTGAGTTCACTATTAACTTACAATTAACTTACACAATTTAAAAAGATAAAAAATGCATAACTGAAGTCAGAATGACTTGCAATTATAATATACAATAATATAAAATTTACACTACTGTTAATATAAAAGTTGATTTTAATGAAAAATATTAGTTTTTGAAATTCAACGTATGTATGCATGGAAAAATGTTAGTTTTTATTTAAACTACGGTTAATAAAGTAAGATTAAGTTGTATGTTAAGTTGTATGTGTGTGTGTCAGCATGTAAATTATCGTATGTTACATTTCTTAGTAAATTACGATAGTTTCAATTATTTATATGCTAAATATTTGATTTATGTACATGTATAATCATTATTAACATCCAGGGAGTCAATTGATTAATTAAATAACAGTCATCTATAATTATTCAAAAATTAAAATTATGTAATAAATAAATTGCGCTAATTTATATATGGTATTCACATTATCACTGACAAACAATCCATATATATTTTTTACGCAACCAGGTATCAATCATGGTTGTAACATAATAATAAATTATATATTGTTAAGACTTATTATTGAATCATGATTTTTTTCAAGAATTCGAAGAAAAATTGTAATTATATCATTATTTAAACTGCTTTTAAATTTCATTCATTAAGACTCTAATATTTCTTCATATAATAATTTGATAATATTCTATTCTTCTAAAATTAAATATTTTTCAATTCGATAAAGTTTTATAAATATCAGTTGAACTGGATAATTCCTTCAAATTATTGAACAATATATATATAGGAAATTGCTCAAATGAGAACCCATCTAAAAATGAGATATGAGATCTAATCTTAGCCCTTCATTTTCTATTTTTTTTTAATTTTTTTTAATCTCATAAATACATTTCCTTCTCTCACCTATTTACCAAACTCTTACTTTAACCCATCTCTCTCATCCCTCCAGCTCTCTCATCGACACCATTGTACCTCTCCAAGCCCACCACTCGTCGTCGTCGCTGCTCCACCGCCCCCGCCGGACTGTCATCCCCCTCTCCCTACTTCCCCTCTCTCCTTCCGCATCTCCCCATCTTCATCTCCTACCTCCTCCTCCATCCATCACCGCCGTCTGAAATGTTGGCCGGAATAATCGTGGACCACTTCCACTTCAAAACCAACGACTACAGAGATTTACACAACCTTCGATTAATCTTATCCATCACAATAATTTCATTAGCCTTCGCTTTTTTTAGATCTGATTTATCATAAATTTCATTTTTGTGTTGTGTAGCATCTCCGTAGTTTTAATTAGGTTAATTAAAGATTATGATGATTGTTGGGATTGATTGAGGTCGTCGGATGATTTTTTGGTGGTGTGATTTGATTTTGGTGTTTATAATTTATTTATTGGTGATTTAGATTTAAATATGATAATTTTAGTACCGATATTGGTGCTCAAAGTTTATGAAAGGAGATGGTAGCCGCATCTAGTGGATATAAATAGTTGTTGGATGTGGTGATTCTAGGTTGACGATGGTGATTTTTTGTATTCTGGGTTTGATTTTTCATTTTTCAAGTGGTAATTTTTAATTTTCCGGAGGTAATTTTTATTTTCCGGAGGTGATTTTTGATTTGACAGTGGTGATTTTATATTTGATGATGGTGATTTTCTGGTGGCTGCCAGCGGTGCTGGTGGTTGGCAGCGACGGTGGTGGCCGGAAATGGTGGTTGGAGGTAATGGCGGTGGTAAGTAGAAAGGAGATGATGAAGGAGGTGATAGTTAAAGATGATAATGAAATATAAAATGAGTGGTCCAGATTAAAAGTGAATTTAAATTTATGTGGTGGAGGTTAGATCTCATATCTCACCAGAAAAAAGGTTCTCATTGGAGTAAGACCCTATACATATATATATATTCTTTAAATAATATAAAATGTATTGAATCAAATGCCACAATATAGTATAGATATAACTTTTATTTGAATAATTTAAAATATTAAAATAATTAACAATATTATCTTGATAAATGAATATTGCTTATCTGAAAGAATTCTTTTTTAAAAGCTAGTTTTTTAAAGTGAAAAATGAAAAATAAATCGATTTAATATATCATCGTAGTTTTAACAAATCTCGTGAGATCTCATATCAAATTTAGAATATTTTTAAGATCGGGACAAGTCTCAAAAATAATAATGCGCTACCTGTGAAGTTAGTAATTTTAATACAAATAATTAATCGACGTGATCCTATAAAGACCTCAAACACATTAATTTATATTAACATAAGATATTAAAAAATTTCACATTATTGGTAAGATATAACGCCGAGCTTTTAATTAAATTTACTAAACGTAGAATGTGACGATATTTTTTTGAGTATTTTTTGAATAATAGGTCAAATTCTGATTTCAAATTCGAAATAAATTAAAATGAATTGACTCATTATAATTCAAACTTATCTAAATATGTAATACCAATATAGATTATTTATATATAAGTGATTCTATTTTTGATATTTTCTTTAAAAATTATATACGTACATCTTAATTATTTTTTATAATAAAAAATATGTTAAAAATATATGAGATATATTTTCAAACTAAAAAATGATTAATAAATAAGATAATAATCCATTTATGTACTATGCCTAACTTTATATCTGAAATTCAATTATTTACAATTAACTGTACAAATATTCAAGTAACTATCTTTTTTTTGCGGAATTCAAGTAACTATCTTTTTTTTGCGGAATTCAAGTAACTATCTTTACTTGAATTCATTTAGCACACTTACATATTATGTGTATGATAAAAAGCACATGTGACAATACATGGTGTAGCGGTATGAAGTTGTACAGGTGTATGAAATATCTCAAGTTCGATTCTCTCAAACTACATATTTTATATAAATATTAAAAACATGGGTAGTTTAGTCTTTTCAATGAGACTTTTCAATCTCATTAATTTTATTACCATGTTCTCCTATTATATATTGTTAGTCCCTAACAATGCAACAACAATTACAGAAGGGGGGTTGAATGGAATTCTTGAACCTTTTTCACAAATTATAAAATGTTCTATCTTAATAATATATAAGTGTTTGATTTGCAGAGTGCGGAATAAGAAGTTAGTAAAATCAGAACACAAGTAATTAAAAACACAAGTCTTTAAAAACTTTCTGGTGGATTTGAATATATCCACCAAAGATATATATTATATCAAGAGAACTCTGTGTAGCTAAATTAGCTCACAACTGCTTATAAATATGAACAACTAAGTTTACAGAGAAATGCTAAGAATACAGCTTACAAATATTTCTCTGAGAAAATGTTCTTAGTCTTGTTGTTCTATTTGCTACTTCTTGGTTTATATATCACCAAAATTACAAAGTAATAAGACAAGATAATAAAACAATACCTATCAAGTCTAATACTCTGCTGCTTCATTACTCTATTCCAGCATCTTTGAATATCTTCATAATAGCATGGAAATGGCAATGCTTCTTTGTTCTCTAAAACCCAGTTGAATAGGCTTCCACATTCCTTTTGCATACACTCGACGGTGTTGTCACTGTCAACGGATATTTGAATTGACCATTCGTTGAGTACATGATCATCCGTCGAGTTGTCTTGTTGATCATCCGTCGAGTGGCTTTGTTGATCATCCGTCGAGTAGCAATCTGGCACTTGACTTCATTTCATTTATGCAGAATTACAAGACATCATCTATGTACAATTAATCAACCTATTCTGCATATCTAATTAAAGTCAACATGACTTATATGCTACTACAGAATCCATACAAAGATGTATGCCGAAATGTGCTACAGACTTATTATTACATAAGCTACTCACTCGATGGATAGCAATACATTATCCGTCGGGACTATAATGAGTCATCCGTCGGGACTATAATGAGTCATCCGTCAGGACTATAATGAGTCATCCGTCAGGACTATAATGAGTCATCCGTCGGGACTATGTTTGCTTATTCGTCGAGTGCTACATTTTTCACTAAGTTAAATCTACTAAGGTATTTTATTAATGAAATCATCAAGTTCACAACATATCCACAACAATCTCCCCCAATTTATGTCTACTGGAATTGTAGCCATAAATTAAGAGAAACTTGATGATAACAAAATACCCTAAAAATATAGCTTTTAAAGGTAAGTAGATAAAACTGTAAAGTGCTTCGATTAACAAAATGTACAAAGATTGGCTCACAGTCATTTTCAAGGTGCTCCTCTAGCCTGAGCAGATTAATCTATTTCCTTAAAGATCTGGATCTCTTCCCAAGCTTTTTGTTGTTTTCTTCTATCTGATTTTGAAGCTGTCTGTGGAATTCCAGTTCATCAGATTCTGAGAGATTTAGCTTTTCTTGCATTTCCAAAAGAGTCTCATTGCTAGAGATGCTCAATTGGTCTTCTAATCTGAAAAATATTCTAACTCCTTTGTCATCCATGAACTCCATCAGCCCGTAGGGCCTTAGATGCACTCTACTTCCTGTGTAGGGAATAGTAAGTGTCTTTGGGAGTGCATCTTTGGCTCTAATACTCCTCAGTTCTTCAATCTTCTTAAGAACAAGTCTTCTCGCTGTAACATTGAATCCAAAGTTCTTCTTGAATGATGAATAAACCTTTATCAGCACAGATTGACTTTCTTGAAGGATCCTGTGAAGTGGTCACTGTATCTCTTTTCCTCCCTTGTACTTGAACACTAACCTTTCAGGTAGATTCCTGTAAGCATCAATCCCTCTAACTTCTTCCAGTTCATCTAGATAGAGATTTAGATCTGAGAATTCCTTGATGTCACAGATGTACATGTAATCTCCTTTGTTGACTTTGGATTGAATTTGGTTAGAGATTTGGATTTGAGAGGTGATAGTTTCACTTTCTTGACTGCCTTGACTTTGTTCTCTTTGGCTTGGCAAGGATTGACAAATGGAAATCAGGAATTGGTAGACTTTCCCAGTCTATTGGTTCATCCTTGGGAACAATAGGTTCACCATGAATGTTCCTGTAAGGATCCACCACCTTAATATCTTCAAATACCACTGAGGGTTTTGATTCTTGAGTTGTAGTTGGAGTGGATTCCTTTGGAAATTGATCCTCCAATTCTTTATCAACAAGGTCCAATTTCCTTTTGGTTCTTTTAGCCAATTCCTTGTATCTGTGAGACTTCTTCTGTTGTGGTTCACTTTTCTTCTTTAGATCTTGAGATTCAGTGATTTCAGATGGCTTGGCAGAGATTTGTTGAGTGGTTTTCACAGCTTGTAATTTGGCTAAGATAGCAGCTTGCTCTTTCCTTTGTTTAACCTTTTTAGCATCTAGAGCAACTTGCTTCTTTTCTTGCTTCAATCTTGCCTTTTGTTCTCTCTTTGCTTTAGAAAATTGAGGGTGTCCAGCCACCACACAAATTTCTTTACCATTCCTAAAAACTTTGGCAATTCTCCTTTTCAAAGATGAATCAGCTAGATCCTTGTAGAAGGCAATGGATCTTGACAACAGTTTCTTCTCATCTGGCTTATGTGTCTCATACACTGTGTCCAAGGGGTTCTTTTGTGATGATTTTGGATAGTTCACCCTTGGCTTCAAAATTATTTTAGCCTTTGGAGATTTGATGCCGGATGATTGTCCTCTTTCCAGATAGTTCATGCTCATTTCATTCACAGATATTTGCCTGACTTTAGAGTGATGAATGGCTGACTTTTCTGGCTTCTTTGCTAGCCCAAACTTCTTTTGAATGTCCTCATCAATTTTCTCCCAGTTGATTGGAATCAACTGCTCCTTTTCAGTTGCTCTTATATTAGCTGCTGCTTCATTTATCAAATTAATGATGTCTTTGGCTGGTGGCTTGGTGAAAGTAATTGAAGGTACAATTACTTTGCTAACTTCAATGTTGAGCACTTTTTTCTCCCCCTCACTCCTAGAGTCCTCTTTCTCCCCCTTTTTGTTATCAGCAAGTTGAGTAGAGGAGGTCTGTGCAGCCACCAGTTTCTGAAGCAAGTCTGTCTATTGAGCTTGGTGTAGATGAATTTCTGTTAGAGATGCTTCCATTGCTGACATTCTTGTATCTAAGGCATCTATCTTTGTAGCAAGATCAAAATTTTTCCTGAGTTGTCTCTTGATGTCAAGCATTGTAGCTTCTGGAAGTTTAGAGTCCATCTTATCAGAAATGGCCTTTTTCATCTCATCAATATCACCCTTGATAGTGTTGACATCTCGAGCATGTTGAAAACCTTGAATTTGTTGTAGTTGCATAGAGGCAAGGTGTGCTTGAAGGAGCTTTTTGGTGTTGGCATTTGTGGTGGTTTGAAGAGCAGAATTTGTCTGATTTATGAGTTGAATCAGGGTTGTCTTGAAGTAGTGTTCATCACAGTGCTTTGAAAATGCCCATGATGGCATGCCTGATCTTGAACTGGAGCCTACTTCTCCCCTATGTCCAATGGCTCTTCTTCACTATCTCCACCTTCACCTCCAAAGAATTCTTCTGAACCACCAGTCTCATAATCAACATCACCAGCTATAGAGGGCAAAGCTGTGATGGCATCCTTAGCTCTTAGCATTGACTGTGAGGTGTGCACCAAGTTAAGCATCTTTTCTGCATTGTCATTGCCCTGTTTAGCTAGAAGTTGATATGCTGAAACAGGGTGAGTAAATGTCTCAGCATCAAGGGAGGTGAAATCTATAACAGCTTGAGGTTGCTGAGATAGTCCCTCCCTATCTGCATCCTAGACATTCATTGACTCACTTACAATAACATCCACCCTTATATCTTCAGTACCTTCTTTTCTCTCATAATCTCTCTTTTCTTGCTCAAGGTCTCACCTTGGCTCCCCACCCTCACACCCTCACCTTCACCATCTAAGGTGGGACTCCACACACTCTCTTTTTCCAATCCTGAAGAACTGGGTTGCATATTTTCACTCTTTTCCTCTCCTTTTTCCTGGGAGCAACCCAGACTCTCACTCATATTTTCACTCCCTTCCCTCAATCCTAGAAGTGATTGTACTACCACTAAGTCTTCTGCACTTGAGATAATTGAGGAAATGTAAAGCTGTGCAGAAACACTCGACGGATAGGGGACATCCGTCGGGGTAGTAGTTTGGCTAGCCGACGGATAACTGCTGTAAAGCTTATCCTTTGGGATACAATCGCTACTCGACGGATGAACAATATCCATCGAGAGAGTAGGAATAAATGAGTTTGGAGTGGAAACTATTGTGGACTCTGTGCAGATTGATGAGTATTTTGGCACAGATGTCTCAACAGTTCCTGAAAGAATTGGCAAGTGAGCCAACAAATCATCCAAAAGATGATGCTCACTTGCACTAGATTTTGGCTTCCCCAACAGAGTTAAAGAAGGGGAATCAGGAATTGATGTGTTGATCATGTCCACATCTAGAAAGTTTGTGGGAGAATTTGGTTTTTGGCGTGCTTCTATCACTAAGGATTTTGGCTGTGACTCCACATTTATTGGAGCCACATCAAACTGACTTTGTGAAGGTGCAGTGACTGTGTCTTTCACACCAGTTTGCACAGTGTGTGTACCCTGTGCATCCCCAATGGATTTTGATTTCTTCTTTCTAGCACAGGTTTGGGGTGAGCTTGTGTCCCTTACCCTTTTGGCCAGTGCTCTTGGTTGAGAGCTTTGTTCAATAGTCACATCCTTTTGGGAGGATGCAACTATAAATGCACTTTTATCCTTATTAAGCACTGTAGTTTGTTGGGAAACTGCAGTGTGGCTAGGCTGGGAAACACTCACCTCTCCAACCTTAGCCTTAGGGTTTCTTTTATCTTCACCCTGTCCCTCACCTACCTTACCCACCTTCACACTCCCCTCTTTTGGTTTGGTGGATTTTGCAACTGGCATCTTTTGAGAGATACAAGAGGGGGCTTTCTTTGACTTGGATTTAGAAATTTTTGTTGATTTGATAGCTTGGGTAGGCAACTGTTGGGTCATTGACATAGTTGCCATAGGTACACTAGAATGCAAAGAAATTTGTGAGGTTGGAAGAGTAGGGACAGATGAACTTACCTCACTTACCTGAGGTGCTTCCATTACAGGGAAATAGAAGAGTGGCACCTCCTTGTGATGGTTTGCCCTCTTTAAATCTGCAATAATTCTTCTCTCTTGAACCCAACATTCTAATTTGTTGTTTGGGTTCTCAAGCACAATTTCCTCAGAGAGGTGGTTAGCTAGCATCATGAAAAATCTAGTATAGTAAACATTTTTACCCCTCTTGTTTAACTCCCCTAATTTAAACCCCAACTCAAATAAAACAAGATCACTAAAATTAAAAAACTTATCTGTAACTAGCATGTAAAGCATGTTAAGCATAGAAATATTGACAGAATCAAAATTACTGATTTTACCAGAAAAGACCTTGGTAACTACATCACACATGAAACTCTATTCTTTCCTAAGACCCAACTTCCTAATATCAATTAACTTAGAAATAGAGAGTGCATAGTTTATGGAATTAAGCATATTAACAATATCAGTATCTGTGTGTGGTGAAGTTACAATATTATCAGGAATTTTGAAACATGCTTTAACAATATCACTGTTAATATAGAATTCTTTACCTTTAATAGTAAGTGTGATGGTCTTATTAGTTGAGTTGTACACAACAGTTGACCACATTTCCTCAACAACCTCACAGAAGATGGTGGGTGATTCTAGCATGGCATAGTTGAGTTTGCAGTTCTTCACAAAATCCATCATTTTGTGGTAGTCACCAGTCTGTTGAATCCCCTTGTTTACTAGAGCCGTGAAGTTGTTCTTCTCATAGATGAATCCAGTTTGTGACATGATCTTGACAACTGGTGCCATTGTTAGAGAGTGGAAATTCCAGAGAGAGATGATAATTGCTTTTGAGAAATAGAGAATTTAGAGCAAAAGATTTGAGAATGATAAAAGAAAAGTAATGGAAATGAGTTAAGCTTCTATACTATTTCAAAAATAACTGTCAAAAATAATAAAGTAAAATAAAGTAACCAATAAGAATTGCCCAAAATAGCCGTTAAAAAAAATAAACTTTAAAAATTCCTTCAATTATCCGTCGTGTTATGCTTACAAACTGTAAGTATACTCGATGAATAATGTTCAGAGAATCAACGACTAAGAATAAGAAAATTCGACAGTTGAGGATAAATCAGTTTTTCGTCGAGTCATAAAATATTCCAGAAAAGTAATTGCTTTTTATTTGATAATTATATACCGACGGATGATCAAACTCGATGGATAATGATCATCCGTCGAGATGTAAATTTTGACTTAGCCAAAATTTCATCCAAGACTGAAAAATCAATTAAATTTCTGGCTGCATAATAACTTGCAAATTATCTGAAAAAAAATTTAAGAATAATTTAGCATACCTAACTCACTTACTAACCTTGAAAAGGTGGATTCATCCAGTGGCTTGGTAAATATATCTGCAAGCTGCTTTTCACTTGGAACAAAATGTAGTTCCACAGTACCATTCATTACATGTTCCCTTATGAAGTGGTACTTGATGTCTATGTGATTTGTCCTTGAATGCTGTACTGGATTTTCAGTGACGAAAATTGCACTTGTGTTATCACAGAAAATGGGAATTCTTTCAACTTACAAACCATAGTCTAGCAGTTGGTTTTTCATCCACAAAATCTGTGTACAACAACTACCAGCAACAATATATTCAGCTTCAGCTGTGGAAGTAGAAACTGAATTTTGCTTTTTACTGAACCAGGATGTTAGATATATTTGTGATGTCATGTCTAATGATGATTTGTGTTTAGTTTTCAGATCTTACTTAACAGGAGAAATCAGTACTTAAATGGAAATCAGTACTTATACTGAAGTCAGGACTTAGGATATCAGAACTTAAGTTATCAGAACTTAAGTTATCAGGAGATATTTATCAGGAGATAATATCAGGACTTAATGAGATTTTCAAATAAGGAAGGCAACTGATTGAAAGGAAAGAAGATCAAGACAAACGCAGGAAGAAATATGCATGAAAAGGGATTCTGTGAAGAATAGAATACTTGGAAGAAAAGATAACTGATTGATATATTTTAGGAAGCAGAATTATATTCATTATCAATTAGAAGATTATCTTGTAACTGTGTAGTATATAAACATAGACATAGGGTTTACACTATATGTGTTATCAAAATCGAGATTATTATTCATTGTAACCCTAGCAGCTCTCGTGATAATTTGTTCATCACTGAGAGAGGACAGTTCCATATTGTAACAGAGTTTATTGTGTTAAATAAAATCTGTGTTCTGTTACTTGTGTTCTTTAATTCGATTTGATTGTAGTAAACACTGTATTCAACCCCCTTCTACAGTGTGTGTGACCTAACAAGTGGTATCAGAGCAATCTGTTAACTTATATATAGTTTAAGATCCAAAATTAATCATGTCTGAAGAAACACAAACTCCAACCAAGCCCACCAAAACTGAAGAACCTCCAAAGACTTAAATCCATAATCGATATGAGACTATTAGGGTTCCCATACTGAAACCATCTGAATATCCCATATGGAAGGTAAGGATGTCTATGTTTCTGGAAGCTACAGATCTAGAATACCTTGACAGAATCAATGAAGGACCACATAAGCCAACCAAGCTCTCTGTTATAGTTGCAGATCAGCCAGCATAGACAGTACCAAAGGAGAAAAATGAATATACAGCTGAAGATATCTCATCTATTGCTAAAGATGCAAAGGTACGATATTTGCTGCATAGTGCCATTGATAATGTCATGTCAAATAGGGTAATCAACTGCAAGACTGCAAAGGAGATATGGGATGCCTTGGAAATAAGATGTCAGGGAACTGATTCAATTAAGAAGAATATGAGGACTATACTCACTCAAGAGTATGAGCACTTTGACTCAAAACCTGATGAGTCATTAACTGGATTATATGACAGATTTGTCAAACTCTTGAATGATCTGTCACTGGTGGACAAGGAATATGAACTTGAAGATTCAAATCTTAAATTCCTGTTAGCTCTTCCTGAAAGTTGGGATTTGAAGGCCACCACTATAAGAGACAACTATGTTCTTGATGAAACAACTCTTGATGAAATTTATGGGATGCTCAAGACTCATGAACTTGAGATGGAAGAAAGTCAAGGACAGTTGCTCTTAAGGCTGAGGAGGATGTCCCCAAAGTAGATGCCTCAAGAAAAGGCAAGGGAAAAGCTCTCATCACAAAGTCTGATACTGAGTCATCAAGCTCTGATAGTGATGATGACTCAGAAACTGAAAACTTACCTAAGATGGATCATGATGAAGTGATGATGAAGCTGTGTGCTCTTATGGTGAAAGGAATCACAAGGATTGCATACAGGAAATTCAGAAAGGGAAAGAAATTTTCCAGGAAAGGTGCAAGTTCTGATAAGAAGGGTTTCAGAAAATCTGAAGGCAAAGGAGGAAAGTCTAACATAGGAGATTACTCAAATGTCAAATGCTACAATTGTGGTGAGAAAGGTCATATATCTCCTGATTGTAAGAAAGTGAAGAGTGACAAAGGTAAAGCACTTGTCACAAAGAAGAAAAGCTGGACAGATACTTCAGATTTTGAAAGTGAGGTGAACTATGCCTTAATGGCAAATGCTGATAGCAGTTCTGATGCTGCTGAGTTAAAGGTACCTCAAACTACTTATGCCTTTCATACCGATGATATTACTGAGTTGAGAAGATATCTTGAAACCATGTTCATTAGTTATAGAGATCAAATTTTAACATGTGAAAGATTAGCTTCTGAAAAAATCTTGCTTATAAAAAGAGGAATGATTATTTAGAAAAAGAGTTAGTCATGTTCCATCAAACTCAGAAAGATAGAGATGATGGCTTTTATATTAGGGATGAAGTACTTAAAATGAATGAATCTCTAAAAACTGAGTTAGAAAAGGAAAGAGAGATTATCAGGACTTGGACTAACTCTGGAAGAACAACTCAGAATTTGTTAAGTAGTGGAAACTGGAAAGAGGGTTTAGGTTATGGAGATGATAAGAATGATAAAGGAAATGTGGAAATTGAGGCTATAGTTGTTAAATAAAAGCCAAAGGTAAATCCTGTTAAGTTTGTAGCTGTAAAGTCTGATATTGATAAATCAGAAGTTAAAGAGAAATTAACTTCTGACAAACCAAAACAGGATATGCCAACTGAAGTTAACATAGGCTTAATGACTAAGAAGCAGCTTAAGCATAAGCTGAAAGATATTAAGAATGTAAACAAGGTAAAGCCACCTAGGAAAAATAGGAATGAAAAGGAAGGTGTGAATAAAAGTAATGATTATAAGCCTGTTTCTAATGCTCCTAGGAAGAAATGTTATAATTGTGGAAATTCTAACCATCTGGCTTCTTTTTGCAGGAAGAATAAGAGCATAAACTCCTTACCTTCAAAGTCAGGAGTTAAGAGTCAGTCTGTTAGATATAGGCCACAAAATTCTTATTTTCATTGTGGTAGTTTATGGCATTCCATTTATACTTGTAAGGAATATCATAGTTTGTACTATGATTATTATCAAATAAAACCTTCTTTAAAGAAAGTTAGCATTATTCCTTCTAGTGTAAGTTCTGATGCAAAGTCTGATATTGTAAATTCTGATAAGAAAACTGTTAACATAAACTCTAATGCTAAATCCGCTGCAAATGTTAACAACTTAATAAGGCCAAAGGATCCAAGCAAGTCCGGGTCCTCAAAACTAATCATTAGTGATCTTTGTGATTGCAGGGCAACAGGAAAAACATCCTAGTTTTGGACAGTGGATTTTCAGGACATATGACTGGAAATAAAGCCCTGCGATCAGACTTTGTGGAGAAAGCTGGACCAGGTGTTTCTTATGGAGATGGCAACATTGGAAAAACTCTAGGATATGGCAATATCAATCTTGGGAATGTCATCATTGAAAAGTAGCTCTTGTCTCAGGACTTAAACATAATTTGCTGAGTGTTAGTCAAATCTGTGACAGAGGTTATCATGTGGATTTCTTTGAAGAACACTTTGAAGTTGTAAGCAAATCTACAGGCAAAGTTGTTCTGAAAGGATACAGGCTGAAAGGAATATGTCCTAAGTCCAATCATGTATTAGGATTTAGGAATAACTCTTTATGTAATCTGTTTTGATTTCATTGATATTAATAAAAGACTTGTTTTGTTTTTATTACGGGCTTTATCTATTTAAGTGTTTAAATAAGATATACCATAGTTTAGAGTAAAGCTTTTTATGGATTATGATGAGATCATAATAGTGAGACCTAAAAAGATGATAACTCTAAACTTAAATAGTTCCTGGTCATAGGATTACTAACTGGTAATTAATAATCCACAAAGATCGGTACATACTATGCTTGCTTCATTATGAAGGATGTCTGTTCTCATAGACATTTGTGTGGTGACACTATAGCTAGTATGTAGGTGCTTATTATAGAATAAGTTTACTGAACATGACTCGCACAGCTGAACAACTGATGGAGTTCACTCACGTGTCAGCAGTTGTTCACATAGTGATAGTTGTACAAGTATCCTTAGACTTGAGGTCATCATAGTCATCTTGTGTACACTGAACTATGCTTTGGTTTAGTTCTTAGTCTCCAGGGACAATTATTAGGGCTCTTCTGGGTATAGGAATTTGTACACGAAGATAGTGTATGATCAATAAAGGATCTACCCCTTCCAGTGAAGGAAGCGAATGTTCAAGGCTGATCCACTTATGCTAGTTCACGAATCTCTGGCCAGAGTGAATGAAATTAGAAAGGAGTTTCTAATTTGCATAGAACTACGCATAGTAAATGGTAAGCAAGTGATTAAATTAGATAGGCTTGACACGAGATCCATGCCTTGTATTTAATCGGGACATTGTAGGGTAGAAGGAGTTTATTGTACGGTAACTATTCACTGACAGGTTCTTGGTATTCTAAGCAGTGAATTCATATTATCCGGATAGTCGCGATATGTTGAGAAGCATCACTCACGATGTAGAATAAATGTGATTAATTAATTAATCATATTTAATAAATTAGAGAATTTATATAAATAATGATAAAATAGTTTTATTATTATTTATTTCTACTACCGGCTTAATATTGAACCTACAGGGTCACACCATAAAAAGAGAATGATTTAATGGTGGAGGAATTAATTAATAATGGCTAATAATTATTTATTTATGAAATAAATAATTAATTGGCAAATTTAATAATTGATTAAATGAGATTTAATTGATTATAAAATAATTAATAAAAGTTCTTAATATTATTAATTAAAGGATTTAATTTTTGGAAATTAAATCGAGAGAGAGAATTATTTCTAAAAGTGTTTAGAAAAAGGATTAATGATTAAACGGTGTTTTAATTATTAATGAAAATAATAAATGGGATAATAATAATAATATTTATGGGAAAATTTCAGCTGAAAATTTTGCCTATAAATACACTATTATAGACCCTATTTTATTCTAACCCACATCGAACCCGAAAACCCAAAAAGTTTGGAAAACCCAATTCTCTCCACCTCCTTCCTCCTCCTTAACATCGTTTTCTTGGTGGATACCGGTGGAGTGCTTCACACTTGAGGAACAACTGCTAAGGATCTCTGATCGTTGTCTCCGAATTATTTTTAAAGGTTAGATTCGATCCCTCGAATTTTTATTCACGATTTATATGCTTTTATTTGGATTTTGTATGTGTAAAAGTGTTTTTCCATGACCCCGCTGCGTTAAAAATCCAACAATTGTATCAGAGCATAGGTTGTATGCATATAGATCTGTGGTAAAAATTTCAGAATTTTATGTGCTTGTATGAATTAATTATGATTTTTACAAGTTATATCATGGTTTAATTTTGTCTGATGAGAAATCGTTTCTTAGAATAATTTTGAATGTTGATCTAGGTTCTACAAGTGTTGTAGATCGTCTGGGTATTTTTTTCATAATTTTATGATGTATAGATTTTTTATTATGAATTTTTGAAGTTGTATCAATTAAATTCGTAATTAAATAATTATATATATATATATATGAATTGTTTGTATGTATATATCTGTACATCTGCAAGTGCTTCTGTTGCTGTCTGTTGTGCTGCTGTGCACGGAAGAAGAAACATACCTGACAGGCACGCTGATCGAGGGGACAGGCGGCGACTGCTGAAAGGAATAAAAAAAAATAGTGGTGTAACGCATTCCGGGAATGCGTTACACACCTGTGGCGCATTCACGGAATGCGTTACACCCTTTAATGGCTTAAAAGGGGTGTAACGCATCACCGGAATGCGTTACAGGGCTTGTAACGCGTTCCTGTAATGCGTTACAGTCCTTATGTTGATTTTAAAATTGATTTTCTGGGAGTTTCGTAACTCCGTTTTAGGCGTGCAATATACCGTTGGATTTGTTTTTCCGAGACGGATCTAATGAAGTGATCAATTTTAGTTTATATAAAATTTTTGAACTGTTTATATTTCCATGAAGTGTTTTAAAGCTGTTTTTGACTATTTTAATTGCTTTTAAATGCTTCATGTGATACATAGAGATGTATAATGCTTAGAATAATATGCTAGATGATATAACATGCCTACCTTGATGTTTATTCATGTTGATATATGTGATATATGCTTAGTTTATCATGCGATGATAGATTTAGGTGAACTTAAATAAACATAAGGCGTTTGTTGGACAACCTAGTATAGTGAAATTGTTTCATAACCTTAAGAACAATATTATGAATACAATCATGAGATTCTTGTGTTTGTGAAACACGTAATTGAATATGAATTTTCGATATGAGAGAAAGGATGATTCTGTCAACAACAGATTTCTATCTGTAAGAAAGGGTTATTAAGTGACGCCTCTTGACAATGCTCCACCCGATCTGGGAATCGTCTGATTATTGATTATTGATTTGAAATATTTAATTTAAAAGGAAGAATCTCTTTATAATATGATTATGATTGTAACGTAATATAATCCCTCTAAAATTAAATAATATCAAGTAGTAATTGGCCAATGATACAACGGGCTTGTGTCGGTCATAGCCTTCCAACATGGTAGAAAGTAGTTCTTATTTTTGAATCATTGTCGGTTCGTGCTACAGCCGAGGGCTTTGATTTTGAAATAAGAAATACTTGTCTATTACATAGAGATGTGTACATTGAATAAGAATCTAAAGGTCGGTACGTGCTACAGCCGTGGGCCTTTGGTGACTGATTCAACTGTACGGAATGTTGGGTTAGACTTGACTTAGAATATTGAGTTTGTCGTGCTACAGCCGAGACTCAATTATTCAAGAGGCTAAAGTTTGATTAGGGAATAACATGAGATGTAATTGACAATAGTTGTCTGCCTATTGAACATTGCATGGCGGTTCGTGCTACAGCCGGGGTTGTGTAATGGAATGTAGGATCCCTATTCCCACTAGCATTATGAATGCTTAATTTTTCACGTAGGGGGTTGAATAAATTAGATAAACTAGTGGGAGCCACTTATGAATAAAGACCCGATTCATTTACTGTTTTAAAATGAAATCGAATATTTGCTAAGTATTGTTATGTGTTTATCATTTACCGATTTACTTTGTACGTTATGTCTTCTGCACTATCACTCAGGAGCATACTAGATGCTCACAAATTGACTGGTCCTAATTATGCTGACTGGCTTCGAAACTTGAGAATTGTTCTCAGGATTGAGAAGCTGGAATACGTGATTGACTCACCTAAGCCTACTGAACCTGCTAGTGATGCACATAATGATGAACATGTTGTGTATCGTAGGTGGATAGATGATGCAAATGTTGCTCAATGCATCATGCTAGCTTCCATGAACATTGAGCTACAGAAGCAACATGAGCATATGGATGCTCACACTATCCTCATGCATCTACAAGAGTTGTATGATGTGGCGGGGAGGACAGCTCGATATGAGATATCGAAGGAGCTGTTCGTTTGTAGGATGTCTGAGGGATCATCTGTGAATGACCATGTACTTAAGATGATCAATTTGATTGAACGTCTTGGACAACTTGGTTTTGCCATGGATGGGGAGCTGAGCCAAGACTTGGTCTTGCAATCGCTTCCGAGTTCGTTCTCGCAGTTTGTTGTGAACTTTCACATGAATAAGTTGGATGTCAGCCTGCCTGAACTCCACAACATGTTGAAGACTGCGGAATCGAATTTTCCCCCTAAGAAGAGTTCTGTTCTTCTAATTGGTGAAGGTTCCAATCCTAAGAAAAGGAAGAGGAACTCTTCCAAGAAGAAGAAAGTAGGTGAAAAAACGCCGGTTCCACCAAAAGCTGAAGACCCCGAGAGCAAAGTTGTTTGCTTTCACTGTAACAAGGTGGGGCACTGGAAGAGGAACTGCAAGGTTTACCTTGCAGAATTGAAGAAGAAGGGTAGTGAGACTACCGCTTCTGATTCAGGTATGTTCATGATAGAAGTGAATATGTCATTTCTACTTGGGTATTAGATACCGCCTGTGGTTCTCATATCTGCAATTTGTTGCAGGGACCAAGGAGAAGTAGGACTCTTGAGGAAGATGAGGTGATTCTACTGATGGAAATGGAGCAAGAGTTGCTGCTGAAGATGTAGAATCATTTCATTTACATATGCCTACGGGCAAGACTATTGTTTGAAATAATTGTTATTTTGTTCCCTCGATTGTGAGGAATATTATTCCCAAGTTAGACTTGGATGGATTTTCATTTATTATTGAGAATAATGAATGTTCTATTCTTAGAGATAATATTCTTTATGGATGTGGTACTTTAAATAATGGTCTGTATATATGTGACATAATTTACTTCAGATTGAACAAACTAATAAAAGAAAAGGGATGATGAAAATCTCACTTTATAGTGGCACTGCAGTCTCCATTTAGTAGACATGGAGAGATGACTGCAAATTTGCTAGGAATGGTACACACAGATGTATGTGGACCAATGTCTAAGCAAGCCATGGGTGGATTTTCATACTTCATTACTTTCATAGATGATAGATCTATATTCGGATATGTGTTTGATGAAACACAAGTCTGAAGTCTTTGAAAAGTTCAAAGAGTATAAGTATGAAGTGGAGAAACAAACCAAACATAGTATTATAATTCTTCGATTAGATCGAGGTGGTGAATACTTGAATGGATAGTTTCTAGATTATCTCAAAGTAAATGGTATAGTCTCCCAGTGGACTCCTCCAGATTGGTATCTGAAAGGAGAAATCGAACTTTGTTAGACATAATTCGGTCCATGATGAGCTATGCAAATCTTCCAGTATTCCTATGGGGTTATGCATCGGAAACCTCAGCATATTTACTGAATAAGGTGCCTTCCAAATCTGTTCCTCAAACTCCGTATGAGATATGGAAAGAAAGGAAACCGAGTCTTAAACACGTTAAGATTTGGGGATGTCCAGCTTATGTCAAGTAAGTTGAGCCAGATAAGCTGGAATATCGATCCGTAAAATGTAGTTTTGTGGGATATCCTAAAGAGACTTTAGGGTATTACTTTTACACCGATCGTCAGGTGTTTGTCTCCAGACATGCTACCTTCTTGGAAAAGGAGTTTATCCTTGAAGGAAACAGTGGGAGCAAAATTGAACTTGATGAAGTTCAAGAAGCACAAACTACTACGGATCAAGTGGAAACACCTGTTCTGACTGAACAACCTTTTGTGGAACAGCCCATTCATAGATCAGGGAGAGTGTCTCGCCAACCTGAGAGGTATTATGGCCTTGTCATTGAGAATGACAATGAGTTGTCGATCATTGATGATGACGACCCTGTGACCTATAATGAGGCTATGAGTAGTGTTGACTCAGAGAAATGACATAGTGCCATAAAATCCGGAATGGAATCTATGTATACGGTATACAAAAGATAGATTATAGCAGATGGCCAGGTGGAGACCTATAAGGCCAGGCTTGTGGCAAAAGAATTCAAAAAAAGGCAATGGATTGACTTTGATGAAGCCTTTTACCTGTAGCCCTGTTAAAATCAGTTCGGATTTTGCTTGCGATTGCTGCTTACTACGACTATGTGATCTGACATATAGCCAGATGGTTTTCTTTCCAAGGGAAATGAAAACCTAGTGTGTAAGCTACTGCGAACCATATGTGGTTTAAAGCAAGCTTCTCGTAGATGGAACATTCGTTTTGATGAGACAATCAAAGAGTTTGATTTTATCAAAAACGTAGATGAACCATGCGTCTACAAAAGGGTTAGTGGGAGCGCGGTAACATTTCTTGTATTGTATTGAATTAGAGTTGACATACATAACAACATAGCAGACCCACTCACAAAGCTACTTTATGAAAGTCACTTTGATCGTCATGAAGACAAAATGGGTATTAGATACCAGAGTGATTGGCTTTAGTACAAGTGGGAGATTGAAAGGAATATGTCCTAAGTCCAATCATGTATTAGGATTTAGGAATAACTCTTTATGTAATCTGTTTTGATTTCATTGATATTAATAAAAGACTTGTTTTGTTTTTATTACGGGCTTTATCTATTTAAGTGTTTAAATAAGATATACCATAGTTTAGAGTAAAGCTTTTTATGGATTATGATGAGATCATAATAGTGAGACCTAAAAAGATGATAACTCTAAACTTAAATAGTTCCTGGTCATAGGATTACTAACTGGTAATTAATAATCCGCAAAGATCGGTACATACTATGCTTGCTTCATTATGAAGGATGTCTATTCTTATAGACATTTGTGTGGTGACACTATAGCTAGTATGTAGGTGCTTATTATAGAATAAGTTCACTGAACATGACTCGCACAGCTGAACAACTGATGGAGTTCACTCACGTGTCAGCAGTTGTTCACATAGTGATAGTTGTACAAGTATCCTTAGACTTGAGGTCATCATAGTCATCTTGTGTACACTGAACTATGCTTTGGTTTAGTTCTTAGTCTCCAGGGACAATTATTAGGGCTCTTCTGGGTATAGGAATTTGTACACGAAGATAGTGTATGATCAATAAAGGATCTACCCCTTCCAGTGAAGGAAGCAAATGTTCAAGGCTGATCCACTTATGCTAGTTCAGGAATCTCTGTCCAGAGTGAATGAAATTAGAAATGAGTTTCTAATTTGCATAGAACTACGCATAGTAAATGGTAAGCAAGTGATTGAATTAGATAGGCTTGACACGAGATCCATACCTTGTATTTAATCGGGACATTGTAGGGTAGAAGGAGTTTATTGTACGGTAACTATTTACTGACAGGTTCTTGGTATTCTAAGCAGTGAATTCATATTATCCGGATAGTCGCGATATGTTGAGAAGCATCACGCACGATGTAGAATAAATGTGATTAATTAATTAATCATATTTAATAAATTAGAGAATTTATATAAATAATGATAAAATAGCTTTATTATTATTTATTTCTACTACCGGCTTAATATTGAACCTACAGGGTCACACCATAAAAAGAGAATAATTTAATAGTGGAGGAATTAATTAATAATGGCTAATAATTATTTATTTATGAAATAAATAATTAATTGGCAAATTTAATAATTGATTAAATGAGATTTAATTGATTATAAATTAATTAAGAAAAGTTCTTAATATTATTAATTAAAAGATTTAATTTTTGGAAATTAAATCGAGAGAGAGAATTATTTCTAAAAGTGTTTAAAAAAAGGATTAATGATTAAAAGGTGTTTTAATTATTAAAGAGAATAATAAATGGGATAATAATAATAATAATATTTATGGGAAAATTTCAGCTGAAAATTTTGCCTATAAATACACTATTATAGACCCTATTTTATTCTAACCCACATCGAACCCGAAAACCCAAAAAGTTTGGAAAATCCAATTCTCTCCACCTCCTTCCTCCTCCTTAACATCGTTTTCTTGGTGGATACCGGTGGAGTGCTTCACACTTGAGGAGCAACTGCTAAGGATCTCTGATCGTTGTCTCCGAATTATTTTTAAAGGTTAGATTCGATCCCTCGAATTTTTATTCACGATTTATATGCTTTTATTTGGATTTTGTATGTGTAAAAGTGTTTTGCCATGACCCCACTGCGTTAAAAATCCAACACAGGCATGGTAACAATTATGAAGCAAAGCTTTCAACAAGTTCTGATGGTTCTGCAATCTGTCTGTTAAGTAGAACATCAATTATAGAAAGCTGGAATTGGTACAAAAAACTCTCTCATTTAAATTTCAACAATATAAATGAACTAGTCAAGAAAGATCTTGTGAGAGGACTGCCAAAATCAGTATTTGCTCCTGATGGCCTTTGTGATTCATGTCAGAAGGCAAAACAAAGAAAATCTTCATTCAAGAGCAAGACTGAATCATCAATTCTTGAGCCTTATCACCTTCTACATGTTGATCTATTTGGTCCGGTGAATGTCATGTCTATTACAAAGAAGAAATATGCTATGATCATAGTGGATGAGTTCACCAGATTCACATGGGTGTATTTCTTGCACACAAAAAGTGAAACTGCATCTATCTTGATTGGTCATGTCAAACAACTGGATAAATTGGTCAAAGACTCTGTGAAAATCATAAGAAGTGATAATGACACTGAGTTCAAGAATTTGACTATGGAAGAGTTCTGCAAAGACCATGGAATAAAAATGGAATTCTCTGCTCCTGGTACTCGACAGCAAAATGGAGTTGTTGAAAGAAAGAATAGAACTCTTGTTAAAGCTGCATGAACTATGCTTGATGAAGCAAAGTTACCAACCTATGTTTGGGCTGAAACTGTGCAGACTGCTTGTTTTACTTAGAATGCAACACTTATCAACAAGCATGGAAAGACACCATATGAGATGGTGAAGAAAAAGAAGCCAAATCTGAAGTATTTTCATGTATTTGGATGCAAGTGTTTTGTTCTTAAGACTCATCCTGAACATCTATCCAAATTTGATCTAAAAGCTAATGAAGGAATTTTTATTGGATATCCACTTTCCATAAAAGCCTTCAGAGTCTACAATTTAAGAACAAGGGTTGTCATGGAATCTATCAATGTCTCTTTTGATGAAAAGAAGATTACTGGACTTGAAGATTTCAATGATCATGATCAGCTGAGATTTGAAAATGAAGTTTTAAATTCTGATTCTGTAAATCCTGACAGTCTAAATCCTGATACTGCAAACTCTGATGGAATAAACTCTGATGTTATTGAAACTGTGGTGACTACGCCAAAAAAAGATGCACCTGTGCAGGGGGAGCATATTGAAGATCCAACCATATCTCAAGAAGCATCAGAATCTACAACAGGCTCTTCAAGTTCTGATTCATCAAGTTCTGATGGGCCAAGTTCTGATAATTCTGGAAACTCATGTTTTGATATTTCTGGAAACTAAAATTCTGAAGGATCCAACTTAGAGAGCATAATTTCAGGGGGAGCATCAGAAAATGTTGATGGAGACAGCATGGATCAGGGGGGAGCATCCATTTGTAGAGATAACCTTCCAACTGCAAGGAAGTGGACTAAAACACATACACCTGACTTAATTATTGGATATCCTGATGCAGGTGTCAGAACTAGAACAGCTACATCATGTGGCACCCTCCAAACCCGGGTCCGAAGTTTGGGGTCCACACACACACACACTATTTATAACCTGCTTATAACAATAATAAAGATAATAATAATATGCAGTAACCCTACTTACCAACTACCACGGACCACAACAGGTTAAAGTATGCACACAAGCCAAATATACTTACTTATATTACAAACATTCGAATCATAACTATTCCAACTCAGAACTGAGTATTAAACATTATTACAAACTTTTACAAACTTAGATTATTCCAAAAGAAGCCTACTAGCTCAACTCGATCAACCTGAACCCCTAGCTCTCGTGCTGGACTGGGGATCCTCGGTACCAATCGGTTCCTTTTTAACTGGAAAAGAACATAAACAACATCGCACAAATGAGCTAACTAGCTCAGCAAGTCACAATGACAAAACTGAGAATAATGATCATCAGGTGAAAATGGTTATAGTATCAAGTGAACAATAGATTATGATTTAGAATTGGATATTATATTTTCATTTTAAAAACCAAGGTTAGGCTGTTGATCAGTCACGCACTAACCCCGAGCAAAGCACACAACACTGCTCTAACTACTGGATCCAAGGCACACATTGGCCTAACTTGACCATTATATGATCTGACCACGAATCTGGTCCACAATTTTATAAAAACAATCCAATTCTAACATAATAATAGAATAAACAATAATAAGTAATAAACATAATCATTAACAACATTGGACGTTCAATAATGAAAATGGTTTCAATCTGCCTAAGGATCAATATGCCATTTTCAAAGCATAGATGCTAAGTAGTGAAAGAATTGGATAGCA
This sequence comes from Apium graveolens, assembly GCF_009905375.1. Taxonomy (NCBI): domain Eukaryota; kingdom Viridiplantae; phylum Streptophyta; class Magnoliopsida; order Apiales; family Apiaceae; genus Apium; species Apium graveolens. Next base: position 174,618,530 of record NC_133647.1, on the reverse strand, counting down.
AAGGAAAAAATGTTTCAAGGTTTCAAGGATTTGGCCTTTCAAAGCATAAGATACATTGGTTTGAGTGTGTAAGCAATCTGGTTCAGTGTTTGATATTTAGTTTGTATGTATTTGTGGAGTAGTATCGTATATTTGAGGTTCGTATTTGGGTATACAACAATCAATGGTCTAGAAAGAATCAGGTTTACGGCTCAAGATCAATAACTGGAATCAGGGTTTAGGGTTCAATGCTTCAAAGCACTTGCAATATAAAACAGGACTATCAATCAATACAACATCTCGAGAAAGTTCAGAACACTTGCCTGGTACTAGCTTATTATACTGCACTCGCTTTCAGTCACGACTGTCTTACTCCTTAACTACATGTTTCCCATTCCTACGCCGTGCCTCTTCTGCTCACATATCATAAGCATCTATCAATATTTAACTTATACGATTCTATTCGACACATACTTCTATCTTCCCTTCGTTTCACCCAAATCCGATTAACGGATTGAAAGTTACGCAATAAACAAGTAAACATCGAATATATAGACCGACAGTTAACCAACAAGTCACATATAGCACATAACACGTCGCATAATCAATGATATAACGTTTATAATGAAGTCTCGGGTCATAAACAGGTTTTCGGATGTTTAAAATGATTTTTAAAACATTTTTCGGAATTAAAATGGATCGTTGGATCAATTTTGGAGTAATAAACAGGGTTCGGCTGGCCAATTCTGGCTTCAAAACAATTTATAATAATTATCGAGCCTTGAAAATAATTTAAAATAATATTTTAAAGCTCGAAACTATTTTTCGGAATTTTTAAATCATTTTTAAATAATTAAATCTAATTAAATAATTAATTAAAATCAATTAATAATTAATTAAATCAATTAATCAATTAATTTTCAAATTAATTAACTAATTAACCAATTAAAAATTAACTGAAATTAATTAACTAATAAATTCAGATTTATTTTTGAATTAAAAATAATTTTTGGAATTAAAATAATAATTTTTGGAATTTTCAGAAATTAAAATGGAATTTTTATAATAAAAATAAATAGGGAATATGATTTTTGAATATTTTTAAAAAAGGAATCAAAAATTTGCAAGTTCTGGAAACCTCAGGGACCTAACTGTTTCCTTTTCAAAACCTCAGGGACTGAAATGTAATTTTGAAAAGTTCACCGTCGAACTTCGCCGGAAAATACCCTGTCTCGCCGGAGAAGGCGATCCAGGTACAGTCACACCACCACAAGCTCCAGAATGAAAACTACATATCACCAGGAAACTTCTTACCTCGGTGGGTGTCCTAAGAACTGAACTTCCTGTAGCCAAAACTCACACTTCGAGAATTTAGCATATAACTTCTTTTTCCTTAAAATCTTCAAAGTTGTTCTCAAATGTTCCGCATGATCCCCTTCCGTCTTTGAATAAATCAAAATATCGTCTATAAACACAATAACGAACTTGTCCAAGTATTCCTTGAAAATTCTGTTCATCAGGTGCATAAACGCTGCCGGGGAATTGGTCAATCCAAAAGACATCACTAAAAATTTGTAATGTCCATACCTTGTTCTGAAAGCTGTCTTTGGTATATCTTCTGGCTTGATCTTCATTTGATGATATCCCGATCTTAAATCAATCTTGGAGAAGTACTTGGCTCCCTTCAATTGATCAAACAAATCATCAATTCTGGGTAACGGAACTTGTTCTTGATTGTAAGCTTATTGAGATCCCTATAGTCGATGCACAGTCTCATACTTCCATCTTTCTTCTTGACAAATAGTACCGGTGCACCCCACGGGGATACACTGGGTCTGATTACTCCTTTCTCTAACAACTCTTGTAATTGCTTCGCTAGCTCTTTCATCTCAATGGGCGCCATTCTGTACGGGGCCTTGGATACCGGTTCTGTTCCAGGTGCTAAGTCGATTGCAAACTCAATTTCTCTATCTGGAGGAAGTCCTGGTAACTCGTCGGGAAACACGTCTGGAAATTCATTCACTACTGGAATATCTTCAAGTTTTGCTGGCTCCTGACTTTTGTCAATCACATATGCCACAAAATGCTCGCATCCTTGCCGTAGTAACTTCTTGGCTTGAATCATCGTTAAAAACTTCTTTACTTGTTTCTGGCCCTTGAACGTTACTATTATTTCGTCTGGCGTCTTCACCATTACCTTCTTATTACGACAATCTATCCGGGCATCATGCTTAGATAACCAATCCATTCCTAAGATAATGTGAAATTCTCCTGGATTACATGGTATTAATTCTACACAAAACTTACTACCAGAAATCTCAATCTCACAATTCCCACAAACTTGATTAACAGATACACGTTCTTGATTTGCTAATTCCACAGTCATTATTTCATTTAAATACTCAACTGGATAATTTAACTTACTAACAAAATCTTGTGAGACAAATGATCGAGTTGCTCCCGAATCTATTAACACTTTGGCACATAAAGAATTCACATTAAGCATACCTTCCATGACATCAGTATCCTGAATAGCGTCCTTCACAGACATATCAAAAACTCTAGTCCTTGGAGTCTCATTCACTGTTGGGGTAGATCCCATAATCCTCAATGCATTACTGACTGGGGCTGATGTCTTACAATCCCTGGCTATATGTCCTGGCTTTCCACATCCAATGGCCGGAACCTTCACTGCTGGATTCCGGATAGACTGATCCTTACTTGCTGGTTCTTTTGCTGGCTGATTTCGGCACTCCCTTGAATAGTTCCCTTTCTGGTTGCACTTAAAGCACACCACATTCAACTTATTACAAACTCCTCCATGTTTCTTTCCACATATCTGACAACCTGGAAAAGTTAATCTCAACTGATTCGGCTGATTCGCATTAACTGGACGGTTGCCCTGGCTTCCGTCGCCTGCATTTTGTCTTTTAAAATTAAAATTTCTCCCTGGATGAAACTTGCCCTTCTTAAAATTTAGAAACTTCCCTGGTTGTGACTGACCTTCATTCCCTTCATTTTTCCTTTTCTTGCTATCCTTCTCCTTCTGGGACACCTCACTCTCTGTCTCTGCAATCATAGCCTTCTGTACAACTCCTGCATAGGTATCCAATTCAAAAATGGCTACCTTCCCTCTGATCCATGGCTTTAAACCTTGCTGGAATCTCTTAGCCTTCTTCCTGTCAGTATCCACATACGACGGCACATACCTTGACAATTCCTCAAACTTACTCTCATAATCTGCCACCGACATATTTCCTTGCTTTAATTCTAAAAATTTCAGCTCCATCTGGTCTTGGACAAACTGAGGAAAATACTTTTATAAAAACAATTCCTTAACCTTTCCCAAGTAATAACATTTGTACCTTCCAATGTTTTCACCATGTCCCACCAATAGGTGGCCTCATTTTTCAAATAGTAAGTTGCAAACTCAACCTTCTGTTCTTCTTTACTTTCACTAAGGCAAATGCCTTCTCTATCTCCTTTAACCAAACATTTTCTTCAATCGGCTCTAAGGAACCCTTGAATTCTGGTGGGTTTACTGCCTGAAAAGTTTTGAAAGTTACCTGGGGATTGGTCTGTCTTTGTTGTTGTTGTGCCTGGTGAACTGTTTGTTGGGCCAAGATTTGGAGAATCTGGGCTATTGCTGGGTCTATGGGTCCTGGGTTTGCATTCTGGTTTATATCATCTTGGTTGTTATTGTTGTTGTTGTTGGTTTCTTCATTCTGGGTGTTGGTGCGGGTATTTCTTCTGGGAGGCATTTTCTGTAAAGAATCAAACAACTTATTTAGCTTTTAAATCAAATCCTTTACATAAAAGAAAAGTTTTGTAAAATAGAAATATCTCTTTTTGAAAATGGTTGTAACAGTTGATCCAAATAAATTGCATGCTTCTTTACAGAATATAAACAGTTATAGAAAACAGGGTACATGGTATCACAGGGGTATAACTGGTGCAATAAATAAGTTAAAGTAAAACATGTGCAATAAAGTAAATGACAGTGTTGGAAAAGAAAAGGTACTGATATATATAGATCAAAAGTTTTGGATAGTACAAGTGTAAAGACGCTTCGGAAGTAAAAGCAAAAGGTACAACAACCTATTCACTAGTCAGCATAGCTAGTCTATAAATACAACCCAAAAGTCTACTGATACATACTACACACTACTGTACATAATACATAACCATAACAACACTGCTCAGCATCTCCATCTCTGGATCTCTGACTCAACTCCAAGGAAACTCTGGTCCTCCCAGCCTCTCAAAGTCCTCCATCACCTCAGTAGCCCATCCCATCTATGCATCAGGGCCTCTTCCAGGTAGTGTAGCTCCATGTAGCCTAGCCTCAAGAACCCTCCGCGTCACATGAATCTCCTCTCGAAGCTCCCTCACACCACGATCAACATCTGTAGTCCTAATGATATGCTGTAGCTCTCGGATCTGGGCCAACAAGGAATCACGCTCCAATAGAAGAGCCTCATACCAGTAGTAAGGAACTGGGGGCAATGTAGACTGGAATGGGGCACTTGCAACTAAATGCCCAGTGGAATCTGAATCAGCTGGTGGAGGTCCTCTGATAGGTGGCCTCATGCCTGAGGGTGGAATGACCTGCAGTGGTACGGGCTGCAACACAGGTGGAGGTAGAATAGTCAATGCTGGTGGAACAACAGGACGTTTATCTGATAATGATACTCCAACTGAAGGCTCTGAGTGATCAGCTGATACGGGGATGAAAGAGTCGTCCATCGCTGCTATCTGAAATCATATCGCAATATAAGAATCTAGAACCACGACGCGAATTATACTAGTACCTGTTATACCGTAGCACTCAACCTCTCGACGTTCTATCTTTCTATTCCTTACTTCTAATCCTAACCCTCTACCCATTCCCGTCAACCTAGGCTTGTGTCAGTGACTTATAACCTGTAGCTCTGATACCAAACCTGTGGCGCCCTCCAAACCCAGGTTAGAAGTTTGGGGTTCACACACACACACACACTATTTATAACCTGCTTATAACAATAATAAAGATAATAATAATATGCAGTGACCCTACTTACCAACTACCACGAACCGCAACAGGTTAAAGTATGCACACAAGCCAAACATACTTACTTATATTATAAACATTCGAATCCCAACTATTCCAACTCAGAATTGAGTATTAAACATTATTACAAACTTTTACAAACTTAGATTATTCCAAAAGAAGCCTACTAGCTCAACTCGATCAACCTGAACCCCTAGCTCTCGCGCTAGACTGGGGATCCTCGGTACCAACCGGTTCCTTTTTAACTGGAAAAGAACATAAACAACATCGCACAAATGAGCTAACTAGCTCAGCAAGTCACAATGATAAAACTGAGAATAATGATCATCAGGTGAAAATGGTTATGGTATCAAGTGAACAATAGATTATGATTTAGAATTGGATATTATATTTTCATTTTAAAAACCAAGGTTAGGCTGCTGATCAGTCACGCACTAACCCCGAGCAAAGCACACAACACTGCTCTAACTACTGGATCCAAGGCACACATTGGCCTAACTTGACCATTATATGGTCTGACCACGAATCTGGTCCATAATTTTATAAAAACAATCCAATTCTAACATAATAACAGAATAAACAGTAATAAGTAATAAACAGAATCATTAACAACATTGGACGTTCAATAATGAAAATGGTTTCAATTTGCATAAGGATCAATATGGCATTTTCAAAGCATGGATGCTAAGTAGTGAAAGAATTGGATAGCAAAGGAAACAATGTTTCAAGGTTTCAAGGATTTGGCCTTTCAAAGCATAAGATACATTGGTTTGAGTGTGTAAGCAATCTGGTTCAGTGTTTGATATTTAGTTTGTATGTATTTGTGGAGTAGTATCGTATATTTGAGGTTCGTATATGGGTATACAATAATCAATGGTCTAGAAAGAATCAGGTTTACGACTCAAGATCAATAACTGGAATCAGGGTTTAGGGTTCAATGCTTCAAAGCACTTACAATATAAAAAAGGACTATCAATCAATACAACATCTCGAGAAAGTTCAGAACACTTGCCTGGTACTTTCTTATTATACTGCACTCGCTTTCAGTCACCTGTCTTACTCCTCGACTACCTGTTTGTCTTTTCTACGCCTTGCCTCTTCTGCTCACATATCATAAGCATCTATCAATATTCAACTTATACGATTCTATTCGACACATACTTCTATCTACCCTTCGTTTCACCCAAATCTGATTAACGGATTGAAAGTTACGCAATAAACAAGAAAACATCGAATATATAGACCGACAGTTAACCAACAAGTCACATATAGCACATAAAACGTCACATAATCAATGATATAACGTTTATAACAAAGTCTTGGGTCATAAACAGGCTTTCAGATGTTTAAAATGATTTTTAAAACATTTTTCGGAATTAAAACGGATCGTTGGATCAATTTTGGAGTAATAAACAGGGTCCGGCTGGCTAATTCTGGCTTCAAAACAATTTTATAATAATTATCGAGCCTTGAAAACAATTTAAAATAATATTTTAAGCTCAAAACTATTTCTGAAATTTTTTAATCATTTTTAAATAATTAAATCTAATTAAATATTTAATTAAAATCAATTAATAATTAATTAAATGAATTAATCAATTACTTTTTGAATTAATTGACTAATTAACCAATTAAAAATTAACTGAAATAATTAACTAATTAATTCAAATTTATTTTTGAATTAAAAATAATTTTTGGAATTAAAATAATAATTTTTGGAATTTTCAGAAATTAAAATCGAATTTTTATAATAAAAATAAATAGGGAATATGATTTTTGAATATTTTAAAAAACAAGAATCCAAAATTTGCAAGTTCCGGAAACCTTAGGGACCTAACAGTTTCAATTTCAAAACCTTAGGGACTGAAATGCAATTTTGCAAAGTTCACCGTCGAACTTCGCCGGAAAATACCCTGTCTCGCCAGAGAAGGCGATCCAGGTAAAGTCACACCACCACAAGCTCCAGAATTAAACTACATATCACTTGAAATCTATACATGCAATCAAAACCCATCAATAACTCTGTTAAAGAGCTATATACCAATCGATTGCAAATTTCATAAGGAACACAACCCACTATAAATCAGCAGCTAATAACCCCTAAATCAAAAAGCCCCAAATTTCAATTGAAAACATTCATACGGGTTATAAACCCTAATTTCGAAATTCGAAAATTAAACTCAATTTTGAACATGTTATTGAACTCCAAATCAGACGATGACATATGAAAATCATCAGGAAAACAAGCTCTACAACATGCAATCATCAAATCATACAAACAATCATCCGAACAGAAATTCATATTTTTAATAAAAATAATTCGAAATTAAATAAAAATATAGAAAAATAACCTTGATTTCTGCAGTAAAACGAAGCTCAGAATCTGATAGTACTCCTCAAATCCTTCGTTTTGGTTACTGAAGCTTTGAAAACAGAGATCAATAACACCTTCGATTTTTGGTTTGATTTTCAGAAGATTATATGAATATAAGGTTTTTCTCTGGAAAATTATATATTTAGCTGACTGCAAATGATTTTGATACGAAATAAAATACGGTAAAAGGCTATTTATAATTACGGAAAATTAGTATCCCGTTGGATCATTCCGGATATAAAATGGTACGTTTATTTGTAAAAACTGATCCAAACGGTATTGGTTTTCGGGATAATTATCCAAATTAGTATAATTTGTACTGCGGTCTTGGTCTCAGCGCCTGGTTACATGTACTACGAGGTGATAATTGTGATAGTTTAATAAAAAGCTCCCGTTTACCGAAAATACGAGTTTTATTGATTTACCCAAACAAATATTGTATCGAAAATGTTGCGCCGAGACCCGCGCAGGACAAACCGTACGCCGGATCGAAAAAGTCAAAATATGGAAAATGCTCGGAATATTATAATTAGGTTAGGAAGGAGTTCTCGGAAGAGCTTTGGGTTCTAAAAACGTAACAACGGATGACGTCGTTTGGTTCCCGTTTTTATAAAATAGATTTTAAATACCCGGAAAAAGATTTTATAAAATTCATATGATTCCTATAAATTCATAAATCAACATAAAAATAATTAGGAAGATATGACAATTATCTATATTTTATTTTGGACATATAAAAATTAAAATACTCAATTAATAATATATTTAAACATCCAAACACATTTAACACTTAACAAATAATTCACAGAATAGATACGGAACACATATAATAATTATTTATTAGCAAAAATAATTACACGATATATTCCGGATATATGTTGATGATATCATTTTTGGTTCTATAAATAACAGACTTGGTAAGAAGTTTACCAAGCTGATGCAGTCAAGATATCAAATGAGTATGATGGGAGAACTTAGTTATTTTCTGGGCCTTCAAGTCAAGCAGAATGAAGAAGGAACTTTTATTTGTCAATCTAAGTATACCAGAAATTTGTTGAAAAAGTTTGGAATGCAAGATTGTTCAAGTGCATCCACTCCTATGGCCACTGCAACAAAATTGGATAAGGATACTGGTATATTAGTAGATATTACTGATTACAGAGGTATGATTGGCTCATTACTCTATCTAACTGCAAGTAGACCTGATATCATGTATACTACCTATCTTTGTGCAAGATTTCAAGCAGATCCAAGAGAACCTCACTTAACAGCTGTGAAAAGAATTTTCAAGTACCTTAAGGGTACAGCTGATCTGGGATTGTGGTACCCTAGAGAATCATACTTTAAGCTAATAGGTTACGCAGATGCAGATTTTGCAGGGTGCAAAATTGAGAGGAAAAGCACAAGTGGAAGCTGCCAATTTCTTGGAGGCAGATTGGTTTCTTGGTTTAGCAAGAAACAGAAGTCAATTTCCATATCAACTGCAAAAGCAAAATACATTGCTGCAGAAAGCTGTTGTGCACAGATTCTTTGGATGAAGAATCAGTTACTGGATTATGGGTTAGAATTTTCTAAAATCCCTATTTACTTTGATAATCAAAGTGCTATTGCTATGACAGGTAATCCAGTTCAACACTCAATGACAAAGCACATCAGCATTAGGTACCACTTCATAAGGGAACATGTGGATGAAGGTACAGTGGAATTATATTTTGTTCCAACAGATCAACAACTAGCAGATATCTTCATAAAACCACTGTGTGAAGCTACTTTTATAAGATTGGTAAATTAACTTGGAATAGTTTCAGGTTCTTTCTCTAAATCTGCCTAGTTTATGTTCTGATACATCAGAATTTATGATCAGTATTTACAGATATTACTATCTTTGTGTATTTTGTGCTTAAATTGAAATTTGCTTAAGTGTTGATTGTTGTCTGATGTGAATTTCTAAACTCTGATAGTGATATGAATGTTTCTGTGACTATTCAATCCAGTGAGGATAACTGTGCTAGATGATGACCTAGTAGTCTTTAACATAATAAAGATCCCATGTTTGAAGTAATTGTTTATGTGGAAATCTTTTAACACAAGCAAATTCTGATATTGAGCTTGGTTAGGTTTACTTTGTGTATCTTATTACTAAGTCAAAAACTAGGATAGTGCATCTTATCTGTTAAGTTCTGATGTTAGTAAATCTGATGGATGTACTAAGTGCTGATAAGCCTCACTTATCAAAAGAAAAAGAAAATGAAAAGAAATAAGTGTCAGGTACTCCTTTGAGATCTAGAGTAAAAATGCGGAAGGGAAGACCCAAGTGCATTGCTGGTATTAAGTAATATGCATTAGAAAAGCATAATTTTCTTGGTGACTTTTCACATTCTCTGATTACTGGAGAAATACTCTGATAACAGCATAAATTCTGATAAGCAGTCGTGACTCACTTACACTGAGAAGCCACTGTAAAATGGAAATTCAAAAGATGCATAAAATGAGTACAAAACAGTTGAGGGGGACTCATGCATGAACTCATTCTATAGTAGACTTCAGAATAATGACAGATTTTGAGTAAAGTTCTTAGTTATGCCTTATTTCTAAGATGTACTGAAGTGAATCAGACTTTACTCTTTGTCTGATATTTAGCTTAATGCACACACATACACTCCATATGAATGATGAAAATTACTGTGGTGATAAATGTTGTTTTAGATGAACAGTTTAAGTGTCAGTTGCATAAATTCTGAGGACAAGTTCTGATGATTAAGTTCTGATGTACCCATATCAGTATTTGTGTGAATAATTACAGGAATAAACATTCACTTTTCGAGTAAAAGAGCCATATTCTGATGACTTTTAAATCCTGATAATAATCAAGTTCTGATGTTGATGTGGCAGTATTTGTCTACTTGGTTTATTTTTGATCATTACTTCAATGGTCATATTTTTTTCTTCAGAATATTGGTTTATGTGAGATAAAACAGTAATGATCATTTGTTTAGTGGGAATAGTTTTTTTAAAAAACTGAACGTGCAATGTAATAATTGCTTATTTACCGTGCCCATTAACTTTTGCCTTAACCGCTACATGCTTGACAGGTGTAAAGGTCTGTTCCACTTCTCATTAATTGCTGTAACGTGGGTTGTCTAAGTAAAAGAGATAAAAGATTTTCAAATCTTTTATTCATATTTTTATTCTATTCACTCTCTCTCTTTTCTTATTCTCTCACATTTTCTGACAGTTCACTATTGTAAGGCATATTTCATAGCCTATTTGTATATTCGAGGATTTAACTCAACTCAAATAAGAATGTAATAAGTAAATAGTGGATCTACCGTTAAAGAGATCTCGCAAAGTAATATCTGTCAAAGGATTCAGAAACAAGGTTCATCTACAAACTTGAGGAATTTATTCACTGGAAGAAGTTCAAGAAATTGATCATGCCTCAGTGATATAAATCAAGATTGTGGATTTAATCAAGTGACAGAGATCTCGTCAGGGTATCAGATAATTACAAGGATTTAATCTGAAGAAAATCAAGTATTAAAGTCAAGACATGAAGAAACGTCGCGGAAGTTAGTCACTCATGAACCAGACAGTACATCGAGTATCAACATTGAAGTGGTGGAATTGATTCATAATTTTCAGTGATTTTCAGAAGATATTCAGAAGAATGGTTGCTGCTCAAGATTAGTATTAATTCTCTATTAATTAATTAAGTCATATAATTTAATTAAGAAAATAAATTATATCTGCAAAGATTAATTTATTTATTAATTGAATTAATTGATTAATTAATTCAGAATTAATATTAAGGATTTTCAGAATTTAAATTGGATTAAAATCTATTTAGATTCAACAAGACAATCTGATTGTACTAATATGACAATCGGTATGACAATCAATAGTCATACCGAAAGTCATGCTAGTACAAATAATTCTCTTGCCGAAAGTTACACTGGAAGATGATTGTCTTACTAGTTCAATCAGATTGTCTTGCTAGTATAAACAATAGTCATACCGAAAGTCTCTCCAGTTCAACAGATTGTCTTGCTAGTATAATTGGATTGTCTCACCTATTGTCACTCAAGTTCATTCAAGTCTGTTGATTAGTTTAAAAAGAAGAGAAGCAGCAGAAGTCATTCCATCTATCCAAAATACAACTCAAGAACACAGAAGCAGCCGCCTACAATATTTTATATTCTCTGCTAATTTCAAGATCAAATTTCTAGTTTGTAAAGTTAAATCCAAACCACTAGAAATCTTTATCTTGTTCTTGTGTAACAATCTAGCGGATCAAAATCCCTAGAACTTAATCTCAAATCGCGTTTAGCATTTGATTCTAATTATTGCAAAAATAGAAAAAGTTCATGTCGAATTTATTCTAAATTTGTGATAATTAATTTGAGATTAATTCCTTGTAATCGATACAGTTGTTGTAACACCTTTCAAGTTTAATAATATTCTTATTTAACTTGAATTTTGTTTCACATTTTTTATTCCGCATTTATTCGATTATTCGGTACTGTTTGTATTCAACCCCCCCTTCTACAAACACATTGGGACCTAACAATTGGTATCAGAGCCTTCTGATTAACGAACAAATCAAGATCCTAGACTTTTGTGATTTTTCAAATCCTTGAATTTTTATTTATTCAAAAATTCATAATGACTTCACAAAAAGTTGAAACCGTTAAAATTCCACTATTTGATAAAGAAAATTATATCATGTGGAAGAAGAAGATGCTCTTGTTTTTACAAGTTGCAAATCCCAAATATTTGAACTTGTTAAAGAAGGGTTCAACAACTCCAATGGTTATTGAACCAGAGGTGATAGTAGATGATGTTGTGATTACCAAAGCGAGAACCTATCCAAAAGAGCCTAAGGATTTTTCTCCTGCTAAAAAAGAAGAAGCCTCCTTGGATGCCAGCCTTCAATTAATATTAATTGATTCCCTTGATCCCTTGATGAACAGACATGTGATGAACTGTAAAAATTCCAAACACATGTGGGAAACTATTGAGGTGATTAATGAAGGCACAGAGGAAGTTCGGGAGAACAAGTTAGAGATCCTAACCTCTGAGTATGAATACTTTAAATCCAATCCAGGAGAAGGAATTACTGAAGTGTTTGAGAGGTACAATGCGTTGATCAACAACCTGAACATAAATGGAAAATATTATTCAATCAAGGAGGTCAACAAAAAGTTCCTTTTAACACTGCCAACTCATCTTGAACATAGAATCACTGCCATTAGAGAAGCTAGAGATCTGAGTGAGATTTCTTTGGATAGACTCTATGGTGTGTTAAAAACCTATGAGTTGGAGCAGATTCAGCAAAAGGAAGTCTACGGGAAAGATAGAATGGTTAGCACATCTACTGCTCTTGTAGCTGAAGGTCAACAACAACAACAATCTCAATAGTTAGAGAGAATGGTACAGTTTTCCAAGGCTGAGGAAAATGTGTTAGTAGCAGAATATGATCCTCCTACTATAAATCAATCCAGTGATGATTTTTATTCCTTGGAAGAGCTGGAGCAATTGGAAGATGAGTCAATGGCCCAAATTGTCAAGAGATTCTCCAATGTCAGATTCAAGAGAAATCCCAAGTTCAAGTACAAGTCCAACTACAACAGATTCCAGACAGGTGGATCTTCATCCTCTAACACCAGTAGTGGTGGATACAAAACATGGATGGTTGATTGGAGCACCATTAGATGTTATAACTGCAATGAGTTGGGACACTTTGCCACAGAATGCAGGAAGCCAAAGCAAGTAAGGAAGAACTCTTATGATTCAAATCAGAAGAGTAACTCTGAAAGGGCTTACCTGGCAAAGGGAAGAAGCTGGGATGATACTGATAGTGAAGATGAAGAAGATGAGAATCTTGCTCTTATGGCTATTGATGGAAAAGCTTCATCGTCAAGAAAAGAGGTAAAATTTACTGATGCTGAATTAGTTTATCATCTAGGAGGTTCCTTAGATTGTGCTTGTCGTGATAATGAACTGTTAAGTCAGCAGATCAAAGACCTTGAGAGAGAGGTCAATGAATTAAGACTTGTGTACATTAATCAAGACAAGTTAAAAGAACAAGTATCTTTTCTAGAGAATAGAGTTGACTGTTATAGAAAACTCGAAACTATTCTCAAAGACAAGATCACCGGTCTTGAGACTAAGGTTAAAGCCTACTTCAATTCTTGTTCGAAGGCTAAAGAGTTCTACAGTAAGCAAGCTGTTAATCAAACATCTGGAATATGTTATGATTACAATGTTGCTATTGGAGAATTAGGCATAAACTCCCCTCCTCAGGTCTGTGCTAAAGGGAGGGAAGTACCACATGTGCTTAAGGGTGTTGATGAACCCCTCTGTAAAGCATCAATTGCTGAACCATTTGATGCGACCTCTTCTGTTATTCAAGAAGAAATACGTGCTGAAGATCATGCTAATGAGAAGGTTGTTTCCGAGTCAAGTGTGTCGAAAGTTCCAGTCAAAGTTGTGAAAGCAACTGAGACTAACTCAGAAACACATGAGTTGGATAACAAAAATGCCATATCTACCATGCATAAATTGCCTGCTGTTAATCACCCTCATAAAGCATGTGGTGTTGCTAATTGTATGTCTTGTGCTTTTAATTTGATGTATGCTTATTTTAATGGTAAGCATGTTTCCAGTGATAAGACTACTCCTCGTCAGCATGTGAATAATAAGAAGCATGATAGGTCTAAGACTGCTAGTCCTTCTAAGGCTAGAAAGGAGACATTTGTGCCAAATCCTAAACAGAAATTTGTTAAGGCTGTTTATAAGGTCAAATGTTCAGTCACTGAGAAAGTTGAGACCATTAAAATTAAAAATGTTGTTTTTCCTGACAAAGGACAATTCTACAAGTAATGCCGGGCCCAACCAAGTTTAGGTTCCGAAGAAGGTCTAATCCATTTGAAGTGCAGGGCAGTAAACAGGTGGAACCGGTAGTATGGATTCTTGACAGTGGATCATCAAGACATATGACCGGAGATAGAGCCCTGCTATCAAATGTGGTTGAGAAAGCTGGCCCACTGGTTACCTTTGGAGATAACAGCAAAGGTTTATCTGAGGGATATGGCTGTTTGCAAGCTGGGAATGTTATCATTGAAAATTTGTATATTGTGCTAGGTTATTATCAGGAAGCAGTATCTAACATATAGCATCAGTGACGAGACTTGAGAATATTACAACATATCAGGCACCTGCTACATATTACACTTGGAATTGGACTCTAGTAAGATGTGTACAAGTGTACTCCTGGTTGGTGAGTCAAAAGAGGAAGTCAGTGCACCACAGTTCATGGACTTTGCAGCTGCAGATCTATTGGACTATGCAATCTCTTCTTCACAATCTCACTTCAGGTTGGTATGAACTAGTGTACTGCTCAAGCAATCGTTATATTTATAACTCTCTAATCACTAGGCATAATCATATTGTTTTATATGTGCAGTGAGTTTTAGGAGTAAATCAAACTTCTTTCTACATTAGTGATTTCTTATTTCATGTAAAATCTTTTGAAATCACTATTGTACATCATTACTCTCAAAAGATTAAATGTATAATTTTCATTCATTATAGATCTTAAATACATTTTATCCCTCTATTTCCATATGTTCTGTGATACAGGTTCAGTCTCCAATGACTTTCTTTCATTGACAGTCATGAGGTTGAAAACCCACAACATCTATCCCAGACTGTAAAGACAAATACAAAAACAGAACCAACCAACACTCTCTTACCACTAAAATGAAGTATGAGTGAGCGTGAGGGAGATAGTGCCTTAGTGCACCACATAAGGAAGGTTCTGAAGTCAACCCAGTAGCTCTGTCTCCTACATAGATGAGTAGTATTTAAACCGAGACAACTGCTAGCCCCCATACATCTTCTCAAAAAGATGTAATGGCTGAAAAGGCACAAAAACAGTTACTAGATTCATTCTCTCAACAGGGTGCGTCTATTGAATTTTGCCTGTCGGCCAAGGCATCCGATGTAGTGTCACCACTTCAAACATAAACAGTTCTTGATGCACCTGTCGCATCGGGACAGAAGAAGTTCATTGTGATAGCCATAGACTACTTCAAAAAGTAGATTGAGGCTAAGGCACTAGCCAATATAACCACCAAGCAAATTATCCAATTTTTCTAAGAAAATATGATATATCGGTTTGGTATCCTACGCATTCTTGTCACAAATAATGGGTGACAGTTTGATAATGCAGAATTCAAGGAGTACTGTGACGATAATAGCATAGAGCTTCGCTTTACCTCGGTTGCCCATCCATAGGAAAACGACAGGCAAAATTTGCTAACCAGATTATCCTTGATGGACTAAAAATAGGGTCGAGTGCTCGAGGAACACTTTGGCATATGAGTTACTGCCTATACTTTGGGCATATCGAACCACCTTTAAAGTGGCAACTGAAGCAACCCCTTTCATGTTGGCCTACGATGCCGAAGCCGTGGTGCCCCTATAAATCACCAATGGATCGCCTAGGGTCGAAGCTTATAAACCAAAAACCAATAAAGAAGGAATGAGGCTCGCTCTCAATCTAACTGACGAGGTTAGAGATAAAGCCAACACCCACAATGCAGAGCATCAACAGAGATCCTCCCTCTATTAAAATAGAAGGGTTAGATAAAGGTCAGCATGGAGAATTGGTCTTGAGAAAGATTGAGGCATCAAGAGTTGAAGAGAAAGAGAAGCTAACCCCTAATTGGGGAGGGCCGTATAAGGTCAAGAAAACATTCGGATGACGATCCTATAAGTTGGAAACCATGAGTGGTGACGAAGTGCCTCATACTTGGAACGCTTCAAATCTGAAGTTTTATTATGTGTAGGACGTGCAAGACATGTTCCTGGTACTTAGTATTAGATGGAGGAATAAGGTCGACCAATGTACGATCATCTAATGAATGAAAGTCCCGAAGGACCAAGTACCGAAAATAAAAGATAAATATGAAAGCAAACTACAAATGCATAATATAGGAGATCCCGAAGGATCATAAATTAATTCACGGTGGACAATTAAGTTACACACCAAAAATGTTCACGTCTATGAAGGACCGCAAATAGATAACTGCTGAATAAAATCCACACAAGAAAAATAAAGCCATGCAAGGCCAGAACACTGACGGACAATCTAGAGTATAGAATCAGATGATTGGCCAATAGTGGCAACCTCAGAAACAACCCAAAGGCTAGAAAAGCCTCGCGGACCCACCACATCCGAGTAAGAGCTATATGAACATATACAATGGATATGTTAACAGAGCGCATCTCATCATCATGGGTGTCCATTAGATTGAGAAAGTCTTCTAACTGTTGGTAAATGCCAAGAAAGCTCTAGAATCTCAGTCTTGAAACTTTCTCTCAAGTTTCTTCAGCAATGCCTCCAAGGTCATGTGCTCACTCCTCAGTCTTGCACTCCTAGTGAAAGAAGATGCGAAGTAGAAGTTGGCCTTATAAGAAAAATATATTAGAAAGCTAACTTCACGAAATGCATTTGCTCGACTAAAGTCTACACTACAGACTCCAGCCGACCAAAGAAGGCCGATCAGCCTCCAAAGAAGGCCTTTGACCAACCCGACATCCCTCGAAAATGACTCCAACTGACAGGCCTTTTAAAGAGGCTTTAAGCCAGCCAGACTCCTCCTTGAAAAATAAGTTAAAAGTATTGAAAGCTCTAAAAAGAAGAAATGTACCTGATACAAGGCATGAGCCCCGCACATCTCCGCTTTAAGGAGATGTTCGCCAAAAAAGAGCAAATTTGACCAAGGGTAAATTAGGAGGAAGATAGGTACCCTCAACAGAAAAGCCTCTAAGGCCAGCTTTGACAAGCTTACTTTATATTGTGAAGACCCATCACAAACACGAACATGATAGTTTATGTTCGAGGACCGTACCGAACGTGATCGAGACATGTTATCCAAGAAAGTGAAAAATGTTTCTCCCTGACCGACCAGAGGGGTCACGAATGGACCCCTTGGCTGACCAAAGAAGGCCGAGTATCCATCCATAAAGGTCTTCGACTATAAAGGGTCCTCGAACGAGGCCCCCGCCCGACAAGGCACTCCTCGAATAAAAAAGAGAGAAAGAAGGCTAAGGAGTTAGTCTTAATCCAAGACTGATTACACTAATCATAATGATTACTGAAAACCTTAGAGTTGGAGCAATGTTAAGATCCTAATCCAACATCAATGGCCATCTATATCCACGACTTGATTACGAGAATGTTATGATAAACAAGTTTTGTAAAGAGTAAAATTTTACGAGAACAAGTATAGAACATTCACCAAAATGTTCACGAGAATGAATACAAAAAAGATCAGAGAACGTTCACCTCCCGGCCGACCAGGACCACCAAAAAGGTGGCTTCATGGCCGACCAAGAGAAGGAGGGGACGACTCCTCCATATGGAGGCCTCTGGCCAATCAGAACCTCCTGTTAGGTTAGTCCAGGGCCTCCTGAAGGATTTCCGGTGACCTTCCTAGAATTTTTTTGAAAGTTTTTGAAAATTTGGCGCCCATCATTCACGAGAACAAGTCTCATGAAGACTAGAGTTTCCACGGAAACAAGTTTCGTGAAGAGTAGAACATTCACGAGAACAAGTTTCACAAAGACTAGAAGGTCCACGGGAACAAGTTTCGTGAATACTAGAACGTTCATGAAAATAAGTTTCACGAAGAGTAGAACTTTCATGAGAACAAGTTTCACAAAGACTAGAACGTTCATTGAAACAAATTTCGTGAAGAGTAGAACGTTTACGAGAAAAAGTTTTGTGAAGAGTAGGATGCTCACGAAGGTGAGATTCTGGCTTACCAAGAGTCAGTGACTCCTGGTCCTTCACATGGAAGGGTTAGGCCGACTAGAACCTTCACGGTGGGAAACAAGTTTTGTGAAGAGTAGAACGTTCACAAGAACAAGTACAGAACATTCACGAGAACATGAGCATAATATTTACTAGAAAAAGAGTAGAACGTCCATTAAAAATGAGTAGAACGTCCACCAAAAATAGAAGAACGTTCACCATAACAAGCTTAAAATATTCGGAGGGATGAACACAAAGTGTTCGGAGAACGTTCGCCTCCCGGACAACCAGGACCACCGTGGAGGTGGCTCTATGGCCAACCAAGAACAGGATGTGCCGAGTAGACCAAATGGAAGGCTTAGGGCCGACCAGAACCTCCTATATGGTTGGTCCAGGGCCTCCTGAAGGTTTTCCGGTGGCCCTCCTAGGAAATTTCTTGAAACATTTTGGAAAATTAGGTGCCCAACGAGAACAAGTTTCGTGAAGACTAGAACGTTCACAGAAACAAGTTTCGTGAAGAGTAGAATGTTTACGAGAACAAGTTTCGCAAAGACTAGAACATCCATGGAAACAAGTTTCATAAAGAGTAGAACGTTCACGAGAATAAGTTTCGCAAAGACTAGAACATCCACGGAAACAAGTTTCATGAAGACTAGAACGTCCGCGGAAACAAGTTTCATGAAGAACAGAACGCTCACTAGAAAAGGAACAAAACGTTCACTAGAAAAACAACAGAACATTCACTAGAAAAAGAACAGAACATTTACCAGAACAAGAACATAAAAGCTACAAGAGGCTCCAGGACCACCATGGAGGTGGCTCCATGGTCGACTAAGCGCATAAAAAGCCTAGTAGGCCCCATGAACGACTTAAGGCCGAGTCGAAGCTCCTGTAAAAAAAATGTTACAGGAGGCTCACCTCCAGCCGACTAGGAGAGGCCGATCAGGCCACAAGGAGGGTTTGAGCCGAACATGACTTGTTGGGAGGTTGGTCCAGGAGGTCCTGGAGGTTTTCCGGTGACCATCCTGCGAATTTTTTTGATTTTTTTTTTAATTTTTTTTTAAGTTTTCAGGATTTTAAACTTAGCCCCGAATAGGGCCGATTAGTGAGATTTAGCCATAATTAGGGTCGATTAGTGTATATTACATGTAATTAACCTAAATCAAGAGTAATTAGTGGTTCATGTGATATAATTAGCCCCGATTAGGGTCGTTTAACTTATTCACACACATGATTAGTGTGAATTAGGGATAATTAGTGTTTTGTGAATACTAATTAGTCATGATTAAAATAAATTAGCCATGATTAGGGCGGATTAGCCTCAATTAAGCCAATTAGCGTATTCTAGCTTGAAATTAGGCTATTTTAAGCCTAATTAGCAACTTATACATGGAAATTAGCCCTGTTTTGGACCGATTAGCCCCGATGAGGGCCTCTTAGTAGCTTTCACCCTATAATTAACCTTGATGAAGGTTAAGGGGTGATAAACGCTCTCTTTTTAGTCCCAATTAGGATCGTTTAGTGCCAAACACTATTCAATTAGCTTGTGCAAAGCCCTTAAGTGTGTATACTCAGACTATATAAGTCTTTGTAAATGTGTAGGTCGCTCCTCACTTTACAATAAAATGACAATACCTATGAATGGCCGATACCAATGAAGGGCCGATACCTATGAAGGGCCGATACTAATGAATGGTCGATACCCGAGATGGGCCGAAAGTACCCCGAGTCGCGAATAGACTATTATAACTTTCACGGAAACCCGAGTGTTTTCCCCGAAAGTTGGGGGGCAAATGGTATGGATAGAAACATCCCGACGATACTTTAAATGTCACATTAATTATACTTAAAATTCTTATCCAAGGCCTAATACTGACCAGGCTGGTCTAGGCTTGTAACAGACTAAAGATGACCCAAGTGGTCAAGACCCACTAACAGAGGTCGTCAAGGTCCATGAACATGAGCTATTGACGGACTTGGCCCAATATGGCTAAAAGAACAGAGACATGATGTCCAACATGGACACTGACTCATGTAAGAAAGGATCTAGAATCCCTTGCCTTACAGGAGTCCTAATTACCATCTAAGTATGAGACTTGTCCACCAAGTCTCCCAACACAAGTCAACCCTAGAATCATCTCTACATAAAGAGCTCTACCCTCAACCTAGAACTACGTCTTGGATTGATTCTCTATAATACAGAGATACGTAGGCATCTTGCGAGGACAACCAGTCCCCACCGCGAAAACAACTATTAAAACTCGAAGCTCACAAACCTTAGCATTTATTACTAATGCACCCTAGTTTTTATTCCATAACAAGAACTATATTATTCAATGAGTGTATTATCTTTTTTTAAATACCTCTGACTTCAAGAAAATCACGGACATATACGTGTATTCACATAATTAATGTCTAATCATGTTATTTAAAATTTTAAATGTATAAATTTTAAAAAATTATAATCAAGTCAAAAAAGAAAATTTAACATGTAGATATGGGCTAAAATAAAATTAAAAATAAACTAGTTATATTAATCGGATATAGTCGGTATAATGGTTTTGGGCTAAAACAAAACTAATAAATACTTTTGCTTTGGATAAAAAGATTTATTACTGAGTCGGGCTAAAACAAAATTAACATCAAAAAATAATTCTTAGGTCTATATAATAGTTTCAGGCTAAAACAAAATAAATATTTATACGTGCTAAAATAAAAATAATATTAAATCGAGCTTAAAAGTTTTTAAAAGAAAAATAAATATAATTAGTTGAATTATAGAGTTGACCTCGGGCTAAATCAAAATGTATAGTATTGATTTGTCCAAAAACAAAATTCTATATAATTACAGTGTGACACCCCCAAATCCGGGGTCACGGATTTAGGAGGTCACACTGTCTTGAATCATGTTTCAATATATATAAATCCAAAAACAAAAGGTAATGTACTATGTTAGATATATTTGATAATGTCATGTGTAATATGATTTGTGTTTAATTTTCAGATCTTACCTTACAGGACAAATCAATACTTAACTGGAAATCAGTACTTATACTGAAGACATAACTTAAGATATCAGAACTTATGTTATCAGAACTTAAGGTTCAAAAGATATTTATCAGGAGATAATATCAGGACTTAAGATGACTTTCAGATAAGGCAGGCGGTTGATTGAAAGGAAAGAATATCGAGACTAAGACATAAAGAATTGTGCATGAAGAAGGAATTCTATGAAGAATATAATACTTGGAAGAAAAGATAACTGGTTGATATATTTTAGGAAGCAGAATTATATTCCATATCAATTAGAAGATTATCTTGTAACTGTGTAGTATATAAACACAGGCATAGAGTTTACACTATAAGTGTTACGTTTATCGAAGTTATTATTCTTTGTAACTCTAGCAGCTCTCATGATAATTTGTTCATCACTGAGAGAGGATAGTTCCATATTATAACAGAGTTTATTGTGTTGAATAAAATCTATTTTCTGTTACTTAAGTTCTTATATTCGATTTGATTGTGCTAAATACTGTATTCAACCCCCTTCTACAGTGTGTGTGACCTAACAAGTGGTATCAAAGCCTTTTGTTAACACACAAACAGTTTAAGATCCAAAATCAATCATGTCTGAAGAAGAAACTCTAACCAAGCCCACCAAAACTGAAGAACCTCCAAAAACTGTAACTTATAGTCGATATGAGACTATAAGAGTTCCCATGTTGAAACCTTCTGATTATTCCATATGGAAAGTGAAGATGGCTATGTTTCTGGAAGCTACAAATCCAGAATATCTCGACAGGATTTATGAAGGACCACATATGCCAACCAAACTCTCTGTGGAAGTTGCAGGACAACCAACAAAGTCTGTACCAAAGGAGAAAAGTGATTACACTGCTGGAGATATCTCATCGATTGCAAAGGATGCAAAGGTAAGACACTTGCTGCATAGTGCCATTGATAATGTCATGTCAAACAAGGTAATTAACTGCAAGACTGCAAAAGAGATTTGGGATGCTTTGGAAACAAGGTGTCAGGGAACTGATTCAATCAAGAAGAACATGAAAACAATACTCACTCAAGAGTATGAGCACTTTGACTCAAAGCTTGATGAGTCATTAACTGATTTATATGACAGATTTGTCAAACTCTTAAATGATTTGTCACTAGTAGACAAAGAGTATGATACTGAAGATTCAAATCTTAAATTCCTGTTAGCTCTTCCTGAAAGATGGGATTTGAAGGCCACAATAATAAGAGACAACTATAATCTTGATGAAACAACTCTTGATGAAATTTATGGGATGCTCAAGACTCATGAACTTGAGATGAAACAAAGAAGCAAAAGGAATAGAAGAAAGTCAAGAACAGTTGCCTTTGTGGATGAGGAGGAAAGTCCCAAAGAAGCTGCCTTAAGGAAAGGCAAGGGAAAGGCTCTCATCACAAAGTCTGATACTGAGTCATCAAGTTCTGATAGTGATGATGACTCAGAAACTGAAAGTATACCTGAGATGGACCCTGATGAGGAGATGATGAAGCTATGTGCTCTTATGGTGAAAGGAATTACAAAGATTGCATACAGCAAATTCAGAAGAGGAAAGAAGTTTCCCAGGAAAGGTGCAAGTTCTGAAAAGAAAGGATTCAGAAAATCTGAAGGCAAAGGAGGGAAGTCTAACAGAGGAGATTACTCAAATGTTAAATGCTACAACTGTGGTGAGAAAGGCCACATATCTCCAGATTGTAGAAAAGGGAAGAGTGACAAAGGCAAGGCTCTTGTCACAAAGAAGAAAAGTTGGTCAGATGCTTCAGATTCTGAAGATGAGGAAAACTATGCCTTGATGGAAAATGCTGATAACAGTTCTGATACTGCTGACTTAAAGGGAAATATGAAGAATATCCTAGTTCTGGACAGTGGATGTTCAGGACATATGATTGGAAATAAAGCCCTGCTATCAGACTTTGTGTAGAAAGCTGGCCCAGGTGTTTCTTATGGAGATGGCAACATTGGAAAAACTCTGGGATATGGCAATATCAATCTTGGGAATGTCATCATTGAAAAAGTAGCTCTGGTCTTAGGTCTTAAACACAATCTGCTGAGTGTGAGTCAAATCTGTGACAGAGGTTATCATGTGGATTTCTTTGAAGAACACTGTGAAGTTGTAAGCAAATCTACAGGCAAAGTTGTTCTGAAAGGATACAGGCATGGTAACATTTATGAAGCCAAGCTTTCAACAAGTACTGATGGTTCTGCAATCTGTCTGTTGAGTAGAGCATCAATTGAAGAAAGCTGGGATTGGCACAAGAAACTCTCTCATTTAAATTTCAACAATATAAATGAACTAGTCAAGAAAGATCTTGTGAGAGGATTTCCAAAATCAGTATTTTCTCATGATGGCCTTTATGATTCATGTCAGAAGGCAAAACAAAGAAAATCTTCATTAAAGAGCAAGACTGAATCATCACTTCTTGAGCCTTATCTCCTACTACATGTTGATCTATTTGGTCCAGTTAATGTCATGTCTATTGCAAAGAAGAAATATGCTACGGTCATAGTGGATGAGTTCATAAGATACACATGGGTGTATTTCTTGCACACAAAAAGTGAAACAACATCCATCTTGATTGATCATATCAAGCAACTGGATAAATTGGTCAAAGATTCTGTGAAGATCATAAGAAGTGATAATGGCACTGAGTTCAAGAATTTGATCATGGAAGAGTTCGGCAAAGACCATGGAATAAAGCATGAATTTTCTGCTCCTGGAACTCCATAACAAAATGGAGTTGTTGAAAGAAAGTATAGAACTCTTATTGAAGATGCACGAGCTATGCTTGATGAAGCAAAGTTGCCAACCTACTTTTGGGCTGAAGCTGTGCAGATTGCTTGTTTTACTCAGAATGCAACACTCATTAACAAGCATGGAAAAATACCATATGAGATGGTGAAGAAAAAGAAGCCAAATCTGAAGTATTTTCATGTATTTGGATGCAAGTGTTTTGTTCTTAAGACTCATACCGAACAGCTATCCAAATTTGATCTAAAAGCTGGTGAAGGAATTTTTGTTGGATATCCACTTTCTACAAAAGTCTTCAGAGTCTACAATTTAAGAATAAGGGTGGTCATGGAATCTATCAATGTCTCTTTTGATGATAAGAAGATTACTGGACTTGAAGATTTCAATGATCATGATCAGCTGAGATTCGAAAATGAAGTTTTAAATTCTGATTCTGTAAATCCTGATACTACAAACTCTGATGAATTAAACTCTGATGTTATTGAAACTGTGGTGACTACACCTAAGGAAAATGCACCTGTACAAGGGGAGAACACTGAAGATCCAACCATATCTCAAGAAGTATCAGAACCTACAACAGGCTCTTCAAGTTCTGATGGGCCAAGTTCTGATAATTCTGGAAACTCATATTCTGATATTTCTGGAAACTTAAGTAATGAAGGATCCAACTCAAAGAGCATAATTTCAGGGGGAGCATCAGAAAATGTTGATGGAGATAGCATGGATCATTGGGGAGCATCCAGTTCTAGAGAAAACCTTCCATCCGCAAGGAAGTGGACTAAAGCACATACACCTGACTTAATTATTGGAAATCCTGATGCAGGTGTCAGAACTAGAACAACTACATCAAATAAATGTCTTTATCATTCTTTTCTCTCTCATACTGAACCAAAGAAAGTGGAAGAAGCTCTTCAAGATGCTGATTGGGTGCAAACAATGCAGGAAGAGTTAAATGAATTTGAAAGAAATAAAGTCTGGACCCTAGTGCCAAGACCAAGGAACAGATCAGTTGTTGGTACAAAATGGGTGTTCAGAAACAAAACTGACAGTGACGGCATAATTACAAGGAACAAAGCAAGGCTGGTTGCAAAAGGTTACTCTCAACAGGAGGGAATTGATTATGATGAAATATTTGCACCAGTTGCTAGATTGGAAGCCATAAGGATATTTTTGGCTTATGCTGCTCACAAGAAGTTTAAAGTCTTTTAAATGGATGTGAAAAGTGCTTTTCTTAATGGAGAATTGGAAGATGAAGTATATGTTGAACAACCTCCAGGCTTTGTAGATCCCAAATTCCCCAATCATGTCTACAGGCTTGATAAAGCACTTTATGGCCTTAAGCAAGCTCCAAGAGCATGGTATGAGACTTTAGCTCAGTTTCTTCTGGAAAGTGGATTTGACAGAGGAACTATTGACAAAACATTGTTCTATCTCAATCATGGAAAGGACTTACTTTTGGTATAAATATATGTTGATGATATCATTTTTTTTCTACAAATGACAGACTTTATAAGAAGTTTGCCAAACTGATGCAGTCAATATATCAAATGAGTATGATGGGAGAACTTAACTATTTTCTGGGCCTTCAAGTCAAGCAGAATGAAGAAGGAACTTTTATTTGTCAATCAAAGTACACCAGAAATTTGTTGAAGAAATTTGGAATGCAGGATTGTTCAAGTGCATCCACTCCTATGACCACTGCAACTAAGCTGGATAAGGATACTGGTAAATCAGTAGATATTACTGATTACAAAGGTATGATTGGCTCTCTACTCTATCTAACTACAAGTAGACATGATATCATGTATGCTACCTGTCTCTGTGTAAGATTTCAAGCAGATCCAAGAGAACCTCACTTAACAGTTGTGAAAAGAATTTTCAAGTACCTTAAGGGTACAACTGATCTGGGATTGTAGTATCCTAGAGAATTAGACTTTAAGCTAATAGGTTACTCAGATGCAGATTTTGCAGGATACAAAATTGACAGGAAAATCACAACCGGAAGCTGCCAATTTCTTGGAGGTAGATTGGTTTCTTGGTTCAGCAAGAAACAAAAGTCAATTTTCATATCAACTGGAGAAGCAGAATAAATTGCTGCAGGATGCTATTGTGCACAGATTCTTTGGATGAAGAATCAGTTACTGGATTATGGGTTAAAATTTTCTAAAATCCCTATTTACTGTGATAATCAAAGTGCTATTGCTATGACATGTAATCCAGTTCAATACTCAATGACAAAGCACATCAGCATTATGTACCATTTCATAAGGGAACATATGGATGAAGGTACAGTGGAATTGCATTTTGTTCCCATAGATCAACAACTAGCAGATATTTTCACAAAAACACTGTGTGAAGCTACTTTTACAAGATTGGTAAATGAACTTGGAATGGTTTCAGGTTCTTTCTCTAAATCTGCTTAGTTTATGTTCTGATACATCAGATTTTATGATCAGTATTTACAGATATTACTATCTTTGTGGATTCTGTGCTTAAATTGAAAATTACTTAAGTGCTGATTGTTGTCTGATGTGAATTTCTAAACTCTGATAGTGATATGAATGTTTCTGTGACTATTCAATCCAATGAGGATAACTGTGCTAGATGCTGACCTAGTAGTCTTTAATATACTAAGGATCCCATGTTTGAAGTAATTGTTTATGTGGAAATCTTTTAACACAAGCAAATTCTGATATCGAGCTTAGTTGAAGTTTACTTTGTGTATCTTATTACTAAGTCAAAAAACTAGAATGGTGGTTCTTATCTGTTAAGTTCTGATGTTAGTAAATCTAGTGGATGTACTAAGTGCTGATAAGCCTCACTTATGAAAAGAAAAAGAAAAGAAAAGTAATAAAAATCAGGTACTCCTTTGAGATCTAGATTAAAAATGAGGAAGGGAAGACCCAAGTGCAGTACTTAAGTTCTTATATTCGATTTGATTGTGCTAAACACTGTATTCAACCCCCCTTCTACAGTGTGTGTGACCTAAGATACTACTATCTCCACCTACCTAATTACAGTGGTAAAAATTATAAATTTAATAAAAAACACCTTCACTTTAACTTAGCACCCTAGACTATTGCTCTAGTTATCATTCCGATAATTGGAAATTGTCCTGTTATGAGGGTCCTAGTGGATAATGGAGCTTCCGTGGATATTCTGTTCCATGACACGTTCTAAGGATGGGTACAATGACTCCCAAATAACTCCGTCATGGGAAGGCAGCCTCTACTTACAATGTTATCATGGGAAGAACATGGATTCATGCGTTTAATGCCGTGCCCTCGACCTACCACATGGTACTGAAGTTCCCGACTAGGAACGGTATCGGTGAGGCAAAAGAAGATCAAAAGATGGCCCACAGTTGCTATGTTGCAGCACTTAGGCCCGATGGAACTGGGGGCAAGTTCTTCCCATAGAAGACGTGGATATCTGTGAGAATGAAGAGCTTCGAGGGAATCCATCAGAGGACTTAGTCCTAATCCTTCTAGACTCCTTAGACCTGAAGAAGGTCACATAAATTGGAGCATCTTTCAACAAGCCCCTGAAGGTCCAATTGACAACTTTCTTATAAGAGAACAGTTTTGCTTGGATGATAACTTATATGCCTAGGATTGACACTAACATTATAACTCATAAGTTGAACGTCGATCCAACTCGGAAGGATGTGAAGTAGAAGAAGAGAACTTATGCCCTTGACAGGATGGAAGCCATTAAATAGGAGGTCGAGAAGGTTCTAGAAGCTGGATTCGTAAAGGAAGTGCAATTCCTTGAGTGGTTGGCCAACCCCCGTAATGGTCAAGAAGGCCAATGGAAAGTGGAGAATGTGTATCGACTTCACTAACTTTAATGATGCGTGTCCTAAAGACTGCTACCCCTACCAAGGATTGATACCCCGATCGATGCCACCGCTGGACAAGGGATGCTGAGTTTCATGGATGGCTTCAGCGGTTATAATTAGATTAAAATGCACAAAGATTACACCCCCAAGGTATCTTTCATAATTGGCTTTGGTGTTTTTTATTATTTTGTTTTGGATTTTGGACTTAAGAATGCAGGAGCTACTTACTAGAGATTGGTAAATAAGATATTTGACCATCTAATTGGAAAGACCATGGAGGTCTATGTTGATGACATGTTAGTCAAAAGCCTAGCCAAGGTTGATTATATTAATCAAATCAGAGAGGCATTTAAAGTGCCGAGGCACCATAAGATGATGTTAAACCCATCCAAGTGTGCTTTTGGTGTTGGGTCTGAATTTTTTTTTGGTCACATGGTCTCGAAGAGGGGAATCGAGGCCAACCCTGACAAGATCAATGTCATTCTAGACATGGAGCCACCAGACTCCATCAAGGATGTTCAGAAGCTGACCGGAAGAATCACACCCCTAGGGAGGTTCATCTCAAAGTCTGGACATAAATGACTGCCCTTTTTCAAAACCCTGAAGAAGGTGAAGAATTTTGAGTGGACAATTGAGAGCCAAGAAGCCTTTAAACAACTGAAAAAGTACATGAATGAGCCCCTGTTGCTGGCCAAACCTAGCACGGAGGACATCCTTTACTTATACCTCGCGGTCTCTGAACAAGCCGTAAGTGCCGTCATGGTAAAGAAAAAATAGAAGCTCCAGAAGCCTGTCTACTATGTGAGTATTGTACTCCATATAGCAGAATTGAACTATTCCACCACTGAAAAATTTACACTTGCCCTCATCACAGCCTCGAGGAAGTTAAGACCATACTTTTTGTTAGGGATTCGTGCAACAAAATGCAGCGGAAAAAAACAAATATTTTGAATCCCTACCGCAGGATCTATGTATAATTAATGGATAATTATGATTATATGGATTATTCTTTAGTAATTTATCATATCTTTATTTTTTGCGATAAGATGTTAGATTAATAAATTCCTTGGAATATGATATGTAAATCTATACCTCTAAGTACGTGACTTAGAAATGAGATTATGAGAATAGTATTGATATTCCTAAAGGTCCCTAGTCAAGTATTATTGTAAAGGGACGATAATAAATACATTGAGACTAGTGTGTTTGTTGGCTGATGATCACATCTCATTGATCATAGGTATGGTCATACTAAAGTCAAAACACAGTCACATGTATTAAATACATGGTGCTGGATTGACCCGTTGAGAGATACTACATGTTTATAGTGTCATAAGTTAATCTCACAGTGATAATGATGTATTGGTCCTTTGACCTGAAATCATTATATTTCTATACAAGAATTAATATACTTTGATATTATTGAAAGTTATCCTTGACCGGATAATAATAAAAGTAGACATTGGGTACATTATGAATCGTATGAGAAATATGAATGATCTAGATGGGATTTAGCCCTCCTCTATTAAAGGAGTGATATTATTGGCCTTTTGATTGAGTAAGACTATAAAATGTATGGCCGTGCTCAAATACTGATTTTTTTAATAGTTTACCCATTGATCAAGGAAATAAGGATTGAACGTTAATATTGGATGACACAATGCATGCCTCGAGTTTGATCTATAATATAAGGCTAAAGGGATTATATTACATTGTACATTAGTCACGAAAGGTTTAATTGATCACCGATTTAATTATTATTACTTGGGTAACAATGATGTATTACTAGATGTCGCTCATTGTTTATGATTTTAAATTAGATTTGAAATTGTTGCCAACATAATAATAACCTAAAGGGTCGCACAAAGAATGGTTGGGGGATTATTTAATTTAAATTCAGATTTAAATTAAATGTAAGTAATTCGAATTATTTGTTATTAATTAAGTGTGACTTAATTAATTAAATAAATAGGAAATTCGAATTTAATATTAAATCCGAAATTAAGTTATTGGATAATTAAGTGAGACTTAATAATACAATAATTAGAATTTCAAATTTAATAATAATAATAATAACTCTAAAATTCAGTTTAGGGTTGGAGGCCCATTAGCTCTTGCCTTTATAATATCTTTTTCTAAAAGAATTAGGGTTACACATTATATTTGATAAAATATAAACCCTAACAGCTTGAAGAGAGATAGAGAGAGCAAGAAGGCGGCCTCAAGAACGTGCTAGTACACACCCATCCTCCGGGCGATCATTCGTGTGGATACCTTCAAGGCGTAGATCGTTTCAACGACGGGCTACGTGGTGATCATTCGAGACCTCCATCTTTCCATTAACGTAAATTTTCTTAAGGTAAACATACTGAACTACGAATTAAATATTATTTTTCGCATGGATCATGCAGAGGGTTTCGATTTGATAAAGATTTAAATTCACGTTTTTCGGTGCGTTTATGTGCTAAAAACCCTTCAATGGCATCAGAGCTACTTGCGAAAAGTTTTTAATTCATTTATGTGTTTAACCGTTTTCGATATATGAGCATGTACGTGATTTGCCATGATTTGATGTTGATATAATATGCTTGTATATGTATGGTTTTGAATATATGATATTCATGTGAGTTGTATAATTATAAGATAATTATGTTATCTGTATATATACTGATATATACATGATTTATGTTTGTTCTAATTATGAGAATCGTATTAGATACGGATTCTGAATTGGCTGTTGCAGATTTGCTGAAATATGGGTCTGTTGTCCGATTTACGCAAACTAATACCCTATTCAATAGGTAAACGAGCGTCTGAACAAAACTGATACCTAAAGCTATCATCGACTCGTCTGTAAGGCGTTTGACGTCGTTTACTACCCATAAACAGTGATTCTTGTTATTCTGATTTTTCTGAATTTTTATCATATTTCTTTTTATGATTAGATCATGGAGAATATGATATTTTAAGATCAGATTATGTGTTTTAACATGTTTTTATGTGTTGTATGAGCATGGTGGATAGTTATGGCCTTCCGACCTTAATGTAATGATTTTGGTTTTAAATACGACTTGCATGTCGTCAATCTTTGTAATCATAAATCTCGAATGTAACTCGAGTTATTCTTGTAAGTTCATTAAATTAGTTTTACTTTCAATCATGTAATATAATTGAAGACTCAAGAAGACTATCCAATGGAGGTGATTCAAAGAAGAAGACGAGACATACAAGGAGTCTAAACAAAGAAGAAGACGAAGCATACAAGAAGTCTAAACAAAGAAGAAGACTTATGTAATAAGTAGTTGTATTTATTTCCATCACCACATTAGATTGACCGTGATCTTTATCATGAGCTTGATAAAGATCACATAGGATGGGACCATAACCAAACACATTTACTTTATTGTACTTACATATTGATGTATAAATGTATGTATATAATAGTTAATGATGCATTCTTTAATTAGATTAATCATGCATGAATGTATGTATTAGATACGTCACCCATGCCATGCCTAAACAAGATAAAATCTGTAATGACTCAAGATTTTAAAAATTTACAAACGATTATGAGATTCTCGTGTTTATGAAACACGGAATGAAATACGAATCTTCTTTATTTCTGACATGGGGCAATTTTGTCAACAACGGGTTCATAGAACTTGTAAGGCTGTGGGTTTTAAGCGAGACCGATGTGACTCCTTCACTACCTGGAAATCAAACCATTGACAAGTATTGATTTGAAGTTTTTTATTCAAGGAAAAATTGGGAATCTCTTTATGATGGGATCATGAATGTTATAATACTAACAAAACCCTAATGTTTATATTAAGTTATTTAGATGCCTTCCAATATGTCCAACGCGTTAACCCTTAGATCGATAAGGAGTGGGTTTGCCAGAGCGAAGTACTCCCATCTATCGTGGGGACGACGTGTTGAAGTATATGATACTTTTTAGACCTTTGGGTTTTAACTTAACTAAGTTACAACAATAGGATTATGAACTTAGAGGCATAGAGTTTGGTGAGATTTATTGGATAAATAAGAATAAATGTTGTTCCACTAAACTATCCAAGAGTTATATAGTTGATATAATTGACAAATGTTGTCTACCTTATTGAATCATGTTTAAGGAGTAAAGCCAAAGCTGAACTAAAATGTTGTGAAAATTTGGATCTTGGCTCACTAGAAAGTGTATAGAAGATACTCTTTCCGAATTAATAGTTAGGGCTATTAATTTGATAAAATAGTGGGAGATATATATTTTGAATATATATGAATAATCACTTGAACATAATTTAATAATCATCTGTAAACTAATTTATCTTATGCATTTTAAACATTGTATATATCAAATGGCAATCAATTCAAACAACTTCTCTGTGCGATCAGTCCTTGAGATCGACAAGCTGACATGAACAAACTTCCTTGACTGGCAGAGGAACTTGAGGATTGTCCTCAAACAAGAGTGCAAGCTCTATGTCATAGATATCCCTCGCCCTGCAACTCTCCATAAAGGAGCATCCCGTGCTCAACATAATGTTTATCAGAAACATATCGATGATGACACGGATGTTCAATGTCTCATGTTATCGACCATGAGTGCTGAACTTCAGAAACAACATGAGAATATGGATTCTTATGATATGATTGAGCACCTTAAACGTATGTTTGAAGGACAGGCTCATCATGAGAGGTTTGATACTTTCAAATCATTGCATGCATGTAAGCAGGGAGAACGTGATCCGGTTGGACCGCATGTTCTAAGGATTATTGGGTATATTGAGTACCCTGCCAAGTTAGGTGCCTTGATTGTTGTGGAGCACCAGATTGACCTAATTTTGCAATCTTTAAACATCAACTATTCTCAATTTGTGATGAATTACAATATGAATGAGATAGATAAAAACCCCACCGAACTGTTTGCTATGTTGAAAATGTTGAGATCAATGTTCAGAAGGCATCCCCTGCTCCCATGTTGATGGTGAATAAGGGGAAGGCCAAAGGAAAGGGTATATGGAAAGGCAAGAGGAAGATGGGATCTAAATCGAATGCCAATCCGAAACCTGATCCGACCAAGGCTTTGAAGCCTAAAGGTGGTGTTCCAAAGGTTGGTGATTGTCACTATTGCAAGAAACCAGGTCATTGGAAGAGGACTGTCATGCTTATTTAGAGGATCTGAAGAAGAAGAAGGCTGTTGTTAGTGCTTCTGATTCAGGTATTTATGTTATAGAAGTCAATTTGTCTACTTCTACATCTTGGGTATCAGATACTAGATGTGGTTCTCA
The DNA here is from genome assembly GCF_009905375.1 of Apium graveolens. Classification (NCBI taxonomy): domain Eukaryota; kingdom Viridiplantae; phylum Streptophyta; class Magnoliopsida; order Apiales; family Apiaceae; genus Apium; species Apium graveolens. The sequence continues at coordinate 174,585,381 of NC_133647.1, read as the reverse complement.
CATTTGTATAAATGTGCAGGAACTGCAGGGAAGTAGGACATTGGCGAAGGGAGAAGTCGACCTACGAGTTGGCAATGGAGCAAAGGTTGCTGCTTTAGCTATAGGGACTTATCATTTATCATTGCCCACTGGGCTTGTTTTAGAACTAGATAACTGTTTTTACGTGCCTGCGATTTGCAGAAACATTATTTCGGTTTCTTATTTGGACAAGAAAGATTTTTCATTTTTGATTCAGAACAATAGTTGTTCCTTATCATTCAATAATGTTACCTATGGGGTTGCACGTTTGTTTAATGGTTTATATGTTCTTGATATAAATACTCCTGTCTATAACATAAATAATGATAATAAACGTATTAAGATGAAAGACTCAAATCAAACATACCTTTGGCATTGTCGTTTAGGTTACATAAATGAGAAACGCATTTCCAAATTACATAAAGATGGTTACTTGGATAAGTTTGATTTTGAATCATACGAAGAATGCAATTCTTGTCTCATTGGCAAAATAGCTAAAACTCATTTTACCGGACAAGGTGAAAGGGCCACCGAACGATTAGGACTTATACATAGTGATGTATATGGTCCAATACGTATGATGGCAAGAGGTGGCTTTTACTACTTCATTACTTTTACTGATGATTTCAGTAGATATGAATATGTGTATCTTTTAAAGAACAAATCCGATTCTTTTGAAAAGTTCAAAGAATACAAGGATGAAGTGGAAAAGAAAACAGGGGAAAGATAAAAGTTCTACGATCAGATCGTGGAGGAGAATACTGAAGCCTCGAGTTTAAATGTTTCTTGAAGGAGTGTGGTATCGTATCACAAATTACTCCTCCTGGAATGCCTCAATGGAATGGAGTTTCTGAGAGGAGAAATCATACCTTGTTGGACATGGTACGATCGATGATGAGTCTAGCAAATCTTCCAATGAGTTTCTGGGGTTATGCTCTAGAAACGGATGCATATACACTAAACCGAGTTCCAACTAAATCGGTTTAAAAGACTCCATATGAGATGTGGACTGAGAAACGTCACAACATGTCTTTTATGAAAGTATGGGGATGCGAAGCATTTGTGAAATGCTTGGTGTCTGACAAGCTGGGACCAAAATCGGATAAATGTTATTTTGTGTAATATCCTGAAGAAACTAAAGGGTATAGTTTCCATAATCCTACCGCGAACAAAGTGTTTGTTGCTCGAACCGCTGTATTTCTTGAAAGAGAGTTACTTTCAAAGAAAATTAGTGGGAGGACTATAGATCTCGATGAAGCTCGAGTTGTACAAAATAATATTGAACTAGAGTTGGAAAATGGGCAGGAAGTACATCAAGATGTTCCTGCTCCGGAAACACACGTTGTTCGTAGATCTAGTAGGGCTCGTCATGAGCCAGAGAGATATTATGGATTTCTCTTAACTCAAGATGATGATGTAATGCTCATAGATAATAATGACCCTCTTACCTACCAAGATGCTATGAACAGTCCAGACTCTGAGAGATGGCTAGAGGCCATGAAATCCGAAATGGAATCCATGTATCAAAATAAAGTATGGACTTTAGTTGATCCACCTGAAGGGGTAAAACCTATAGGATGCAAGTGGGTTTTCAAGAAGAAAACTGACATGGATGATAAAGTACATACCTATAAAGCGCGATTAATGGCAAAAGGTTTCAAACAAGTTCATGGTATAGACTATGATTAGACTTTTTCACCAGTTGCTATGGTCAAGTCCATCAGGATTTTGCTAGCAATAGCTTCTTACTATGACTATGAGATTTGGCAAATGGATGTCAAAACCGCTTTCTTAAATGGGAGCCTTGAAGATGATGTATACATGATACAACCTGTGAGTTTTTTCGATCCCAAGTTTGCTAAGATGGTCTGTAAGTTGCTTCGATCTATTTATGAATTGAAGCAAGCCTCAAGGAGATGGAATCGTCATTTTGATGAAACAGTCAAAAAATTTGACTTTATTCAAAATGAAGATGAACCATGTGTTTATAAGAAGTTTGGTGGGAGCCATGTGGCATTCCTAGTACTATATGTAGATGACATATTACTAATAGGGAATGACATACCTTCTCTACAGATGTTAAGACTTGGTTGGGAAATAGTTTCTCGATGAAGGACTTTGGTGATGCTACCTATATATTAGGGATCAAGATCTATAGAGATAGATCAAGGAAATTAATCGGCCTAAGTCAGAGTACATACATTGACAAAGTATTGCATCATTTCGGGATGCAAGAGGCAAAAAGATGATATGTCCCAATGTCTCATGGGATATTGATTTCAAAAGAAAACTGCCCTAAATCATTAGATGATAAGGCCCGTATGAGCAAATTTCCATATGCTTCGGCAATTGGATCTATAATGTATGTGATGATATGTACTCGTCCTGATGTTTCATATGCCTTGAGCATGACGAGCAGATACCAGTCTAATCCTAGTGAGGGTCACTGGACAGCTGTCAAGAATATTCTTAAGTACTTGAAAAGGACTGAAGATTCATTCTTGGTGTATGGAGGAGATGAGAAGCTGGTTGTAAAGGGTTACACTGACGCCAGCTTTCAGACAGACAGAGACGATTCAGTATCTCAGTCAGGTTTTATGTTTTGCCTTAATGGAGGTGCTATAAGCTGGAAGAGTTCAAAGCAAGAGACAATAGATGATTCTACAATGGAAGCTGAGTATAATGCTGCCAGTGAAGCAGCCAAAGAGGCTGTTTGGATACGGAAATTTATAACGGAACTTGGTGTGGTTCCATCAATCACAGATCCAGTTGATCTTTACTGTGATAATAATGGAGCCATCGCGCAGGCTAAAGAACCAAGGTCCCATTCCCTGACAAAGCATATACTTAGGAGATATCACCTCCTTCAAGAGATTAATAAAAGAGGAGATATACATATATGTAAAGTGCATACTGATGATAATGTTGCAGCCCACTGACTAAGGCTTTGTCACAACAAAAGCACGAAGGTCATACTAGTTCCATGGGTATTAGATACATGGGTGATTGGCTCTAGTGCAAGTGGGAGATTGTTAGTGTTTGTGCCCTAGAGACAACACTATTATGTTTATATTATAAAACATTTGAATTATTAATTATGATTATATGGATTATTCTTTAGTAATTTATTATATCTTTATTTTATGTGATAAGATGTTAGATTAATAAATGTCCTTGGAATATGATATGTAAATCTATACCTCTAAGTACGTGACTTAGAAATGAGATTATGAGAATAATATCGATATACCTAAAGGTCCCTAGTCAAGTATTATTGTTAATGGACGATAATAAATATATTGAGACTAGTGTGTTTGTTGGCTGATGATCACATCTCATTGATCATAGGTATGGTAATACAAAAGTCAAAACACAGGCACATGTATTAAATACATGGTGCTGGATTGACCCGTTGTGAGATACTACATGTTTATAGTGTCATAAGTTAATCTCACAGTGATAATGATGTATTGGTCCTTTGACCTGAAATCATTATATTTCTATACGAGAATTAATATATTTTGATACTATTGAAAGTTATCCTTGACCGGGTAATAATAAAAGTAGACATTGGGTATATTTTGAATCGTATGAGAAATATGAATGATCTAGATGGGATTTAGCCCTCCTCTATTAAAGGAGTGATATTATTGGCCTCTTGATTGAGTAAGACTATAAAATGCATGGCCGTACTCCAATACTGATTTGTTTAATAGTTTACTCATTGATCAAGGAAAGAAGGATTGAACGTTAACAGAGGATGACACAATGCATGCCTCGAGTTTGATCTATAATATAAGCCTAAAGGGATTATATTACATTGTACATTATTCACGAAAGGTTTAATTGATAACCGATTTAATTATTATTACTTGGGTAACAATGATGTATTACCAGATGTCACTCATTATTTATGATTTTAAATTAGATTTAATATTGTTGCCAACGTAATAATAACCTAAAGGGTCGCACAAAGAATGATTGGAGGATTATTTAATTTAAATTCGGATTTAAATTAAATGTAAGTAATTCGAAATATTTTTTATTAATTAAGTGTGACTTAATTAATTAAATAAATAGGAAATTCGAATTTAATATTAAATCTGAAATTAAGTTATTGTATGATTAAGTGAGACTTAATAATATAATAATTAGAATTTTGAATTTAATAATAATAATAACTCTAAAATTCTGTTTAGGTTTGGAGGCCCATTAGCTCTTGCCTATATAATATCTTTTTCTAAAAGAATTAGGGTTACACATTTTATTTAATAAAACATAAACCCTAGCAGCTTGAAGAGAGATAGAGAGAGCAAGAAGCCAGCCTCAAGAACGTGCTAGTACACACCCATCCTCCGGGCGATCATTCGTGTGGATACTGATAAGTGGCATTTTATACCACTTAGAACGTCTTATAATAGCTTAAATTGGTGTCTTGAAATCAAGTATTTTGTGTATTTGATACGTTTTTCTAGTGTTTGTACATTTCAGGGTATTAGTTGCATTTCGGGGGAGAATTCATCAAAAATAAGCCTTGGCATGTGTCTAGCATTGCAAGAGGGAAGAGAGGAGCAGATTACAGCGAAGAAACGGAGCAAAAACAGACCATTTTCCAGTAGGGGTCTGAGCGCCCGCTCAGCTATGCTGAGCGGCCGCGCAGGGACGAAAAATCAGATTTATTATTTTAGACTCCTATTTCTGTTTGGCTTCCAACTTCTGAGTAATTTGAGTTTTATGGGACTCCTATATAAGTAGATTTCAGAGACGTTTCACGTGTGTTGGATCGTTGTATTAATCGAGGAGCGAAGGAGATAAGGAAGAAGACCGTTTTAGCACACCGCAACGAAGAGGAAACATATTTTCTTGTGATTCTTTATTTCGTTGTAACGTTGGATGCTAGTTTTATTTGCTTTGAACCTATTACTCTTGTGACGTACTCTGGTTTAATATAATTAGTTTAGTTATTTTTCTTTTGTGTTTATTTATCATGTTTTCATATGAACCCATGATGACGATGAGTGCTAACATGGGCTAATCGTGATCATGGGGTCGTAACGGATTTGCTATGGAATTCTTTAGTTAGTTGTTTAGTACCTTAGTGTATGATGATTGTATGATATCTAGTATTGGTTGTGTGTATTCGTCTTATGTGCGTCACAGACATATAAGATAGGGTGTTAATCTCTTGTGAAGCGACGGTGGATCTCGAGATTTAGAACTTGCCATGCTAGCATAGGTTCATGTACGAGTCTGCATGATTAGTGGGTAACTCTAACCGTTTTATTCGCCCTGTGTAATCAAAAGGAATAACTTGTTCTTAAATCATTATGTTGTCAATTTCTGTAGACATATAGGGACTCAACATATTTGATGCCTATTCAACTTCTATCTTAATTGTGGATGTTTGGTAGAATGGTATTAGTACAATGAAAGTTGGCTTTTATCAGTTTCGTGTTATTCGATTAATATCATTACTGTTGCATGCTAAGGGTAATAACAATGACTATTGAAGGAAGTAGTATGATCTCATGAGTGTTTTAATATTGTTAATTCGAAGTGTTAATTAAGTGGTTAATTTTAGTAGTTAATTGTAGTTGATAATTAGTTACTTAAATCTAAGTGTTATTGTCTTAACATTGAGAAGTAATCATACATTGGTGAGTGAGTTTAATTGAACATAATTAGTCTGAGTCTCTGTGGGAACGAACTAGAAAGTATTCTATATTACTTGTGAACGCGTATACTTGCGTGAATATTAGCGCGTGTTTTTTCCCTAACAGATACCTTCAAGGCGTAGATCGTTCCAGCAACGGGCTACATGGTGATCATTCAAGACCTCCATCTTTCCATTAACGTAAGGGAGATAGAGAGAGCAAGAAGGCGGCCTCAAGAACGTGCTAGTACACACCCATCCTCCGGGCGATCATTCGTGTGGATACCTTCAAGGCGTAGATCGTTCCAGCAACGGGCTACGTGGTGATCATTCAAGACCTCCATCTTTCCATTAACGTAAAGCTTCTTAAGGTAAACATACTGAACTATGAATTAAATATTGTTTTTCGCATGGATCCTGCGGAGGGTTTTGATTTGATAAAGATTTAAATTCATATTTTTTGTTGCGTTTATGTGCTAAAAACCCTTCACCAACTTGGCAAGGTACTCAATATACCCAATCATCCTTAGAACATGCGGTCCAACCGGATCACGTTCTCCCTGCATACACGCATGCAATGATTTGAAAGTATTAAACCTCTCCTAATGAGCCTGTCCTTCAAACATACGTTTAAGGTGCTCAATCATATCATAAGAATCCATATTCTCATGTTGTTTCTGAAGTTCAGCACTTATGGTCGCTAACATGAGACATTGAACATCCGTGTCATCATCGATATGTTTCTGATAAGCATTATGTTGAGCACGGGATGCTCCTTCAGGGAGAGGTGCAGGGCGAGGGATATTTATGACATAGAGCTTGCGCTCTTATTTGAGGATAATCCTCAAGTCCCTCTGCCAGTCAAGGAAGTTTATTCCTGTCAGCTTGTCCTTCTCAAGGACTGATCGCACAGGGAAGTTGTTTGAATTGATTGCCATTTGATATCTACAATGTTTAAAATGCATAAGATAAATTAGTCTTCAGATGATTATTAAATTTTGTTCAAGTGATTATTCATATATATTCAAAATATATATCTCCCTCTATTTTATCAAATTAATAGCCCTAACTATTAATTCAGAAAGAATATCTTCTATATACTTTCTAGTGGGTCAAGATCCAAATTTCACAAAATTTTAGTTCAGCTTTGGCTTTACTCCTAAAACATGATTCAATAAGGTAGACAACATTTGTCAATTATATCAACTATATAACTCTTGGATAGTTTAGTGAAACAACATTTATTCTTATTTATCCAATAAATCTCACTAAACTCTATGCCTCTAAGTTCACAATCCTATTGTGGTAACTAAGTTAAGTCAAAACCAAAAGTCTAAAAAGTATCATATACTTCTACACACTATCCCACGATATATGGGAGTACTTCACTCTGGCGAACCCACTCCTTATCGATCTAGTGGTTAACGCGTTGGACATATTGGAAAACATCTAAACAACTTAATATAAACATTAGGGTTTTGTTAGTATCATAACAATCATGATCCCATCATAAAGATATTCCCAATTTTTCCTTGAATAAAATACTTTAAATCAATACTCGTCAATGGTTTAATTTCCAGGTAGTGGAGGAGTCACATCGGTCTCGCTTAAAACCCACATCCTTATAAGTTCAATGACCCCGTTGTTGACAAAATCGCCCCATGTTGGAAATAAAGAAGATTCATATTTCATTCCATGTTTCATAAACACGAGAATCTCATAATCATTTGTAAATTTTAAAATCTTGAGTTGTTACAGATTTTATCTTGTTTAGGCATGGCATGAGTGACGTATCTAATACATATATTCATGCATGATTAATCTAATTAAAATATGCATCATGAACTATTCTATACATACATTCATACATCAATATGTAAAGTGCGGTATGTAAACGTGCTTGATTATGGCATTTATCCTATGTGATCCTTTCAAGATAATGAAAAGATCAAGTTCAATCTATGGTGAATAATATAAATACAATTACAATTACAAGTCTTCATTCTTCTTGTCTCGATTGGTGCTTCTCCTCTTGGATCATGCCTTCTTGAAGTACATTACATAAAATAACCTATACTAATGTACTTACATAAGAAAACTCGAGTTACATTAGAGGTAAAATAGTTACAAGAATAATGAAAACGACATGCAAGTCGTATTTATAAAACCATAAACCATAAACTTTAATCTAAAGGTCTTAAGGCCATAACCAACACCATGCTCAAATAAACAAATAAAGAACTTGAGAAAAACAAAATATAGCGGGGGTCCGGGGCGGCAGACCTCGGCTGGGGTCGAGATGCCAGGTCAGCTCGAAGAAGATATTTTTTTTTATTTCGGAAGACCAGTCTTGTTCAGAAATCTCAATTTCAGAACTAAAGATCATATCTTAACAAACCTCTGCCACTACTGCATCAAATGCAGTTTCAACGAATAATGCACAAATCCATCAACTGATAAATCCATCAACAGATAAGTCCATCAACGGATAAATCTATCAACAGATAAATCCATCAAAGGATAAATCTATCAACAGATAAATCCATCAAAGGATAAATCTATCAACGGATAAATCTATCAACAGATAATCAGTTTTGTGCATCAACGGAAGACTAGTCTAGTACAGAAATCTCAATTTCAGAACTATAGATCATATCTGAACCAGTCTCTACCCCTACTGCATCATATGCAGTTGCAGATGTATGTATCATATACACACTAATCATTCCCCGTAGAACAGATCATGTCAATATACCATATGTCCAACAGTTTAGATCACTATCTTAAACCAGATATCATGCATAACATACAAATTGCATACTAATCAGTCATGGCATAATATAATGTGCTAGTATCATATGCATATACATCACATGAATATCCAGAAAGCTCTATATAACAGTTCGATCATAAATCAACATAACAACATGCATATTAAATCTCATACATAAACCGTATCACATACATACATGGCATCTCTGATTCATGCTTAATATATTGAAAAACTGTCAAACACATAACCAAATCATCCCATTATACACATAGCTCTGATACCATTGTCAGGGATTCGTGCAACAAAATGCAGCGGAAAAAAAACAAAATTTTCGGATCCCTACCGCAGGATCTATGTATAATTAACGGATAATTATGGAGAATAGATGTTTACCTTAATAAAGCTTTCCTTCTAAATACGATGAACGTTCTGATCTTGATGAACCAACACAACAGCCCTCCTTTCGAAGATCTACTTCTAAAACTAGGTTTACATCTACATACTAAATGGATCTTGAAAATGAATCTTAAATAAAGTTGGGCCAAAGATTTTTAACTTTCTTAAAAGATTGAGATGTGTTCTTGAGGATGGTGGAGTCTTGGAAGTGCTTGGTATGATTTTTGGAACCTAAAACCACCATTGAAATCAAGAAACCAAAGAATAGTTACTATTCATACTATTCACTAGTAACTTTCTTGATTTTATTTCACCCATCAAACCTTGATAAAAAGAGATGAAAGAATTTTCTTACCTTAGTTTGGTTGTTAGGAAGCTTGAGAATTAATGGGGTGATTTTACCATGGCTAGATTTTGAGATTTGATTTTGAATTCCTCCCTTGGAGATGAAATTGCCGAATGGAAGAATGAAGGAGGGGGGGTTTATGCTTGCTTCCTTTGGTTGCTTCTAGGAAATGGGATGGGTGATATCTTTTTATTGATTGATATTCTTCCTAGTATAGAATCCTAGGTTTATTCCTTGTTGCCAAATCCATGGACATATCTTAAGTAGCTTCCTAGTTTACAAGCTAAACTACATGTTCTAGCTTCCTTAGCATACTATTTGGTTAGCCTTGCTTGATCATCCTACATCTAGCTCACAATTTGATAAAGTGACCATGGTTACTTTCTTAACATGTTTAGTTAGTGCGTTACATTTATTTAATCGTTTACGCGTTCGCTCGGTCGCTTAAACATTTTCGTAATACTTCCTCGTAAATGGTTCGCGACGTAATTCCTTTCGTATTTATTCCCTATATTTTAAATTATCGTACTTGGATATAAATCCGTAGGGTTTTAATCTTGCAATTATATTGTGATTACCGAAATCCTCGATGAGTCGTAAATATGGTCGTTTTTTCAAAGTTTGTTTTCTTCGAAAACTAATAGCGTTTACATACACTCATTTGGTACGTATAATCATAATATCAACTCCGAAACTCATTTTCTCATGCACTACATAGTGTGGGCTAAAAAGTTTTTTTTCCCGTCCGTCAGGGTTACTATTCATTAAACGTTTTACAAGGTCTCAAAAATTCGAGTTATTACACCCGGTCAAGGATAACTTTCAATAGTATCAAAGTATATTAATTCTTGTATAGAATTATAATGATTTCAGGTCAAAGGACCAATACATCATTATCACTGTGAGATTAACTTATGACACTTTAAACATGTAGTATCTCACAACAGGTCAATCCAGCACCATGTACTTAATACATGTGCCTGTGTTTTGACTTTAGTATCACCATACCTATGATCAATGAGATGTGATCATCAGTCAACAAACACACTAGTCTCAATGTATTTATTATCGTCCCTTAACAATAATACTTGACTAGGGACCTTTAGTAATATCAATACTATTCTCATAATCTCATTTCTAAGTCACGTACTTAGAGATATAGATTTACATATAATATTGCAAGGACATTTATTAATCTAATATTTTATCACAGAAAATAAAGATATAATAAATTACTAAAGAATAATCCATAGAATCATAATTAATAATCCAAATGTTTCATTATATAAACATAATAGTATTGTCTCTAGGGCACAAACACTAACACTTTCAGGCCCACAAGATAGATGTCTTGACAAACTAACCTTTGAGGAACAATCTTCACAGCCTGAAGGCAAGTGGCCGACTCATAAAATGGGCATTTGAGTTAGGAGAATTTAACATCAAATACAAGCCTCGAACGACCATCAAGGCTCTGGCCTTAGCAGACTTTATGGTTGAATGCATCATTGATGACCAAAAAATTGAGGGGCAACAGATAGTAACCCCAGAAGGAGAAGAGAAAGAAAAAGATGAACGTGCGACTCTTAAAGAGTATTGGATTCTCCATTTTGACGGAGCATCCAAAATAAAATCTAGTAATGCAGGCCTAGTCTGGAAAAGCCCCGAAAGGGTTTATGATTGAGTATGCTTTGAAGTTGGACTTCCCAACTATGAACAACGAAGCAGAATATGAAGTTTTGATAGCAGTCTTAGGCTTGGCTAGAGCCGTGAGGGCCAAAAACCCTAAGATTTGTGGAGATTCGAGACTTGTGATTGTTCAAGTCAATGGAGATTTTGAGGCCAAGAATGATACAATTTCCAAGTACCTGAGAGTCGTAAAGGGAATACTGACTCAGTTTGATGAATGGTATGCTGAACATGTTCCGAGAGATGAGAACACTATGGCCGATGCCCTATCTAAGTTCGCCTTGTCTGAAATCGAGAACTACCCGAGAAGTATCTACTTTCAAGTCTTGAAGACCCCTACTATACATGTCATAAATTTGATAGCATAATTGGTGTGGCAATTTGTTGGATAGATCCAATCAGAACTCACCTTGAGACTGGATGGCTCCCCAACGATGCCCATGAGGCACGCAAGTTGTCGGTGAAAGCATTAAGATATTCATTGATTGAAGGCCTTCTTTATAAAAGGTCATTTTTTATTCTGTACTTGAAGTGACTGAGACCTCTTGAAGCAGGGGGCGTTTAAGGATGCCCATGAGGGGATTTGTGGACAACACTTGAGGGGTAGAGCCCTCACTCACAATATAATTCGATTGGGATTCTACTGTCCAACAATCTTAGCCGATGCAAAGGCTTATGTGAAAAAATGCGACAGATGCCAGAGGCATGCTCCGGTAGTACAACAGCCCCCAGAGAGGCTTACATCCAGCAACACACCCATCCCTTTTGTAATGTGAGAAATGGATATACTTGGTCCATTTCCTGTGGCATCGGGATAGAGGAAGTTCATTGTGGTAGCCATAGACTATTTCACAAAGTGGATTGAGGCTAAGGCACTAGCCAAGATAATTACCAAGCAAATTACTCAATTCTTCTGGCAAAATGTGATATGCAGAGTTCAAGAAGTACTGTGATGATAATAGCATAGAGTTTTGATTTACCTCGGTTTCCCATCTATAGGAAAACGGGCAGGCATAAGTTGCTAACAAGATTACCCTTGATGGACTAAAGAAAAGGGTCGAACGCTTAAGGAACACTTGGGATGATGAGTTAATGCCTATTATTTGGGCATATCGAACCATATGCAAAATGACAACTAAAGCTACCCCGTTCATGATGTCTTACGGAGTCGAAGCTGTGGTACCCCTAGAAATCACCCATGGATCGCCTAGGGTCGAAGCTTATGAAGCAGAAACTAATGATGATGGCATATGGCTAGCTCTCGATCTCATTAATAAAGTCAGAGATAAGGTTAACACCCGCAATGCAGAGAATCAACGAAGAGCCTACCTCTTTTACAATAGAAGGGTTAAGGAAATGTTCTTTCAGTGAGTAGATTTGGTCTTAAGGAATACTTGTCGGGGAGAGAGGAAAACTAGCCCCTAACTGGGAAGGGCCTTATAAAGTTAGGAAGATATTAGGACGAGGATCCTACAAGTTAGAGACCTTGAACGGTGATGAAGTGCCCCGCATTTGGCACACTTCAAACTTGAAGGTTTAATATGTTTAGGATGTTCATAACATGTTCCTAGTACTTAGTAGTAGATATATGAATAAGGTCGATGAAATCATCTTATGTAAGGGTTGAACCCGTTTTTCAAAGATATTATCTATTTATGCAAATTTGTTATCATCTTGTCTATCAATTTATTTAAGTACGAGCATCTAAAGAATGAAAGTCTCGAAGGACCAAATACTGAAATTAAAGACAAGTATGAAATCAAACCAAATGATGCATAGATAAGATCCCGAAGGATCACAAAATAGTCCCGAAGGACAAATAGGTTACAAACCATGAGAGTTCAAATAAATAAGTTCTGAATAAAAAGCCACAGGTGGCATCTAAAGTCATGCAAGGCCATCACAATCACTCATCTGAAGAATCCTTCTCCTCCTCCTCCTCTTCGTTCTCATCTTCCTGAGTGACCTCGTTCTCCTCTTCTTCACCATCTTCATCTGAACTAGCCTCGTAGGAAGAGCTGCTACTCCCTAGAACCGGCTCCCAGATCTTCTCGTAAAGAGCTGCCTTGGAGCTAGGGCTTCCTGAAGGAGCTTTTCCCTTAGAACCATCTGGGGCACAGCCCCGAAGGCCTGTCCGGGTGGATCCATAACAAGAACTTCCCAAAGGCAAGTTAAAAGGATCGGATCAACCACTTCTGCATACATGCCATAGACGTCCTTGACGCCCCTTTGCAATCCTATAACGAGGTTCACAGGGTGTATCTGATCATCATGATTATCCATCATCTGATAAAACTCTTTGGATCCATGATACACATTCACAAGCTTTCTCCACTCCATCTTCCTCCTTTTCATCTCCTTGGAATGTTTCTTCTCAAGGAGAGCGGCTTTATCCTCCGCTTGGTGTGCCTTTGACTCCCACTAATCTGAAATGATCTTTATCTTGTTCATGGAGTTTTGGTTTTGCAGTGCATCATAATCGCTCATCATCTTGATGCTTTATGTAGAAGATGCAGCAAAATAGGTATTGGCCTAGCAAAGAAAACAAAAAAGAGAAGTCATAAGAAGGATAACTCCAAAGGGAACAGGGGTAAAATACTAAGATCAAGCAAGTCTCAAGAGGGACGAGACCCCAACACAAAGAGTCCCTCATGACCAGGACCTTCACAAAGGTCTGATCCCGGCCGACCAAGACCAAGATGGGCCAAGCCCTCCATATGGAGGCCTTAAGGCCGACCAAAAACCTCCTGTAAGGTTGGTCCAGGGTTTCTCGTGACCCTCTAAAGATTTTGAAAAAAATCACTTAAAAAAGTACACTTGAATGAAAATTTTTACAATTTGAGAGTACCTGATACAAGGCATGAGCCCCTAACACCTCGACCTCGAGTAGCTTCTCACCCGATGATACGTGAAGAAGGTTTGGGGGAATGATGCAATTCTTGGACCATTCAAGAGCAAGAGATGAACTTTTGAACACCGAGTCATTGGTGGATATGCCCCACAAAGGTTCGAAGGGGATCTTCATGTTTCCATCTGAATCCTTGACCCTTTTATTTCCAGAGCCGGAGGCCTCAAGGAACGTCGGGACTTTGGGAATGCGATTAGCCTGCTTGGAAGCTTCCCAGACAATCCTTCCCATAATCATGTCACTCTTATCAGTTAGTGCATCCAGAGCCTCAACAGCTAAAACAAAATAAAGGAAAGATGGATATAAGAACAAACTTGACCAAGTTTGAGATAGAATAAAAATGAATACCATCTCTAGAGAGGCTGCTACTGCCAGCCTCGACGAGCTTCGTCTCCGTAACAAACTCTCAATAAGGGGTCCTTCCATTATCATCAATGATGCGATCGTGATCGTAGAGCTCAACATCTGTGAGGTGGAGGATGTATTGAGCATTGTCTACTGAACAATTGAAATCACATCTCAAGTAGACTCCCTGGTCGCCCTCCTTCCACTTCAAGACCACAAACTTTTTGTTCCACTGGTGAATATAGTCATGGAGAGAATGCGTGTTCACAAAGTGAGGAACATAGAGCGTGGATTGCAGAAGAACCCAGCCGGGCCTAGAGGAAGGAGATGCCTTTAACATGAAAATAATTCATAACATTGAGACACTCAGTGGAATACCAAGGTCGTTGTATCTTACGATGAAAACAATAATAAAAGACCACCCTTTGGGGTAAAGCTGACATGAGTGAACCTTCAACTCAGAAAGGAGTCTCAGAATAAAGGGGTGCAGGGGAAACCTTAGCCCGGATTTTAAAGTTTCCTTATACACATACAATCTGTTGGCACTCATGTTGCGAGTCCTCTCAATGGACTTGGCCTTGCAACCTCTACAGAGTCTGGCCTGGGGTAACTTGATCGAATCTCATCGATGTCCTCTTCATTGAGCACGCTCTTGTGCTTGAATGTATCAAAGTGAACGGTGCTCAGATACTCATCAGCCCGCTCATCAATCATGCTCTTTAAACTATTGGAACAACGGTTAAGGGAATAGGGAGAAATGAAAGCTATACCTTTCAGTGATCGGATTGTAGCTCTTTTGTGCATGGCTTCCGTGGCCAAGATGGAGGGCTTTCTAGGACCTTGAGACATCTTGAAAAACTTAAGAAGTTGAGAGCTTCTAAAACTTGAGAGAATTTGAGAGAACTTGAGAAATGAAAGTGTGAATGAAAATAAGCACTTCTCATCTTCTTTTATAGGAGAAGAGGTACCTGCTACAGCAGGTCATAACTCTTCCCGGTTCGTGCTAGCAGGTATCTCTCACAATAAGACTGAAAAATGGTAGGAAAAATGATCAAGAAATGAGAACAAAGCGACACAGAGCGTTATTTATCATATCAGTCCTCCAAGATAAGCCCGAAGAAGGCTAAACACAAGTCGTTAGTATTAATTCAAAGATTAATTACACTAATCACCAAGATTAGTAAAAACCGTAAAGATTAGAGCAATATCAAGTTCTTAATCCAACACCAATGGCCATCTATAGCCACGACTCGATTACGGGAGCGTTCTGAGAAGCAAGTTTCATGAAGAGCAGGACGTTCACCAAAAAAGAGTAGGACGTCCACTAAGAAAGAGTAGAACGTTCACCATAACAAGCCCAGAATGTTCACAAAGACAAATACGAAAAGGTTCAGAGAACGTTCACTTCCCGACCAACCAGGACCACTATGGAGGTGGCTCCATGGCCGACCAAAACCTCCTGAGCGGTTGGTACAGGGCCTCCTAAAGGATTCTCAGTTATCCTCCTAGGAAATTTCTTGATTTTTTTTGGAAAAATAGGCGCCCAACGAGAACAAGTTTTGTGATGACTAGAATGTTCACGAGAACAAGTTTCATGGAGGCTAAAACATCCATGAGAACAAGTTTTGTGAAGACTAGAACGTCCACGGAAAGAAATTTCATGAAGAACAGAAAGTTCACTAGAACAGGAATAGAACGTTCACTAGAACAAAAGCTGAACATCCGCTAGAACAACTACAGAGCATTCAAGAGAGACAGGATAGAAAAGTTTTGAGAGGCTTCAGGATCTGGCCGACCAGAACCACCATGGAGGTGGCTCTATTTCTGACCAAGAAGAGCAGAAGGAGCCGAGTTGTGACGGCCTCAACCCCGGGGTCAGGAGTGGATGACACTAACAATATCAAACTACAATTATAATACAATCAACTCATTCTTATTTCAATATAAACACAACCCCTTCACAAAATCTTTTCCAGGTTCAAGTATGATTTAGGTTACACACTTAATACAAACCGACTTATTTAAAACAACCTGACACATCTAACTTTCTATAGCAACTCACATACCACACCTGGTCTGACACAACAATCTCAGAGGAGCTCGATACATGAGGATCTAGAATCTGGCCCTGCCTATGGCAGAAGGGTCTCCTAGGCATCTGCAATATATGAATATACAAAATATTTTGCAAGAGTGAGTGATCAATCACTCAGCGATACCACTATATAAATAACAAACAAAATAGTTTATGATAAACAGTGATAGGAATAACAATCATAACTCATTTATAAACATAAGTAAAACATGTATAAACTGGATATCAACAACTAGCATGCTCTATAAAACAATAACATCAGTTGTGTGCTGTGCAAATACCAGAGTCCAATTTTAGCATGCTATTTTCATTTCCAAATCATCTGTTCCATTACGGGATCCATAAAACCATTTATCGCATTATGGGGACCCAAAATCATTTATTCCATTAGGGGAATCACAAAATCTCTCTCAGATATATATAAATATATATATATATATTGGATGATCAAGGATGAGACAGTTGATCAGGCTATCATCATCGGACGACTCCATCTGCCATCCCATAACATTTGTTCCGGAACTCAGAGACTAGCTAGGACTCTGTCACGCTGGACTAGGTGGTTTAAATAGGGTGCGCAACCAACTTAGCCTCTTACGCCATCTTCCTGGCCGTTACGGGCCCTTGCGCACGCTCATTCAATTATCCGATCTATATTATCCACTTTTCAAATCACTTATACCTATCTCTTTTCAAAACAGTTCTATCATATCACACTTTCCAAAACATTTCCAATTTATTCACAAATTAGAGATAGGCGTTTTCAGAAGTTACTTTCCCCAAATCATAAGTTAACAAAATTTTTTTAACACAGGGGATACGTAACTTAAAACGTTCTGTTCCAATAAAAAATTTAAATCAACAGTTATTCATATATTACTGAACCATAAAGATATGGTCAGGGGTACTTGCCTAAATACGCTTTAACAACTATTATGGGCTGGCCTTGAACCAACCGGGATGATCGGGCTTTCATTTGGGACCTACATAACCGAAATACCCTAGATTAGACGACCGACTATGCTTGACATATCCTCGCTAACAATCTACCCGTACATCAACAAAATCCGACTCGTAACATACGAATTATTGTAATACATGTATCAATTAGGGTTCACGTCCTCGAAAGTCTGTTCGGTATTCATTTTCAGAAAATACGTATACCCGTCGTTTTTGGAAATTAGGGTTATTGGGTATTTTTGGCAAAATATTTCACCACGACATGCAATCAGATTTTGGTATAAGATATATATATATATATATATTCGTTCGACGTTCCTGATGATTATATGATACGTTCCCGTATTTCCGTAATTTGATTCGGAAATCGGGTAGCGTTTCCTCTATTTATCGGACTATCCCATCGAAACATAATCGACGTCAATTCACAACAATAACCCACAATTCTGCAATTCCGGATCACCGATACAAAT
Source organism: Apium graveolens (assembly GCF_009905375.1). NCBI lineage: Eukaryota > Viridiplantae > Streptophyta > Magnoliopsida > Apiales > Apiaceae > Apium > Apium graveolens. The sequence continues at coordinate 174,567,725 of NC_133647.1, read as the reverse complement.
TCAATTCTTAACTATTATTATTAGTATTTTATGTTTTTATTCATAAGACTCAGAAATGTTCATCACTGTTCACCGTCGGCTCGCCGAAGCTCATCGCCGACGGTGGTAAAATTCGCGGTTTCCCGTTTATATCGGGCGCCTTACGCGGATTTCACCGATTAATTTTTAATAATTTCCCTTTTAAATAATTATTTTTATTTCAATTATGTCCTGTAAAATCACAGAAACACCAATAAATATCACGCAACAGGAAACAAACACAGGGCAGAAGGGAAATAAGCGGGAAAAATAACCAGAACCAGGAACACTGTCGAACACAACACAGAGACACGCGCCTACGCGCTGCTATCAATCGCCACCACACCTCCCGGAAATATGAAAGGCGACAACGGAATTAGAACACAAAACAATGCACACACACACGAACTGAATTACACACATACATGCACACACGAGTATATACATATTTACATATGGAAGAACAATCAAAACCAGCGGTGATAGTTACTGGAAATACAGCAGCACCGGAAAGAGGGGAAAAAGAACTGCGAATAGAGGGAAAGAAGAGAGGAACACAGAGAAATCGAAAGATAGGAGATTGGGGGAGAAAACACAGAGAATCGAGAGGAAGAGATCAGAGAGAGTCGAGTGAGAGAATTTGAGAGATAGGAGAGATCGACTGGAAGAGATTGGAACAGGGATATAAGACTGAATGTATTTATCTAATTACTTATCGCGATAATCTAACTACGCAATGTAATTTATCAATTTAACGAAATTTACGGGTAAAAATAACCCAATTTTTTTGAGAATAGCTCTAAAACTCTTGGAATAATTAAAACTAACAATATAAATTTTCTTCATAATTTTTAAATTTTTTTTGACTCACGCGCTATACCGCATTTTACGAAAAAACGTAAGGGTGAATAAAACCCGAAAATTTTCCGAAATACTTTTAAAATTCTCAGAATAATCTAAACTATATGAATTTCATAATTTTTGAAACATTCTGGAATTTAATACGGAATTTACACTAAAATATAATCAGAAAATCATTCAGGAATAAATAATCAATAAAATATTGATTTTCTAAATTTATAAATTCCTAAAAATAATTATTGAGATTATAAAAACATAAAAATAATTTTAGAGACAATCCAAGTATTTATGAAAATAAATCTTCACTAAAACCACTTTTAAAAGTGAAACAATAACACTACGGCTCAATAATTAATAATACAAATAATCCCTGTATACCAATAATCACATATAAATAATAATAAAGCAACACATAACTGACAGATTCATTATATATATTTTATTTATTTAACTTTTCAATAATTACACTTAAATAATTACAAATATACGAGTCGTTATAACCTTCCCCCTTAAAAAGATTATATCCTCATAATCTTAACTAATTGGACAAGTGAGGGTATTTGTCAACCATATCTGACTCTAACTCCCAAGTAGATTCTTCTACTCGAGGACTTCTCCAAAGTACTTTAACTATAAGAATATAATTATTTTTAAGGACTCGTTCTTTGCGGTCTAGGATCTGGATCGGCTGTTCCACGTAGGACAAATCCGGCTGAAGCTCGATTGGCTCATACTCAATGACTTGATTTGAATCGGGGATATACCACTTTAGCATAGACACGTGTAACACATTATGAATGTGTTGTAGCTGCGGCGACAATGCCAACTCATAGGCAACTTTACCTACTTTTCTCAATACTTCAAACGGTCCGATAAATCTAGGACTCAACTTGCCTTTCTGTCCAAATCTAACCAATCGTTTCCAAGGTGACATTTTCAACAATACCAACGATCCTATTTCCACATCCATATCCTTTCGATGTAAGTTCGCGTTCTTTTTCTATCTATCCTGAGCTGCTTCTAACCTTTTCGGATTAATACCACTGCGTCCTTGGTTTGCTGGACTAACTCAGGACCTAACAACTTCTTTTCTCCTACTTCATCCCAATAAAGTGGGGACCTACACTTGCATCCATACAAAGTTTCGTAGGGTGGCATTCCTATGCTAGTATGATAACTATTACTATAAAATAACTCAATTAATGGCAGGTGATCATCCCAGTTTCCTTTAAAATCTAGAGCACAAACCCTCAACATATCTTCTATTTTCTGAATTGTCCTTTCACTTTGGCCATATTTCTGGGGGTATTAAGCGGTACTCATCTTTAACTTAGTTCCTAAACATTCCTGGAATTTCGTCCAGAATCTTGAATTAAACCTTGGATCTCGGTCTAACACAATTGGAACAGGGACTCCATGCTTGGTCACAATTTCATCTAAATACAACTTGACTAGCTTATCCAAAGAATATTTCTCATTGATCGGGAGGAAATATGCAGACTTTTTCAACCTATCAACAATTACCCAAATAGCATCATGGTTTGACTTTGTCCTTGGTAGTCCTACTACAAAATCCATTACAATTTCTTCCCACTTCCATTGTGGAATTTCTAAGGGTTGTAACAATCCGTTTGGTCTTTGATGTTCTGCCTTTACTGTTTGGCAAGTGTGACATTTACTAACCCAATCTGCTATTTCCTTTTTCATTTCTGGCTACCAAAAGTTCTGCTTCAAATCCTGGAACATCTTAGTACTCCCAAGGTGAATAAAAAACCTAGTTTTATGAGCTTCTCGCAAAATCTTATTCTTCAGTTTAGTCACATTGGGAATCCATATTCTTGAGGAAAACCAAAATATACATTTAATGTCTTTTTGGGTACAAAGTTCTTCTCCAGTCAAACTATCTAGTCCTTAATCCATTATTTCTTCCTGACACTTCTTAATCTTATCCATCAATTCTGGCTGAAAGGTAATCTCATATAATTTCTCCTTATTACCTTCTAGCATTCGAACTTCAAGTTCCAACTTTTCCAATTCCTTCGCTAATTCTTCAGCAATCTTAATCACATTCAATTTTTCCTTCCTGCTCAAAGCATCTGCCACTATATTGGCTTTGCCTGGGTGATAGTTAATGGAACAATTGTAATCCTTAATCAGTTCCAGCCATCTCCGTTGTCTCAAGTTTAGATCCTTCTGGGTGAATATATACTTTAAGCTCTTATGGTTCGTATAAATCTCGCACTTTTCTCCGTACAAATAATGTCTCCACAGCTTCAACGCGAACACTATTGCTGCAAATTCAAAATCATGCACTGGATACTTCTGCTCATGAGGTTTTAACTGTCTGGAAGCGTAGGCAATAACTTTATCATGTTGCATCAACACACAGCCCAAACCTTACAGAGAAGCATCACTGTAGATTACAAAGTTTCCCGTTTCATCTGGCAATGCTAGCACTGGAGCTGTCACTAATCTATTCTTCAATTCTTGAAAGCTTTCCTCACATTTCTCTGTCCATATAAACTTCTCATTCTTCCAGGTTAGCTTGGTCAATGGAGTCACAATCTTGGCAAAGTGTTTTATAAATCTTCGGTAATACCCTAACTTTTGTCGTGGTCTTTGGTTATTCCCACTTAGATACAACCTCAATCTTTATAGGATCTACCTTAATACCATCCTTTCCCACTACATGACCCAAGAACTGGACTTCATCCAACCAAAATTTGAACTTTAAAAACTTAGCGTACAACTGCTTCTCTCTCAGCCTTTGTAGAGCAATCCTCAGATGTTCGGCATGATCTTCTTTAGTTTTTGAGTAGATGAGGATGTTATCAATAAATACAATAACAAACTTATCTAAGTACTCCTTATACACCCTGTTCATTAAATCCATGAAAGCTGCTGGTGCATTGGTCAATCCAAATGACATTACTAGGAACTCGTAATGTCCATATCTGGTTCTGAATGTAGTCTTTGGTATGTTTTCAGGCTTAATCTTCAATTGATGGTAGCCCAATCTTAAGTCAATCTTTGACAAACATCATGCTCCTTTAAGCCGGTCAAACAAATCATCGATCCTGGGTAGAGGATACTTATTCTTAATTGTCAGCTTGTTTAATTCCCGATAATCAATACACAATCTCATGCTTCCATCCTTTTTCTTTACAAATAACACTGGTGCACCCCATTGGGATACACTTGGCCTAATCACACCTTGTTAGATATATTTGTGATGTTATAACTAATCTGTTGTGTTTAGTTTCAGAACTTAAACCAGGATTTATCAGGACTTACTGGAAATCAGAACTTACTGAAGTCAGAACTTAATATCAAAACTTAAGGCCGTCATGATTTATATCAGGACTTAAGTGCGGGAACTTCAGATAAGGAATGCGGCTGATTTACAGGAGATGATCTGGACTAAAACAAAGGAAGATATGCAAGAAGAGTTAGAGGACTAAAAGACTTGTAAAAGATAATATCTGATTGATATATTTTAGGAGACATAATTATATTCCATATCAATTAGAAGATATCTTGTAACTGTGTACTATATAAACACAGCTTAGGGTTTACACTATATGTGTTATCATTCACGAGAGAAGATTATTTATTGTAACCCTAACAGCTCTTAGTGATATTGTTCATCACTGAGAGAGAACAACTGTTCAATTGCAATAGAGTTTATTATATTGAATATACTTGATTACTGTTACATACTTATGTTGATAAATCGATTTGATTGTATAAACACTATATTCAACCCCCTTCTATAGTGTTGTGTGACCTAACAAGTGGTATCAAAGCTACTCTGTTGATATACAAATTGTGGCGCCCCAAAACCCGGGGTCAGGAGTCTCGGAAGCCACGCTATCTAAACTCACACAACTCACACTACAATATGTAAATACTCACGCTTCACGACCCCACACTTAACACACATACACTACAGGTTATTGTCTTGGAAACGAACCATCATTACTAGAGAAATTTTATTACAACCCAAATGTAATTAGTCTTACCGGGGGTGACCTTTAAGTAAGGTTAATCCGCCGGCCGAATATACGTTTCTTATTTCTTATTTTACATAAATCATACTTATAAATAAGCCGAACTATAAACAACTGAAAACTAATCCAGCTTATCCCGACTACCTGAGGTACTGCACCAAACAATCTACGGAACAGCTGGCCATTTCCTACCCGTTTCCTGGCTGTGGTTCTCATGGCAGGCATCTTGATTCAATGTTGTGTTGTGTCAATTTAAGAAAATAAGTGTGAGCTAAGATGCTCAGCATAATAATGTACAGTATAAAAATGACTATATAATAACATCATATATTATATATATGTTATAATTAAAAGTAGATTTTCTCGGTGTCCCACACCTTCTTATGAGAATAATTCTTTTAAGGGGTTTTATAACCTGCGAATACCTTAATAGTAATCCCAGCACCTAGGCTTGGGTTACGGTATTGCATATCAATTCCAATTGGAAGAGTTTGGATATCTCACAGGAGCTACCGCATATGATGATCAGTCGTCCTACGGAAAGTAACATTCTTTACTAGTAAAAGGACGAATACCGTCATCTCTCGGGTATCACCCTGGCCGCATTCGGGCTACGTGTCCCATTTTCGGGTATACACATACTTCACAAGTTCCTGAGTACACAAAGTACCTTCGCCTGCGGTAGCTTTGGTAGCCCATCCAGCACACATAGTACCAGAGTCTACCCCTCCATTGTCCTTCAACAGAATTCTATCAATCTCGGGAACTTGAACCACATCGAAGTTCCCCAAGCGTTTTGCTTGTTGATAGAGATAGCTTATCTTTTTAAAATATAAGTGTATATATATATATATACGTACTTCCGAGAATTTCGGAGGAAGTACTAGGGATGTGAGTTGATCGTTGTCAACAGATAATTAATAAGGGAAAAAGTTTTTTCTTGAAACTATATTGAATATAATAATAAGTCGGGATAATATTCACCGACGATCTGAAATTATTCGAATGATACTTCTAAATCAGAAGATATATCAAGATCTATGATCTTTCAATCAATAACAACCTTTAATAAATAAACATTACTTAATTAGTAGTCTATGAATAATTGAATGATAATTGATATTAATCATACCTCGAATGAGTTATTCTCTTAAAAGATTTATTTAAATAGTATTCCTCAACTAGTTTGTGTTTATATAATAATCTATAATGATTAATCGGGTTTGAAATAAATAAACGTTGAAATATACTATTCCTATAATAAAGGAATACGTATATAATATTTAATATCCGAATCAATAAAATATAGTTGAGGGAATATGCTCATTGGGAATTCGTTTTAAAAGTTCGAGGTGTTTTAATGTTTCGTAAGTGGACGATGAGTCCATTTAAAATGTACTATTATGGACTTATATCCGTCCTATAATATCTCCGGAATGATTCCCGGGTTTTATCTTAAATCCCGACCGACCCTCGGTCTTATACAATACATCACGGTTAAAGCGAAATAATCAATTCACGATATATACTTATCGTACAACATCGCTATATTATGCGAAAATTCAACAACTACGCATCATGGCAAACATGGTATTTATGCGATGATAGTAAAACAATCCTTTCACAACACAACAGTAAAATGGAGTTGGGTTTGTAAACTTGCCTGGGTATCTCGAGGTGGAGGATGCTCTAGGTTCTGCTCGGAAATCTATAACCATAAACATATTTCATTTCGTTAGGTTCCGTCCTAATTTACGGTAACTCGCGCTCATGCGCTACTCATTGTAGACCCTCTCAACTCATACTACTCTTAACATTTCTTTTAAGTCATAAACACTTTATGGTCACTTCATTTTCCTAAGTATCTTGAGTTCATTCTCATTATCGTTGTGGGCTCCGCTTAAGGATTCTTACGGTTTCTACTCGCGCGGTCTCGGCTCCGACATTTTTATAAAATTGAGAAATCATTATTTTCACTTGAAATTTTTATGACAGTTAGGAAACTCCACATGTTACTCTCTGTAAAAATTTCATGATTTATGAATACATTTAGGTCTATCCTTTATATTTTCAAAGTTCGTGATTCGTAGCAGTTTTTGTCGCGTAAAACACTTTTACTAAAACGATCATAACTTTTGATCCGTAAATTGGAATCAAGCGATTCAAGCGCCTAAACGATCCTTATAACATTGTATATCTTAAACAAAGGTTATTTCTCAAGAATCTACAGTTTACAAATTCGGGACTTTCTGCAGAAACTTAAAGTTACGGTTTGTTGGTTTTAACGAAGTTACGTTTACGATCGGGGTTTCGTTTACGCCTTAACTATCAACACAACCACCAACAATCATCATATCATCATCAACATACAAACTCCTCTCAAGAACATCATGTTCTTGAGGCAACAACAACCAACCTTAAATCTACTTAACTTAATCATCAAGATTTCATAAACAACACTTAGTAAGCTAGGTTTACTAACACCCACTAAATGGATCTTAAACATGAACCTTAAATAAAGTTAGGCCAAATATTTTTACCTTTCTTGAAAGCTTGAGATGTGTTCTTGAGGATGGTGGAGGCTTGGAAGTGCTTGGTATGATTTTTGGAACCTAAAACCACCATTAAAATCAAGAAACCAAAGAGAGGTTACTATTCACACTATTCACTAGTGAGTTTCTTGAATTTATTCCACCCATCAAACCTTGATAAAAAGAGATGAAAGATTTTTATTACCTTAGTTTAGTTTCTAGGAGGCTTGGGAAATAATTGTGGGATTTTACAAGAACTAGAGCTTGGAGTTTTGAATTGCAATTTCCTCTTTTTTCTTCAAATTGCCGAATGGGAGCTTTGTGGGGGGGGGGTATTTATAGCACTTGGTTGCTTCTCTTGGATGATTTCTCGGTTGCTTCTTGGAAGGTGACTTGATATCTTTGCAAGTTGATCTTTATTCTTCCTAGGATAGCTTAGGTTTATTCCTTGTCTCCAAATCCATGGACAAATCTTTGTAGCTTGCTAGCTTACAAGCTAAACTACAAGGTTAGCTCCTTAGCACACTATTTGCTAGCTAGCTTGGTCATCCTAGGGTTAGCTCACTATTTGATGAAGTAAACATGGTTACTTCCTTATCATGGTTTAGTTAGTGCGTTACGTTTAATTAATCGTTTACGCGTTCGCTCGGTTACTTAAATGTTCTCCGCAATACTTATTCGTAAATGGTTCGTAATGTAATTCTTTTCATTTCTATTCCTTATATTTTTATTTATCCTAATTTAATATAAATCCGTAGGATTTTAATCTTGTAATTATATTGTGATTCCCGTAGTCCTTGATAAGTCATAATTACGGTCATTTTTCAAAGTTCGTTTTCTTCGAAAACTAATAGCGTTTACATACACTTATTTGGTACGCATAGTCGCAATATCTATTCCGAAACTCATTTTCTTATGCACTATATAGTGTGGGCTCAAAAGTTTTTCCGTCTATCAGGGTTACTATTCATTAAACATTTTACAGGGTCTTAAAAATTCGAGTTATTACACAAATAGTAAGATCCGGTTTACAATCATGTCTGAAGAAACACAAACTCCAACCAAGCCCATCAAAACTCAAGACACTCAAAACAATCAAACTCACAGTCGATATGAAACCATTAGGGTTCCCATACTGAGAGCATCTGAGTATCCTATATGAAAAGTGAAGATGGCTATATTTCTGGAAGCCACAGATCCAGAATACCTTGATAGAATTAATGAAGGACCACATAAGCCTACCAAGCTCTCTGTTGCAGTTGCTGATCAACCAGCGAAGGTCATACCAAAGGAAAAAAGTGATTATACACCTGAAGACATCTCATCTATTGCCAAGGATGCAAGGGTAAGACATTTGCCGCATAGTGTAATTGACAATGTCATGTCAAATAGGGTAATTGGATGCAACACTGCAAAGGAGATATGGGATACTTAGGAGACAAGATGCCAGGGAACTGAAGCCATAAAAAAGAACTGGAAGACTATACTCACACAAGAGTATGAGCACTTTGACTAAAAAGCTGATGAGTCATTAACTGATTTATATGACAGGTTTGCCAAACTCTTGAATGATCTGCCATTGGTGGACAAGGAATATGATTTTGAAGATTCAAATCTAAAATTCCTTTTAGCTCTTCCTGAAAATTGGGATTTGAAGTCTACTACCATAAGAGACAACTATGACCTTAATGAAACTACTCTGGATAAAATTTATGCTATGCTCAAGACTCATGAACTTGAGATGGATCAAAGGAGCAAAAGGCATGGAAGAAAGTCAAAGACAGTTGCTCTTAAAGCTGAGGGGGAATCTCCTAAAGTGGTTGTCTCAAAGAGGGGCAAAGGAAAGTGTCTCATCATAAAGTCTGATTCAGAATCATCAGATTCTGATGATGAAGATTCAGAAACTGAAAGTTTATCTGAAGTGGATGTTGATGCAGAGATGATGCAAATGTGTGCTTTTATGGTGAAGCATGGAAAAACACCATATGAGATGGTGAAGAAAAATAAGCTAAATCTGAAATACTTTCATGTATTTGGATGCAAGTGTTTTGTTCTTAAGACTCATCATGAACAGCTGTCAAAATTTGATCAAAAAGCTGATGAAGGAATTTTTGTTGGATATCCACTTTCCACAAAAGCCTTTAGAGTCTAATATTTAAGAACAAGAATTGCATGGAATCTATCAATGTATCTTTTGAATGATAAAAAGATTACTGGACTTGAAGATTTCAATGATCATGATCAGCTGAGATTTGAAAATGAAGATGTAAATTCTGATTCTGTAAATTCTGATGAACTAAATCCTGATACTGTAAGTTCTGACGGGTTAAATTCTGATGTCATTGAAACTGTGGTAACTACTCCGAAGGAAAATGCACCTGTTCAGGGGGAGCAAGCTGATGAACATACCACATCTCAAGACTCTCAAGAAGCATCAGAACCTGTCACTGGCTCTTCAAGTTCTAATTCATCAAATATTGATGAGCCAAATTCTGATAATTCTGGAAACTCTGATTCTTCAATTCCTGAAGGATCCAACTCAAATTTTGAAGTCTCAGAGAGCATAACTACAGGGGGCATCAGAAAATGCTGATGGAGACAGCATGAATCATGGGGGAGGATCCAGTTCTAGAGATCAACTTCCATCTACAAGGAAGTGGACTAAATCACACACACATGACTTAATAATTGGAGATCCTGAAGCAGGTGTCAGAACTAGAACAGCAACATCAAATGAATGTCTCTATCATTCCTTTCTATCTTAGACTGAACCAAAGAAAGTGGAAGAAGCTTTTCAAGATGCTGATTGGGTGCAAGGAATGCAGGAAGAGTTAAATGAATTTGAAAGAAATAAAGTCTGGACCCTAGTGCCAAGACCAAAGAACAGATCAATTGTTGGTACAAAATGGGTGTTCAGAAATAAAACTGACAGTGATGGCATAATTACAAGGAATAAAGCAAGGCTGGTTGGTAAAGGTTACTCTCAACAGGAGGGTATTGACTATGATGAAACATTTGCTCCAGTTGCTAGATTGGAAGCCATAAAAATCATTTTGGCTTATGCTGCTCACAAGAAGTTCAAAATCTTTCAAATGGATGTGAAAAGTGCTTTTATCAATGGAGAATTAGAAGAAGAGGTATATGTTGAACAACCTCCAGGATTTGTAGATCCAAAATTTCCTAATCATGTCTACATACTTGATAAAGCACTTTATGGCCTTAAGCAAGCTCCAAGAGCATGGTATGAGACTTTAGCTCAATTTCTTCTGGAAAGTGGATTTAACAGAGGCACAATTGACAAGACTTTATTCTACCTCAACCATGGAAAATACTTACTTTTGGTACAGATATATGTTGATGATATCATCTTTGGCTCTACAAATACAAAACTTTGTGAAAGATTTTCAAAGTTAATACAATCAAGATATCAAATGAGTATGATGGGAGAGTTGAGCTATTTTTTAGGACTTCAAGTCAAGCAAACTGAAGAAGGTAATTTTATCAGTCAATCAAAGTACACCAGAAATTTACTCAAGAAAGTTGGAATGCAAGACAGTTCTACTGCATCAACTCCCATGGCCACTGCAACCAAGTTAGATAAAGATACTGGAGCATTAGTAGATATTACTAACTACAAAGATTTTGCAGGATGCAAAATTGACAGGAAAACCACTAGTGAAAGCTGCCAATTTCTTGGAGGCAGATTGGTTTCTTGGTTTAACAAGAAACATAAATCAATTTCCACATCAACTGCAGAAGCAGAATATATTGCTGCAGGAAGCTGTTGTGCACAGATTCTTTGGATGAAGAATCAACTACTGGACTATGGGTTAGAATTTTCTAAAATACCCATTTACTGTGATAATCAAAGTGCTATTTCTATGACAGGTAATCCAGTTCAACATTCCATGACAAAGCACATCAACATAAGGTACCATTTCATAAGGGCACATGTGATGGAAGGTACAGTGGAATTGCATTTTGTTACAACAGATCAACAACTAGCAGATATCTTCACAAAACCACTATGTGAAGCTACCTTTACAAGACTGGTAAATGAACTTGGAATGGATTCAGGTTCTTTCTCAAAATCTGCTTAGTTTTTGTTCTCATGCATCAGACTTTATGATCAGTGTTTACAGATTGTCTTATCTCTATGTAATTTGTGCTTAAATTGTAATATATTAAATATTGATTGTTATCTGATGTGATTCTATATACTCTGATAGTGTTTTGAATGTTCTGTGATTATTCAATCCAATGAGGATTACCGTGCTAGATGCTGACCTAGTGGTCTTTAACATACTATATATCCTATGTTTGAATTAGGTATTTATGTGGAAATCTCAAACACAAGCAAATTCTAATTTTGAGCTTAGTCAAATTTACTTTGTGTATCTTATTACTAAGTCACAAACTAGATTCTTGCTTCTTATCTATCAAATTCTGATGTCAGTAAATCTTAAGGATGAACTACATGCTTGATAAGCCTCACTTATCTAAAAAAATAATAAGAGCTGAAAAAAATTGAAATCAGGTACTCCTTTGAGATCTAGAGTAAATATGTGGAAGGGAAGACCCAAGTGCATTGCTGGTATTAAGTAATATGCATTAGAAAAACAAATTTTTCTTGGTAACTTTTCACATTCTCTGATTACTGGAGAAATATTCTGATAACAGCATAAATTCTGAAAGTAGTTGTAACTCATTTACACTGAGAAGCCACTGTAAAAAGAATGTCAAAAGATGCATAAAATGAGCACAAACAGTTGAGGTGGACTCTTGCATAAATTTATTCTATAGTAGACTTCACAATTAAAGGCAAATTTTTAGCACTTGTCTTAGTTATGCCTTATTTCTAAGATATACTGAAGTTTATCAGACTTTATTCTTTATCTGATATTTGCACATACACACACTCTCACTCCATATGAATGATGAAAATTACTGTGGTAATTAAGTTATTTCAGACAAACAGTTAAGTATTATTTGCATAAATTCTGAGGACAAGTTCTGATGAAAGTTCTGATGATTAAACTCTTAAGAAACCAGTCAGTGAAGAAACACATAAACAGACATTCACTTTTTGAGTACAGGAGCCATATTCTGATGACTGTTAAATTCTGACAATAGTCAAGTTCTGATGCAAATCCTGATGGAAACTCTGATGCTTACGTGACATTATTTAATTACTTGACTTATTTTTGGTGTTTACTGTAACAGTTATATTTATCAGAAAATGATTAATTGAGATAAAAACAGTGATAATCATTTGGTTAATGGGTTGCATGTTTGTTTTGGTAACATCATGTGAGCAATAATTACTCCATGTTTACTGTGCCCACTCATTACTATTTTGACTATTTCCATGCTGACAAGTGTAAAAAGACTGTTCTGCTTCACAAAAAGAGCCGTTGTCACGTGGAGTGTGTAAATAAGAGAGTTAAAAGATTTTATAATCTTTTACCTACTTTTCTCATTTTCTAATCTCTCTTATTCTCTCTTACTCTCTAATATTCTCTGAAGCTTTTTCTTACATGCATTTTAATAAACACCTTGCAAACACACATCTTTTCACTTAATTTCTTACATATATGGCACCTAAAGATCTTATCTATGATGGAGCCAAGTTTGTTCCTAACAACTACATGTCTATTCTCAATAAGGACGAGGCTCCTTCTGAACTTCACTTCATACAAGACTTTCTCTCTCGAAGTGAAATTGGGTATGCACTAACTCAACCACAGGCTCTATCAGGAAAACAAATTCTGGAGTTCTGGAGGTCTGGGGTATATGATGATGGTGGTGAACATGGGTCCCCGAGCATCATATTTACAACAGGGGAAGATGAGCACTTGGTAACCTTGTCCACTGTTCGACAAGCTTTACATCTTCCAGAAAACTGTACATATAGTTCACAAGTTGGGGAGCCAGCTCTTCAACAGATGATGGCAAATCTTGGGTATGAAAAATATGTGTCCAAGTTATGACAATTGAAGAGACCCTACATAAGGAGGGAGTGGAGTTTCTTTTTTAACTGCATTACCAAAACCTTTGCTAACAAGTGCTCAAACTTTGATGCTATACCAATCCTGAGCCAGCAAATTGGGTATGCTCTTATTAATCAAACTCATTCTGATTATGCTAGTGTTGTGCTAGGTTTTATAGGTGATAGGATGAAAGAAGATAGCAACACAATTTATTTTGCTAGATTCTATCAACTTATATACAGTTTCTGTTGTTCTGATGCACCTCAGTACTTTAGTGAGATAATTGAGCCCTTTAAACTTCATAAAAAGGCTTTCAAAGACTTATTATCTACTTATAATAAGAAGGCTTTACTATGACCCCTCCAAATTCCTCTATCTATTAAACAATTCTTAGTAAATGCCGATTCTTACACATACAGTACCATATATCCTGATGTTGCCCCTACACAACCTACCACTTCTCAACCTCCACCAACACAGCCTTCCAATACTCAATCACAGCCTTCCAATACTCAATCACAGCCTACCATCAGAACCTATTTCCAACCAGCACAATCCTCACAACCACCAGCACCTACAATAAGAACCTCATCCTCTAGGCCTAAAAGAAATATCTCTGTGCCTAGATCTCCACCAAGGAGAAAAAGAAGGATTATTCTAAGGGATGAATCTGATGAAGATGAACAGGTACAGGTTCCCACATCAGAACCTGTAGAGTTAGAAGCTGAAAATGTAATTTTTCAGAAGGAGATAGCAACTGACAAGGTAACTCCTCAGAAGAAAACTGAAGCTGAGGGTTCTGGTATTTTAAAGAGGAAAAGAACTTCAAGTTCTGATGCTGCACAAGCAACTCCTCCACCATCCAGAAGATCAAAGAAGATGAGAGCAGGAAGGCATATGGCACAACCTCAATCTGAGGATGCTAATGAAGCAGAGGAAGGGGATCAGGAATCTCTGATCTCAACAAGACCAATAGTGATTGAAGCTTTGCCACCTCCACCTCAAGCTAAAGACACTGTTTCAGACACAGTGATCACACCTCCTGTCTCTCCAATTAAAGAAAATGTTACAGTTCAAGATTCAGGTTTAAGACCTGAAATTGATATTCACAAGCTGTACATTCCATCTGTATTATTTCCGGAAGCACCACAAGGACAAGTAACAACTCCACCTGTTTCTCCACTCAATGCTGAAGTTCCTACCATACCAATTCTGGATGTGGAAATAGATGAAGTTATACCAGAATCTCCTACCGCCACACACACTCTTGTATTGTCAGAAGATGCTGAGATTTCTTCAAGTTCTGGAGACAGTGCTCCAGCAAGTGCACTAGTAAATGCTCCCATTCTTGGAAAGGAGGCACTGATTAAAAAGTTTGTTGAAGAAGATGCTCCTGTTCCATGGGAAGAAACTCATAGAGGAGTTGAGTAGACCAAGAAGTAGAATGAATCTGACTTCATTTCTAGCTTAAAAGTTATGTCAGATCATATTGCAAAAGCTGATGAGTTGCTGACAAATTCTGACTTCAAAGCTCAACTTAAAGTCACAACTCTCAGTACTAAAAGTTTTCAAGGTCTACACTCCACAACTCATGCTAAGGTTGATAAACTACAGGAAAATGCTGATAAGCTGGACCTGATGCTCAAGCTAGACAAAAAAAGGTTTATCAGACCTATTCATGAGAAAGTAGAGGCTATTGAGAAAGTTTAAGAAAAGCAGCAGGCCCAACTAACTGACGTCCTGCAGAATCAAGCCTCTCAACAAGCTCAACTGAATGAAATCCAATCTTCAGTAGAACTACTTCTCTCTCTACTCCTATCTGATGATGCCAAAAAGGGGGAGAAGGTAGTTAAATACAAATGCTCAACTAGTTAAGTACTGAAGAAGAAAGATGATGTAGTTGATGACCAGGGAAACCCTAGCAAGGGCAAGGGTCAAGGTCAAGTTCAAAGCAGCAAAGTTTCTTCACAGAAACTAATCTCTGATTCTAGAAAATCTTCTACACAGAAGAATTCAAGTTCTGAAGCTGTGAATGCTCAAGTTCTGAAAGCAAGTTTTGATGATCATAGTCTGATGACAAAGCCTGATATTCTGATTCAAGCTGAAAGTCAAGACTCTCAGAAGTTTTTGCAAACTCTGAAGCTTAAGGGAAGGGAGACTATAGTCTATTATAAAGATCCCAAGATTTAGACACTTGATGAAGAGATTGCTAGAAGATTATTTTTCAAATATAATCCTGGAATGGATTTAGAGAATTTAAAGGAGGAAGAAGCTAGATTTGCAGCTGAGAAGACAAATCTTAAGTCTAAAGCTTCTGATACAAAGAAACCTCCAAGGCCTAAGGAAAAAGGCATTATGATCAAGGAGAAGTCAATTTATGAGGCTTCAAAGCCCAAGGCAAGATCACAAATTGAGATTGATCCCAAAGCTAAAGGGAAAGAAAAGGTTGATGAACAAACAAAGATTCAGAAGAAGAAAATTTCTTCAGTTTTAATAGATCCTGTCTATCAAGCTATATTGCATGATGATGATACTCTGATAGAAGAAGTTGAATCTTTGAAGAGAAGGAAGAAACTGGAAGAAACAGAGTTAACTACAGATAATGCTCAAATAGCTCAAACTCTGGAAGCTCAGAGTTTATCAAATTCTGAGAAGCTATCTGTTCAAGAAGGTAATGAGACAGCAAATCCTGATCAAGTCATCAAGACATCAACCTCTGACAATGCTCAAGTTGATTTGAACAAGATGATAATTGATGACAAGAAGAAGCTGTTATAGAAGAAAGCTACTCAGGCTACTCAGGTGGAACCAAAGTCCAATCTAATGATTAATCAACTTGCAATGTTTGGGTTAAGAGCCAAGCAAGCTAGAGATAGAGCTGGATTGGGTTCTAATGAAGAAAAGTTACAAACAAGAGTAGAAGTTACTCTTAGAGATCCTTTCATGTTGACAGACAAACCATATGAACAAATTAAATAAAAGCACCTTGACAAAGTGATGTCTGCTTAAATTGTGATGGATGCTCATGATAAAGATGATCTAAAAGAGAAATTGATTTTATTTCTCAATGATGGAAGAACTTACAGACTAGCTGATACTGATGTACTAAAGAAGTCTGTCAAAGAGCTTCAACATATTCACTATCTTCTGGAAGTAAAATCTGATGTTACAAGAAGATGGTCAGAATATATTTTGAAGGCTATAAGAGATATTCTCAGAATCTCTGGTACAAAGGCTTCTCAATACACTCCAATGATTACTGAAGATGATGGAAGAGAAATTCCAATGAGGAAGAACTCTGCTAAAGTGGAAGTTATTCTGAAGGGAAAATGCTTATGTTACAATGAAGACTCTTCACATCCTAGAATTATCAGACTTGGAGATAGTCTTGAAAGAACATCTATTCCGGCACTCAGAACAATAATTTATCAAATTGGTGACAGTAAAGATGAAGAACTGATGCAAGTCAAAGCACAATTAGTTGAAGTTTTGAGAAAAGCTGAAGACAAGCTGGTAAATTACTTTACAAAGAATCACTTTGGATTCAGATTGATCCAGTGATATTGGTAAAGCGACATGTACTGTAAGTTGTAGTTAGTTGTCTAAATAAACTCTAATTGCATTTGTACTTAAATGTTTTTGACATCATCAAATCTATTAACTTGTATATTTTTCATAATTTACAAGTGGGGGGAGATTGTTAGATATATTTGTGATGTCATAACTAATCTGTTGTGTTTAGTTTCAGAACTTAAACCAGTATTTATCAGGACTTACTGAAAATCAGAACATAATGAAGTCAGAACTTAATATCAGAACTTAAGGCCGTCAGGATTTATATCAGGACTTGAGTGTGGGAACTTCAGATAAGGAATGCGGCTGATTTACAGGAGGGGATCTGGACTAAAACAAAGGAAGATATGCAAGAAGAGTTAGAGGACTAAAAGACTTGTAAAAGATAATATCTGATTGATATATTTTAGGAGATAGAATTATATTCCATATCAATTAGAAGATATCTTGTAACTGTGTACTATATAAACACAACTTAGGGTTTACACTATATGTGTTATCATTCATGAGAGAAGATTAGTTATTGTAACCCTAGCAGATCTTAGTGATATTGTTCATCACTGAGAGAGAACAACTGTTCTATTGTAACAGAGTTTATTATATTGAATATACTTGATTACTGTTACATACTTGTGTTGATAAATCGATTTGATTGTATAAACACTATATTCAACCCCCTTCTATAGTGTTGTGTGACCTAACACACCTTTATCCAACAATTCCTGAAGTTTCTTAGCTAGTTCTTTCATCTCTACTGGGGCCATACGATATGGAGCCTTTGAAACTGGTTCTGCTCCGGGAACTAAATGAATAGAAAACTCGATCTCACGATCTGGTGGGAATCCTGGAAACTCATCTGGAAAGACGTCCGAAAATTCCCTTACTATTGGAATCTCGTCTAGATTAAGTGCATCTTTCTCAGTGTCGACTATGTGGGCTAGGTAAGCCTCACATCCTTGTCTCAACAATTTCTTTGCCTTTAATATCGATAGAAATTTCCTTCCTTGCCTTTGTCCTTGATAATTTACCCTGGTATTATCCTCTGTAAACATCACAATCCGCTTTTTTTTTATAGTCAATAGTTTCCTTATGTTGAGATAACCAATCCATTCCTAAAATCACATCGAACTCTCCTAGCTCGAAGGGTATTAAGTCATCCAAAAAAGAAAGCCCGTAAATTTCTAGTTGACACTTAGGAAAAAATTGACTCACTGAGACTTTATCCTGATTAGCTACTTCTATAGTCAAAGGTTCAGCCAGGTCTTCTAACATTAAATCCATTTTATTCACACAACCCTTTGATATAAAAGACTTAGATGCTCCTGAATTGAATAAAACTTTAACAGGTACGGAGTTGAGAGAAAGCGTACCTGCAACCACATCCGAATCCTGAGTGTTGGATCTCTTGGTCGTCTTGAAGGTTCTGGCTCTAGCTGTACTGGGGGTGGTCCTTTAGATGCATTACTTCCAATACTTCTTTGAGTTATAGTCCTACAATTCCTAGCAAGATGTCCAACCTTACCACATTTATAGCAAGTAACTACGGGTTTCTCTGAGTTGCACTCCGATGCATAATGACCCTTCTGATGACATTTGAAATACTAAACATTCATTTTGCATGGACCACTATGTTTCTTGCCACATAACTTACAATCCACCGCTGAATTGGCTGACTGGGTTGGAGTGGAAGCAACTGAAGTGATAGTAGACCTGGCTTGGGGAAAAGTCTGTCTTCTGAACCTCCTGTTTCTATTTCTTTCGAATGGCTTTGGAAACTTCTGACTGGATTCCCCTTGATCCGCCTTATCCAAACCATCATCAAATTTTCTCTTTTATTGCCCCTTTCCTTGGCAGCCAACATCTGGTCACTATCTATTATTAGAGCGGCTTGGACCACTGAGGTATATATCTTGAGCTGCAAGGCTACAACTCCACTGCAGATTTATGGCTTCAATCCCTGCTGGAACCTTTTTGCTTTCTGAGCCTCAGTACACACATACACAGGTACCAAACAGGCCAATTCTGTAAACTTAGCCTCATATTCCGCCACACTCTTTTCATCCTGCTTCAATCCTAGAAACTCAACCTCCAACTGATTTTGCAAACAATCCGGAAAATACTTTTCCAAAAATAATTCTATAAACCTAGTCCAGGAAACCGGACCTTCTCCTTCCAAAGCACGAGTGGACTCCTACCGATAATTTGCCTCACCCTTAAGAAAATAACTCGCATAGTCTGATTTGAAATTATCACTTACTTGAGTGAGGGTAAAGGCTTTTTCCATCTCCTCTAACCAAATTATGGCAGCAACTGGGTCCACTTCACCCTTAAACTCTGGGGGTTTCATAGATTAAAAGGATTTAAAATAACAATTTGGTTCACCTCTCTTTGCTGAGGTTGTTGCTGAAGCTGCAGCTGCTGTTGTTGGATTTGTTGTTGCTGTTACTGTATTAACTGCTGTTGTTGTTGCTGCTGTTGCAAAAATTGTTGTTGCTGCTGCGGAAACTGTTCTTGCTGTTGAGCCATTTGATTAGACTGTTGGCGCAACAAATGTAGAAACTCACCCATGACTGGGCCCCCATCAGAATTTCTACTAGAGGAATTTGATGGGATATTCTTCTTTGGCGGCATTCTCCTGAAACACAAGAAATGGTTTTAGTTTAAAAATTACCCCCGGGTAGCAACATTTTCATGTGTCAAGAGAATGCTGCCGCAATAAAATATTCCCATCCTCATTTAATTAGGGTCCGTCTATAATGAGTGGCTAAATTTAACAAAATCAGCAACAATTACAATAATAGAAGTAACAACAAAAATAACAGTGCAACACTAACAACACAAGCCAATACTTATAACAGCCACTAACTACTATCGCAACATACTAACTGAACTCACATGATCGGAATCGTTCTCACGAGAGGGAAAACTAGAAACCTCTATCGGCCGGTGCCAATAACACATACACAAGGGAGACACACTAAAGATTAGGGCAGTTCCAAGAAACCTCAATAGATGCCAAGGTTACGCCTTCGAACCCTCGACTGGACTCTTAAACTTACTCCTCTATATGAGTTGCTGACTCACACCTTTAAACACCAATTCTACACCTTTCCGACTCTATTCCTAGCCTAAATCAGGGACTTAAACCTGTAGCTCTGATACCAATATGTGACGGCCTCAATTTCCGGGGTCAGGAGTGGACAACACTAACAATATCAAACTACAATTATAATACAATCAACTTATTCTTATTTCATTATAAACACAAACCCTTCACAAGATCTTTTCCAGGTTCAAGTATGATTTAGGTTACAATAATTAATACAAACCGACTTATTTAAAACAATCTGACACATCTAACTTTCTATAGCAACTCACAGATCACACCTGGTCTGATACAACAATCTCAGAGGAGCTCGATACATGAGGATCTAGAATCTGGCCCTGCCTATGACAGAAGGGTCTCCTAGGCATCTATAATATATGAATATACAAAATATTTTACAAGAGTGAGCGATCAATCGCTCAGCACTACCACTATATGAATTACAAACAAAACAGTTTATGATAAATAGTTATAGGAACAAAATTCATAACTCGTTTATAAACACAAGTAAAACAGGTTTAAACTGGATATCAACAACTAGCATGCTTTGTAAAACAATAACATTAGTCGTGTGCTGTGCAACTACCAGAGTCCAATTTTAGCATGCTATTTTCATTTCCAAATCATCTGTTCCATTACAGGAACCACAAAACCATTTGTCCCGTTACGGGGACCCAAAATCATCGGACGGCTCCATCTGCCATCCCATAACATTTGTTCCAGAACTATAAAGATATGGTCAGGGGTACTTGCCTAAATACGCTTTAACAACTATTATTGGCTGACCTTGAACCGACCGGGATGCTCGGGCTTTCGTTTGGGACCTACATAACCGAAATACCCTAGATTAGATGGCCGGCTATGCTTGACATATCTTCGCTAACAATCTACCCGTACGTTAACAAAACCCGACTCGTAACATACGCATTATTATAATACACCTATCAATTAGGGTTCACATCCTCGATAGTCGGTTCAGTATTCATTTTCAGAAAATACGTATACCCGTCATTTTTGGAAATTAGGGTTATTGGGTATTTTGAAAAAATATTTCACCACGACAGGCAATCAAATTTCATATAAGATATACATATATATATATTTATATAAATTCGTTCGATGTTCCCGATAATTACAGAATACGTTCCCGTATTTCCGTAATTTGATTTCTCGAAAATCGGGCAGCGTTTCCCCTATTTATCGGACTATTTCATCGAAATATAATCGACGTCAGTACACAACAATCACAACAATAACCCACAATTCTGCGTTTCCTGATCACCGATACAAATTCAATTATTAACTATTATTATTATTAGTATTTTATGTTTTTATTCTTCGGACTCAGAAATGTTCATCACCGTCCATCGTCGGCTCACCGAAGCTAATCGCCGACGGCAGTAAAATTCGCGGGTTCCCGTTTATACCGGGCGTCTTACGCGGATTTCACCGATTAATTGTTAATAATTTCCATTTCAAATAATTTTTTTATTTCAATTATGTCCTGCAAAATCACAGAAACACCAATTAATATCATGCAACCGGAAACAAACACAGGGTTGAAGGGAAATAAGCCAGAAAAATAACCAGAACCAGGAATACAGTCGAACACAACACAGAGACACGCACCTACGCGCTGCTATCAATCGCCGCCTCACCTCCCGGAAATCTGAGAGGCGGCAACGGAATCAGAACACAAAACAACACGCACACACATGAACTGAATTACACACACATACATGCACACACGAGTATATACATATATACATATGGAAGAACAATCGAAACCAGCGGTGGCAGTTACCGGAAATACATGCGGCACCGGAAAGAAGGAAAAAGAACCGCGAACAGAGGGAAAGAAGAGAGGAACATAGAGAAATCGAGAGATAGGAGATTGGGGAAAAACACAGATAATCGAGAGGAAGAGATTAGAGAGAGTCGAGTGAGAGAATTTGAGAGAGAGGAGAGATCTACCGGAAGAGATTAGAACAGGGAGATAAGACTGAATGTATTTATCTAATTACTTATCGCGATAATCTTACTTCGCACCATAATTTATCAATTTAACGAAATTTACGGGTAAGAATAACCCAAAAAATTTCGAGAATATCTCTAAAACTCTTAGAAAAATTAAAACTAACAATATAAATTTTCTTCATAATTTTTAAACTATTTTTGACTCACGCGCTTTACCGTATTTTACGATTTAACGAAAAAATGTACGGGTGACTAAAACTCGGAAAATTTCTGAAATACTTTTAAAATTCTCAGAATAATCCAAACTTACTAAAATATGAATTTCATAATTTTTGAAACATTCTGGAATTTAATACGGAATTTACAGTAAAATACGATCATAAAATCATTCAGGAATAAATAATCAATGAAATATTGATTTCTAAATTTTATAAATTCCTAAAAATAATTATTGAGATTATAAAACCATAAAAATAATTTTAGAGACAATACAAATATTTATGAAAATAAATCTTGACTAAAACCATTTTTAAAAGTGAAACAAAAACACTACGGCTAAATAATTAATTATACAAATAATCCATGTACACCAATAATCACACATAAATAATAATAAAGCAACACACAACTGAAAGAATCATTTAACATATTTTTTTATTTAACTATTCAATAATTACACTTAAATGATTACAAATATACGAGTCGTTATACGAGTCCTCCATATGGAGGGTTTAGGGCCTAGTAGTACCTCATGCAAAAATAATAATTTACAGGACGTTCGACTCCCGGCTAACAAGAGGCTCACCCCTAGCCGACCAGGAGGGGTCGAGTCCTCTATATGGGAGGCTCTGGCCGACCATTACCTCCTGCGAGATTGGTCTAGGACCTCTTGGAGGTTTTCTGGTGACTCTCATGCGATAATTTTTGAAATGTTTTGAAAAAATTGGGAAAATTTTGATTTTTTTTGGATTTTGAACTTAGCCCCGATTAGGGCCGATTAGTGAATTTTAACCCTGATTAGGGTCGATTAGTGTATATTACACATAATTAACCTGAATCAAGGGTAATTAGTGGCTCATATGATATAATTAACCCCGATTAGGGGAGATTGGCCTCGATTAAGGCTAAATAGCGTATTTTAGCTTAAAATTAGGTTATTTTAAGCCTAGTTAGCAGCTTGTACATGGAAATTAGCCCCATTCAGGTCCGATTATCCCCGATTAGGGCTTGTTAGCATCTTTTACCCTATAATTAACCTTGACAAAGGTTAAAGGGTGAAAATGCTCGCATTTTAGTCCCGATTAGGACTGTTTAGTGTCAAATACTATTCAATTAGCCTGTGCAAAGGCCCTAAGTGTATATACTCACACTATATAAGTCGTTGTAAATATGTAGACCGCTCAACACTTTACGGTAAAATGACGATACCCATGAAGGGCTGATACCCATGAAGGGCCGATACCCATGAAGAGCCAATACCCATGAAGGACCGAAAGTAACCCGAGTCGCGAATAAACTATTATAACTTCCATGGAAACTCGAGAAGTTTCCCCGGAAGTTGGGGGGGAATGCTATGGATAAAAAATACATTCTAAAGATATATTAAATATCACATTAATTATGCTTGGAATTCTTGTCTAATGCCTAATGTAAACCATGATGGCCTGGGCTTGTAATAGACTAGAGACGGCCTAAGCAGTCAAGGCCCACTAGCAGAGGTCATCAAGGTCCCCCAACATGGGATGTTAATGGGATATGCCCAATATGACTAAAAGAACAAAGACATGATGTCCCATATGGACACTAACTCCTACAAGGAAGGATCTAGAACCCCTTGCCTTACAAGAGTTTTAATTACCATCTAAGATGGAGACTTGTCACCAAGTCTCCAAACATAAGTCTAACCCTAGACTCATCTCTATATAAAGGGCTCTACTCCTCAATCTAGAACTATATTTTTTATCTTGATTCTCTACAACACAAAGCTACGTAGGCATCTTGCGAGGACAACCAGTCCCCACCGCGAGAACAACCGTTAAAACTCGAAACTCACAAACCCTATGGTTAGCTCAGTTGGTTAAAGAGGGGATAACTATCCTCTTGGCCACAGGTTCGAATCCCACGGGAGGAGAATTTATGATTATGCCTCCTAAGCTAGAGCCTGTCGCTTAAATGCGGTTTACCTTGGTTCACGTGATTTGCAGGCTATTGCCTAAGCCCGTGAGGTTTACCCAGTGCGCACCCAAAGGGTAGCGGCTGCGGGTTCCCTACGATAAAAAATACTAATAAACCCTAGTTTTGTTCCACAATAATTTTAATTCTGATACAAATTTAAATAATTTTATATTAGTGAAATAACATACATGTTGAAATTATATTATTATTGCAATTCATACATATATATATTAACCTTTATCAATACATGAAACACCTTTTTTTGATATTTCCAAATTTGGTTTCAACCTATTTTTGTTTCACCCTAATTATTTATTTCTGATATAACTTTAAATTATTTTATTTTAGTGAAATAACATACCTATTTAAATTATATTATTATTGCAATTCGTATTTTGGTTTCAGCTCAGTAATCTTATTTCCTATATAATTAATAACTCTATAGTATCAATGATAAAATAAAATTGTTGAAATTGTATTATAAATATAATCTTTTAATTATAATCCCAACACAAATATAATTTTTTCACTTGTATAGTAATTCATTTTTTTTGAATAAATAAAATAACAATAAGAACAAAAACAACTTTGATTCTCAATATGTTTTCACCTTTATTTTTATTTCCTGTAAATTCCTATCTGCTTTACAGTTCCAAATTATTTTTTAATAAATTATATGATTGTTGAAATTCTACTGTAATTGTAATTTTTTAATAACCCATATAATCGGTTGAATAAAAATATATTGAATATATATACAAAAATTTTTGATTAAATTTTTATAGTTGAATATTAATTCAATAGGTCATAACTAGTGAAGTGTGGTCAAATCTTGTTAACTTACAACCAAAGGTTTTTATTCAAAATATATTCATGTAATCTTAAACTATTTCTTTAAATATTTAAATATTTTTTCTATTTTCATTTCAGACTGTGTACCAAAGGATAAATTCAAAAAAAGACACTAAATTTATCCGTATAATTTCATAAAGGTATCCAAACAATATTTGACAAAATGTCAAAATAGAAAATATTTGACAAAATGTCAACATTAATACAGGCGTTTGTTATAAACTCTTTTTTTTCTATAATGAGCAGCACTTTTCATCTAGTTTTTCCCTTTGATTTGATTTACAAAATCGAAATTGAAGGTAATGGGCTGCCCAATTTTGATAAGATATTGTCTTGACAGATTGTTATGGGGGTTGGGCATATTTTTTGTCTTACAAAAGTCTTACCCGGGCCAGACTTGTTGCAGGCCAGAATCAAGACTAAATATTAAATGTGCCAAGAAATTTTTTGGGAAATTTTTATGGAAAACCTAGTATTTCTCTTTCTAAAATTATTAAAGTAATGTAATACGGATCATGTTTCACACGAGTTATCATATAGTAATCATAATACTCAATACACTATGTTGTTATATAATCTCTCCAAAAAGAAGGTATATCTTAGTGATATGATGGATGTAGTAACACAACTGTAACATTGTGACACCCTTACACCTATCTATTTTAAAATCAATTTATACAATAAGTAATTATATTCACTGATTAACTTTAAATAATTATTGAATATCTTTACTAGCGGAAGAAAAAAATTCAACTGTATATATAGATATAAATGCAAAGGAGGAGGGATTCTAGAGCACCAGCTGACCGACTCATGACTTAACCTGAAAATCATTAGCGATTTTTGTGAGTCACAACCCAGTGAGCATAAACTATTATATATCTACTAAATATTTAAAACACAATTCACTATATACATGTAACACGTAATCCAGAAAATATTTTCAATAAATACATGCACATGCATGTTAGTGTTTGTGCCCTAAAGACAACACTATGATATTTTAGTTTAAGACATTTGGATTATTAATATTTATGTTCAATCGATTATTCCTTTTACAATTTATTAATTCTTAATTTACTGCGATATAAATGTTAGATTAATAAATGTCCTTGGAATATGATATACAATTCTATATCTCTAAATACGTGACTTAGAAATGAGATTATGAGAATAGTATAAATATTCCTAAAGGTCCCTGGTCGAGTTTATTAAAGGGGACAATAATAATGCATTAAGACTAGTATATATTTTGACTGATGATCACATCTCATTGAGCATAGGTATGGTGATACTAAAGTCAAAATACAGGCACATGTATTAGATACATGATGCTGGAATGACCCATTATGAGATACTACATGTTAGTGTCATAAGTTATTCTCACAGTGATAATGATGTAATGGTCCTTAGACATGAAGTTATTATATTTCTATACGAGAATTAATATATTTTGATTCCATTAAAAGTTATCCTTGACCATGTAATGATAAAAGTGGACATTGGGTATATTATGAATCATATGAGAAATATGAATGATCTAGATGGGATTTAACCCTCTTATTTTAAGAGTGATATTATTGGCCTCTTGTGTGAGTTATACTATGAAATGCGTGGTCATGCTCAAATGTTGATTTGATATGATAGTCTGCTCATTGATCAAGGAAATTTGGATTAAACTAAGATGAGGATGACACATTACATGCCTCTAGTTTAATCTATAATATTTAGTTAAAGAGATTATATTACAATATACATTATCACGAAAGGTTTAATCGAATCACCGATTTAATTATTATTACATGGGTAGCAATGATGTATTACTAGATACCGCTCATTATTTATAATTTTAATATGACATATTAAAATTATTGCTAACGTAATAATAATCTACAGGGTCACACACAAAGAGTGCTTAAAGGAGAAATAATTTAAATTATGAATTTAAATTAAATAAGTAATTTGTTTTATTATGATATTAATTAAGTATGACATAATTAATTAAATAAATAAAATAGAGAAATTACTTAAACTGATTTCGAAATAAGTTATTAATTAATTAAATGTGACTTAATTAAATAATAAATTGGGATTCCGGATTAGTATTAATTATAACTAGATTATAATTAGAAAACTCATTCTTCTCTCTATATAACCTCTTTGAGGGCTGATTTATAAAAAAAGAGGATACATGATTTACAAAACCCTAGCCGTTCAAGGAGAAAGATGAAGAGAGGTAGAGATGGAGTTTTCGGGTGCTAGCACACATCAATCCTTCAAGAAAAGTGTTCGTGTGGATATTGTATCCTCATTTGTGAAGAGAATGGGATTATGCATGAGTTTTCTGCAGCTAGAACTCCACAAAAAAATGGAGTGGTGGAAAGGAAAAACAGATTTCTTATTGAAGCTGCAAGAACAATGCTAGAAGAATCAAAGTTACCAACATATTTTTGGGCTGAAGCTGTGAATACTGCATGCTACACTCAGAATATTTCTTTGATTAATCAAGCAAAATGCATGACACCCTACCAATTGTTCAAGAATAGGAAGCCAACTCTAAATTTCTTACATGTCTTTGGCTGCAAATGCTATATCTTAAGGAATCAAACTGATCAACATGGAAAGTTTGATGCCAAAGCAGATGAAGGAATTTTTTGTTGGATATGCTATGGGAAAAGCATATAGAGTCTATAATCTAAGAACCAACATTGTTATAGAATATGAACATGTTGTGTTTGATGATAAAAAGATTGAAGGACTGCAAGATGAAAATTTCCATGAGAGCCTCAAATTCGATAATGTTGAGATGGTTAGTGATGACATTGATGATGAAAGTGATCAAGAAATAGTGGCTAAGGACAATGCAGAAAAATCTACATCTAATGAAGCACATAACTCAACATATGTCGAGTTACATAATGCTTCATCCGTTGGTAGACAATCAGCTTCATCCATCGAGATACAAAGTGCATCATCCGTCGGAACAATAAGAGAAGCTGAGAGTCAAAATAGATGACTTATAGAAAGAACCCCATCTTTAAGTCAAAGATCCACAAACTTAGGGGGAGATTCTTATAATTAAAACTCAGTCATACATCAAGACAACAATGAGGCATGTTCATCTAGAGCTAATCTACCACAACAGAGCTAATCTTGAGCTCATTATTGGTGTTGCATCTTCTAGAGTTCAAACAAGGAAAGCAACTCAAGAAGAATGTCTGTATAGCAACTTTCTTTCTAAGGAAGAACCAAATAAGGTAGAAGAAGCTCTGTTGGATCCTGATTGGGGTTTAGCTATGCAGGAAGAGCTAAACTAATTTGAAAGGAACAAGGTATGGAAGCTGGTACCTAAGCCTAAAGGAAAGAATCAAATTAACACCAAGTGGGTATTCAGAAACAAGATGGATGAAAATGGCATAGTTGTCAGGAACAAAGCTAGATTGGTTGCTAAGGGCTACTGTCAACAAGAAGGAATAGATTTTGATGAAATTTTACTCCTGTTACAAGACTTGAAGCCATCAGAATTTTCTTAGCCTATGCAGCACATGCCAATTTCAAAGTCTATCAAATGGATGTCAAAGTGCCATTCTGAATGGAGATTTGGAGGAGGAAGTCTATGTCAGTCAGCCTCCTGGTTTTGAAGATCCAAATTTTCCAGAATATGTCTACTATCTTTTGAAAGCACTTTATGGATTGAAGCAAGCACCTAGAGCCTGGTATGATACTTTGTCAAAATTTCTCTTAGAAAATCACTTCACAAGAGGTACTGTTGATAAAACTTTATTCTTTAGAAATGTTATTGGCTCTAGTATACTTGTTCAAATTTATGTAGATGATATTATATTTGGCTCTATAGATGAAAAACTTTGCAAAAAGTTTGCAAAATTGATGCAAAGTAAGTATGAAATGAGCATGATGGGAGAACTAACTTACTTTCTTGGCTTACAAGTTAAGCAAGCTAGTGATGGAATATTCATTATTCAAACCAAATATATTTATGATCTTTTAAAGAAGTTTGATCTAATGGATTGCACATCTGCAAAAACTCCCATGGCCCCACTGCAACTTAACTTGAATTAAACACTACTGAAAAGTATGTGGATATTTCAAGCTATAGAGGCTATGGTTGGCTCACTTTTGTACTTAACAGCTAGTAGACCAGATATAATGTTTGCTACTTGTCTTTGTGCTAGATTTTAGGCTGATCCTAGAGAGTCTCACTTAGTAGTTATTAAGAAAATTTTCAGATGTCTCAAGAGAACACCAAAACTTGGCATTTGGTACCCTAGAGATTGTGGTTTTGATCTAACTGGTTATTCAGATACAGATTATGCAGGTTGTAAAATAGATAAAAAAGTACAACAGGAACCTGTCAATTTTTAGGAAATAAGCTTGTGTCCTGGTTCAGTAAAAAGAAAAATTCAGTTTCTACTTCTACAACTGAAGCTGAATATATTGCTGCTGGTAGTTGTTGTGCACAGATTCTATGGATGAAAAACCAACTGTTGGACTATGGACTACATGTGGACAGAATTTCTATTTTCTGTGATAACAAAAGTGCAATTGCCATCACTAAAAATCCAGTACAGTATTCAAGAACAAAGCACATAGACATCAAGTACCACTTCATTAGGGAACATGTGATGAATGGAACTATGGAACTTCATTTTGTTCCAAGTGAGAAGCAGCTTGCAGATATCTTTACCAAGCCACTTGATGAATCCACCTTTTCTAGGTTGGTAAGTGAGTTAGGTATGCTTATTTATTTTTAAATTATTTCTGATAATTTTACAAGTTATGATGTAGCCAGAAACTTAATTGATTTTTCTGTTTTAGATGAATTTTGGCTAAGTCAAAATTTACATCTCGATGGATGCTCATTATTGACGGAGGAATTTGGGAGCAACAAAGTCTGAGGTTCGTAGACGGAAACAAGATCTGTGACGGTGGTTCTTTATCGGAAACATGAACAGTAATTGGTGGATTCGATGAACAGTGTTTGGTGGTGGTGATTATTGGTGGCTGAGATTGCTTAGGGTTAGTGGTGGCTCCTTTGCGCTCTCACTTCTGACCCCTTGTAATTTGCCTATGTATCCCTATTTATAGGGAATCAAGCCAACATAGTTCTTGGGGAATAAGAAACCTAATGGGCTTAGATCTCTTGTCCGAGGCCCAGTAGGAAACCTACTGGAAGCCATCTTCAACTAGCTTTAGGAATGTCCGCCGATGAGGCCCAACCACAAAGGTCCAAGGCTCGTCCGCGGCTTCGAGATTTCACGGATAAGGCATCTTCCTGGCCAAGGATAACCCTCCGCTACCAGCTGTTTCTCTAATCCGTAGACGCAGGTATAGCCGTGGTTTCACCCCAAATATTGGCACGAATCCTTGTCCCCCGGATAAGGAGCCCCCTACCAGATTACAGGACAAGTGATCCCAAATTTGGGTGCAAAGTGCAGATACCTCCAAAGTCTCCAATGAGGACAACCCGCTAACTACAGATATAGAGCTCCCAAAGCACATACCAGAATTTACCCCACATCCCCAATAAGGACACTCATTGACTACAGGAGGAGGCCTTCTATCCAAGCATACCCTTGGAGGTCTCTGACCACAAACACCGCCTTCCTGTAGATGCACTACAGGGATGAGTTCTTCAACAAAGTACCTGCATCAAATAGGTTAGTAATAATAATCTTCGTTTTCCTTGAATCTGCCAAAGAACTCGTCCAAGTAACCTTGTCAAGACTCTTCTCTAGCCATTCTTTGACTTAGGACGCGCCCAAAGTTTTTTCAGGGCAAAATCAGTCAACCCTGTTAGGAATCCTCCTGCTTTATCCTTATAATCAACAGGGCATGCGTCCTCATTCTAATGAGGGCGCGCCATAATATCTTGCATGCATGACTTCTCCAGTAAGCATTCATAACTCAAGGCGCGTTTATTACCCATATAGGGCGCGCCTTCTTTCCTTTTATAGAGAAATTCATCTCCTCCGTTCCTTAATTTTAGGCACATGTACCTCATTTTGACCATTTTACCAGTCTAATCTGAATATTGTTTATACCAATTTTTGGGCATAACAACTACCCCCCAAATTCCATATGTCATTGGAGATGGGATTGGAATTTTTTACTCATCTTTATCAAATTTGTATAAACGTATCTATCAATATATTTTTCAGGGCTCGCCCTTAACATGACGTGCTTTTAAGTTCCAAAATTCCAAAATTACGTGATAGTCATATAAGGGCGCCTTCATTGATGGGCGCGGCCGAGAATTTTAAACAGTTCGAAACATATTTCCTTGTTTTCGGGAATCGTGCCCGACGTGATTGATTTGACTATTTGTCATTTTTAGCTATAAAAACCAGTCACACCCTTTCTTTTTACTTTTTACTTTTACTCTCTCTCTCTCTCACTTTACTCTTCTTCAAACAGTAACCACACCAGCAGGATAAAATCTTGTTCAGAATCGGGCCTTAATCTCCACAATCTCTTCAACCTTTCTGGTTAATCTTCTTCTCCAATCGAAAAGGTAGTAAGTTCTTTACATTTCTGAATTTCCTCAAGTAAATCACAGTGCATATCCATATTGTCTATTCGTCTTCCTGTTCTTGACTATGTATATTTTGTGTGTATATATTGTATCATTCAGACTGCGGCAATGTAGATCCTAAATCCTCGGAATGTTGAATTTCAAATTTGTGTTTTTAAGAATCTTAACCGTCAATATTTCTTCACCCAGCATATAACCATATCCACTTTAGAATTCAACAATTCAGGGCATGCCCTCTAATTTTTTCTCCCAAGAAGGATGCCAGACTTTAGACACAAAACATAACTCAGGATACACCTTGTTTCTTGATAGGGCGTGACTTACCTAAGTAACTCTTCTATCGTAATAGGCTTCATCCTTCTAGGACGCGCCTTCCTAGCATAGGACATGCCTTAAGAGGATTAATATGCGTTACTTCTAATACATGAGCGCATTATTTTCTTACGCCTTCCACTACTTGTTTATTTCTTTGATATTTTTCTTCTCCCGTCCCGCGCCCTCAATGATTCTTTGGTTTTCTTGACAACTGGAAGACGAGGGCGCATCCTCTCCCTTTCATCCTTTTAAAGATTTTTGCACTAAGTTAGGGATATACTCTCCTCCGCCTATCTCTTTCGAACCAGACTTCCCAGACGTGCACAGAACTCCCCACTTTTTGGAGCAAGAGGCGCACCTTGTTGAAGAATTCAAAATTAGCGACATAATGGCAGCATCATCAGATGACTCTCAAGACCATGTCGCTTTAAGCCAAAGGAGAGGAAAACAGAAGCTGATCCAGAAAGAGAGATTCCCAGCTCCTGTCAGCACAGAGTTAGATGATGACGATTGGTTGGAAAGTTTGAACGTGGACAGGTACAGGGGCATAGAGATCGGAGTAAATGTTGGGGCATGACCTTCTAAAGTCACTTACAGGGCTGTTTCCCCAAGCCTTTCCCCATATCAATCTCAAAGCGTGCCCACTCCTCAGCAATCAGAGGGCGCGTCTGAAGGGAACCCATCGCCTCTCTGTGACGAAATAAACTTCTTTGACGAAGAAACCCTTCAATTCTCCACTTCCCCAGAACCTTCTTCAACCCCTTTCCAACACTGGGAGGTTTCTGATAGTGAGTTAGAATTTGATTGGGATGAGTTTGAGCCGTGCAATGAGGCTGTGAAGAAACATTTTAGGAAAGAGCATGGAAAACTATTCTGTGTGGGCCTTCCCTCAGCTTGTTCTGATGAGCAACTAGAGTGGCTTATGGAATACTATGACATGGAAGGTATCTGGGCGTGCCCTCTTAGCATGATGCGGCCCCATATTTTCAATTATGGGAGAAATTTCAGAATTCCTAGGATGGTAACTAGCCCTAAGATGGTTTCATTAGGTGTGGCCGTGCCCTTACACCCTTTCCTCAAAGAAGTGATTGAACTCTATGATGTGGCTCCACTCCAACTTTCTCCCAACAGTTATAAATTTTTCCTTGCCCTATTCATTCTCTACACAGATTTGGGCTTCCTCCACCCTCAATGGCCGAGGTTAGCTATTTTTTTAGCCTAAGGAAGTCTGACCATGGGTACTACTATCTGGTTGCGGACAAACAACATAATAAGAAAGGTTTCTCTTCTGGAAAACTCAGCCATGAGAAAGGCTGGAAGGAAAATTTCTTCTATCTATATGATGTTCCCAGGCTAAGAATTAGATTCAACACATCTCCAAGTAAGGGCGCGCCTCCTTAGTCCTCTTTTTCTCATCTTGTATTTATTTCCTATATCTCATAATATTGCATTTACTCAGACAAGCCAGTGGTGAGGACACTCGAGGGCACGCCCAAAAGTCGAGCAGAAGCCCTCCTTAAAGTGGCCACTGAGAGATGGAATCTGAAGACATTGGTTACTAGGACCAATCTGATGCGTGTTGGAATCCTTTCTGACCAAGTGGGAGTAAAGCATAAATTTATAACATTTAGAAAAAGGTGTCCCTGTTTCTCGTGCTATTGACTTAAATAGTGATGAAGAAGGTGTTGAAGAGGATGAGGAAATGGAAGACAGCTCTCTTCAGGGCGAGATTCCCTCGGGTTTGACCATTTTAGGTCTTAACAGCACGCCTTCCGTTATTGGCGCGTCTTTCTTGCTTAATAAAAACTTTGTTCCACATAAAATTTCTTGTTTGTTTTTACTTCTTGCATATTATATATTGATTCAACATCACTTATTCAGGGCGCGCCCTTTACCTGGGGCCTTATACCTTTGACTGTAGCTTTATAGATTACACATTCATACCTATACATTTCGTATATGTTTTTATTTTTGTTGCATCTCTGTGTATTGTATATTTTTAAACCTTCATTGATAAATTTGATACTTTTGGCGCACCTCATTGCAATGTTTATTAATATTTACCATGTCTTATGCAGAGATGGCTCCTCCCAGAATTCCTAAGTCATTCGGGGCACGTCCCAGTGACAAACCCAAGCCTAAATCGAGGAAAGATATTTCTACGGCCCAAACATACACTCCTGTCTCCCAAACTGCTCCTGTTCCGAAAAGGCCAATCATTGATCTGACCAAAAAATAAGGCACGCCCAAGAAGCCAAGGACCGATGGTACGCCTTCAGGATCATCTGCTTTGAATTCCCTTGGTGCTTTGGGTTCCCTCCACGTTATAGATGAGGAGGTGGAGCAGTGGCAAGCCATGAGCTTGGAGGATGCCACGAGGGCTTCCATTAAGGCATCCTGCCAACTGTTCATCCACTCCAATCAGATGGTGGAAAGCTTTTTTAGGAGAAGGCACACCTTGAGATGCTGCAAGGTGATAATAACATTTTGAAGAACACTTTGAAGGATAAAGACTTTTTCATGCTAAATATATCAAGGCCAAGGATTCTGAAATCTCCTTCCTCAAGGGTGAGGTGGCAAACTCAACATCCCAGCTTGAAATAGCCAATAAGAAAGCTGAATCTCTCCATACAGAGATAGCTGAGGAAAAGGAAAGGATTGAATACCTCGAGGATCAAGAGAGGAATGGCTGGAGGAGAGGAGGATCAAAGCAGATGACGCTTTCGCCAACAGTTTTAATTTTTACAGGATTGGGTTCGTGGTGAACGATCCTGAGTACACCTTTGAAATGTTTGGTGAAGAAACTGCTGCGGAGATGGCAGAGTTCAAGAAAGAGTTTTCCAAGGAGATCCAAGCACAAAGGATTGAGCTCGGGTTGGAGGAGGCTACTCTTTTATCTGCATTGTGACTATCGCTCAGTTTCATTTATCTTTATTTTTCTTATCCAGTAGTTCTTTTGCAAAATCCTTTTAAGTACCAATCAATGGCGCGCCCTGATGTATAAGACATTAAAACATTCTTTTCAAGGGTAAAACTATCAGGGCGCCTCTACTTTTAGGGCGCGCCTTGTTTTGTGTAGATTCTTGCCTTAGTTTTTCAACCACCACACCTTTATCCTTTTGACGAGATTTGCTAAGTGTGTAGAATTTTTAGGGCACGTCCTTTTATAGAGGCGTGTTTTCGCATCCACGAATTAACAATTTTTCAACTGGGCGTGCCTTATCATAGGGCGCCCCTCTGGTTTCTAACATATTTTCTTAGCAAATTTTATAACTTCTAGTATAGAAGGCATATCTCCTAGTATAATAATGGAGTTTTGCTGTCATATCATGGATATTTTCTGTTAATGTATCATAATTTTTTTTCATATTATGGATTTTGTTATTAGGGCACGCCCTAACTCTTTCTTAAAGTTTATATGCGAAGCAACCAAAGCACTTTTGAATCAACTTTTCCTTTTTATTGAAAATGCACTCTAGTGTAAAAATTACACCAGTCCTATGGCTACTATGCTCTGTGGGGAAGTTATTTGAAAATTTTATCCGTCTGCTAGTTCCAAAGTTCGTAGTCATGTATACTACCCCCTAGGCTAGGAGGAATTTATTTTCTACTAGTCTATTATATATGAATTAATCATAAAAATGAGGGGGCCAAAGCCACACCCTACTGATAATACTTTCGTAGATGCTCCGCATTCCAAGCCGAGGAATAAGCTTGCCATCTAATCTTCCAAGCGATAGGTTCCTTTCCAAAGTATAGCTTTGATCTTGTAAGGTCCCTCCCAGTTAGCTCCAAGCACTCC
This sequence comes from Apium graveolens, assembly GCF_009905375.1. Lineage (NCBI taxonomy): Eukaryota > Viridiplantae > Streptophyta > Magnoliopsida > Apiales > Apiaceae > Apium > Apium graveolens. The sequence goes on along the minus strand of NC_133647.1, from coordinate 174,531,962 downwards.
ATGTTGAGCTATTTTGGTGTTCAACATGACTTTTCGCAACATAAGATCTTCCACCTTGTATGGCATGGACTTTACCTTCTTATTAAAATACCTCGCAATTCTCTGCTGATGTGCAGCGAGCTTCAATTGAGAGTTCATTATGGCTTCGTCTAGCAAATTCAAATGGAGCCTTTGGTTAACTTCTGCATCCTCCTCATAAACAAGTCCCTTTGTATGGATCCGGATCCTACTTCCACGAGAACCATGGCCTCATAACCATAAGTCAACAAAAATGGGGACTCTCCTGTAGTTGATCTAGGAGTTGTGTTGTAAGACCAAAGGACCATGGGCATCTCCTCTGGCCAATCCCCCTTCTTCTCTTCCAGCTTAGCCATTAAAGTATGCTTAATGATTTTGTTTATAGCTTCTGTCTGACCATTGCTTTGCGGGTGATAGACCGCGGAAAAATATTTCTTGATTTGCAAGTCTTCACAAAGCTTCCTTAGCTCTTTACTGTCAAACTGCTTCTCATTGTCCGAGATGAGTTTGTATGGAATACGAACCTGTAGACTATGGAATTGAAAATGAAGTCCTTTATTTTCTTTGTTGTGATCGTGGCCAGTTGCATGGCTTTCGCCCATTTAGTAAAGTAATCAACAGCCACCATGGCATATTTCACACCCCTTTGCTTTGGGAAACTCCAATGAGATCGATCCCCCACATGGCAAAAGGCCAAGGACTTTCCAATAAAGTAATAGACGTTGCCGGGACATTGGAATAAATAGCGAATCGCAGCAGCGGTCACAAGCCCGAACAAACTTGAAGGCATCTTCTTTCATAGTTGGCCAGTAATATCCTTGTCTGAGGAATTTTAATGCCAACGAACCACCCCCCCGAGTGATTGCCACAAATCCCTTCGTGCACCTCCCTGAGGATATAATTTCCTTCTTTCGAGTCCACGCAGCATAACCGTGGTTGGTTAAACCCTCTCTTATACAATACCCATAATATTCAACGTCCTTTGCAGCCTTGTAGCGAAGGCGTCGAGCCTGTAACTTGTCTTCTGGAAAAGCTCCCATTCAAATAGTTATGAATGGGGGTCATCCAATTTTCTCGCAGGATCTCCTGTGTATGGAATATCCCTACTTCTGGAATACTTGGGATTTCTTGGATTCCCAAAGGAATCTGCCCAAGTTGGATGCTGTCCATTTGTGACCCCATCTTTGCCAAGGCATCTGCATTACTATTTTTTCCTTGGAACACCTTCTAGCCTGGCACTTCCAAACTTTTCCAAAGAGTACGCACATCATATACAACTCTGTCCGAGGTCCCCGGGCTTGGAAACCTCCGTTGACTTGGTTACAACTAACTCAGAGTCACTCCGAGCAATCAAGTTCACAACCCTCACTTCCAGAGCTATTTTCAACCATTGATCAATGCTTCATACTCAGCATCATTGTTAGTGACATAAAATTTGAAGTGGATGGCACTCATCAAATGATGCCCTTCCGGGGTGATTAAGACAATCCCGGCACCTGCTCTGTATTATTCACATCCCATCAACATGTAAGATCCACCAAGGGTGTGGGAACTCTTCTCTCATGTCAACAGGAGGATTTCCTTGTGAGGAAGGTTATGCCAATATTGTAGCCTTATTGTCTACTTCAAAATCAAACTCAAGTATGAAATCAGCCAACGCAGTCCCTTGATTGCCGTACGAGGACAATATTCCAAATCAAATTGTCCCAGCTATCCCACTTTAACATTTTCCCGACGATTCAGGTTTATGCAGAATATGCGGAGTGGATAAGCGGTGCGAACCTCTATTCGGCGAGCTTGGTAATATGGTCTTAACTTTCGTGTCGCAAGGATAAGGGTGTTACCAATTTCTCCATGCTGGTATATCTAGTCTCCGCATCTAACAAACCTTTTCTCATATAGTACACGGGAGATTGGTGGCTCGCTTCCTCCTTTACCAACACGTGCTGACGGAGTATTCCGAAACTGCCAAGTAAAGAATCAACGTTTCTCCCTCTTTGGCTTGG